>NW_022105611.1:15624831-15636558 GCF_000313985.2 Echinops telfairi | reverse complement strand
CCAGGTTATTAGAACAAAGTGTTCTTGCATTGAGGGAATACTTGAGTAGAAGCCCAATGTCTGTCTGCTACCTTAATACTTAACATAAAAATATATGTACATAGATCTTTCCCTCTCAAAATTTATAAAAATATAAATATATTTACATATGTACATACCTGTATTTAGACATCTATAAATGTCTTCTGCCTCCTAATTCTTTCCTCTATTTTCTTTTATTCTCCTCTTGTCCCATAAGCATGTTCAGCCTTCAGTCACTTCTATTTTTTAAGGAGTGGTGTCTGGGTTGGGAGTAGATTTTGTTACTAGTAACTTTTCCCCAACAGGGGACATGAGGAATCTTTTGGGGATGTCAGAACAGATAACCATCAAACTCTCTGAATTTAAATAGGTGAAGTTTATTGCACAAAATTACTCCTTAAAATTATAGGGGGAAAAAGGTCTTTAGCCACTGCTCCTGGTGTGATAATAGAGAAACCCTGGTGGTGCTGTGGGCTAGACATGGGCTATTAACTGCACAGTGAGTAGATCAAACCTACCAGCCATTCTGTGGGAGCAAAGTGATGCCTCCTCCCTTAAAGACAGACAGTCTTAGACACCCAGAGGAGTAAGTCCACTCTGTCTAATAAGGTCACTGCGGGTGGGAATCCACTTGACAGCAATGAGTTTGGGGTTTTGTGGGTCTCCCATGTCATAGGAACTGGGAAGGTAGAAACTCACTTGCTGCCAATCGAGTCAATGCTGACTCATCACTACACTCCGTGAGTTTCTGAGAATGTCAACATTTATGGGAATAGAAATCCCAGCTACTGGTGGTTTTGAACTGCCAACCAGGTGGATCTTGGCCCAACCCGTAACCAACCACTACATTACCAGGGCTCCTAGAGAAAACAGCTGAATATGAGTTGCTGAAAAAATGAGCACTGGGGACAAAGAGTTTTTTAATGTGCCAGGTATTTTATGTATAATACCTCATTTTCATTCTACAAAGTTCGGTGCAGAGGCACTAAAATCTCTATTACAGATGAAGAAGCAACCTTACAGAATTTTGGGAACTCATGGAGGTCACCCAGATCATGAAGCATGGATTTTGATTCACAGGCAGATCTGGAATCAAACCAGGTGACCGTGACTTTAAAGACAATGCTATTATTTCCACAATGCACAGCAGAAAGAGGCGGCTTTCTACTCTTGGAAATCCACAGGGGCAGTTACAGTCGTGGAAACCTACAGGGGCAGTTCTACCCTGTCCTATAGGGTCGTTATGAATCAACATCAACTAGCTGGCAGTGCACTTGGTTTGGGGTAGGGTACCCTCAGAAAGGCCCAGCCCTGGCGGCTGAGACACAAGGAGAGCGAGTTCCTGGAGTGTCCCTTCTTCTGGATGAGGAAATCATCTGACAGGAATCTCAGTAGGCTTCACAAAGGAGTCTGGGGAGTTGGGGGTGGGGAGTGGATTCTGCCTGTGAGTCTGAGAGGAATCTTCTGACTTGGCTCTAGTATCTGCTGGTATTTTGGTAACTCTCAGCTCCTCTGTAACTCACCCACCCACTGCTTTCCCAGAGTGAAGGAAGGAGGAGGAGGGGGAAAAGGCCAAAATCTCTTGGCACAACAGGCGAATGGGTCACAGATGACAGAGGTTAAAAAAGGGGGGAGGAGGGAATCATGAAGTTCTGTATTGTGCTTCTTTTTAAAGGGGAGGAACAAATCGCACACTTCCTTGTTCTGCACTTTCTGCCTTGTCTCTCTTGTGAAACATTCTGTTGCCTCTGTTGCCATTCATCATGACAGCGGAAAGAGTCAGGCAAATGGGTCATACTGGAAGTTTAAGTAAACTCAACGTCTTCCTATTTCAGACCAGCTGTAGCCCATCTTGCCTTGAGCTGACTCAAGAGATGGGGGGGGGGCTGTGGTGGCCATGAGAGAAACCAGGACCTGGAGGCTGGTCGAGGCTAATGAGGACCAGCATTGTGAACAGAAAGTAAAGGGATTTGGATTCTGGGATGCACCCTCTAGGCATCTGTGAGACTTTGACATGTCTTGTCCCCTCTCACACAGACTGAGCTGGCCCCTGTTTTTCAACTTTCAACAAAGGCCCTGAATTTACAGCCACAAATCATCTTCTCTCTAAGCTTCTCCGGAGGGTGTGCTCTCCGTGGGAGCAGCCCTGCCTCCTGCTGTTTCCCCAGCAGCCCAGGTGTTCTGCTCTGTTTTTAACAGAGCCCGAGCAGCCCACCTTTATTTTCTGCTGTCTGCACTCCAAGAACAGGTAGCTTTTTCGGGTTTCCTGGTATAAATCAGAAATCCAAACAAAACCTTTTTTTAAAGTACATTTGGGCATGCATTTAAATGCTGTCACAAATCTGAGCGGGCCTCAAAGAGAGTCGCGGGTTAGACTCACTCTAAGCCAAATGGTGGTGCCTTTGGTAGCTCATTACTTCCATTAAAGAGCCCTGGGGCACAGTGGTGAAGGGCATGGCTGGTTGATGATCCCACCAGCTGCTCGGCAGGAAAGCGATGTGGTAACCACTGTGGGTCCAGAGCTCCTTAGCCTGACTGCAGACCTCCCGAATTACCAAAGTCCTGCTCTGCCCTGCAGGGGTGCCCTGAGCTGGAATCAGACCGATGGCAGAGAGTCAAGCTGGCTACTCTCATTCCTGCATCGGCCATGGGCTGCCGCTTTAGGAAGGCGCCTTTGTCACCCTTGGCACACATGGAGAAATGATCCCAAGTCGCGTGCTCTGGGGCGTCCTTTGACTGAAGCCGCCTCTCCAACCTGTGTTCTGGTAAGCAGCTACAGCAGAAAACAAAATTTCCCTCGACGTTCTTAACAGGGGTGTGGGAGGAACCGAAACATTCCCCCTTGTGTCTACTTCTGTCCTGGGGGGGGTGGGGGGGGTAGAGAAAGGAAGTCATGAAAGCAGCTTGTAGAGGAAGCAGCCTCGCAGGACTTTCGCCACACACAATTGAGTCCTGTGTCCAGCTGTGGACAGGAGCAGCCCTCAGCTGGCGAGCAAGGGGGTCAGAGTTCTTGCCCCCCCAAACAGGGTCGCACGGCACTTTTCTTTCACAGGCTGGAGCCAACTCTGTACCGTTAGTCTAGTCCTTGAGCCAGGGCCAGTATCAAGAGGGAACCTTTGACCTTAACACAAGTCCGTGTGCTTTTTAATTTTAATGTCAACATAAAAAAGTTGTGTAGAACCATTAGATACAAAAACAGATAAAAATAGAATTGCTTGGGAGGTAGGGGGACCCAATCATAAAGCTCTGCAAACTTAGTGGGTACCAATCTTTCACCAGGCACCACTCTGGAGTCCCAGGGCTTCAAGGGGCATGCTCCGCTCTAGGGAGCCAATCCTCAACCTGCGACTGACTCACTGTACTCACGGAGTTCGCAAGAGAAACAGAGTTGACCACGTTCCAGTTTGACCCAGTACACTCAGCTATTTTTCTTATAGCACCTCACCAATGGCCTCACCAACTCCAAGTGCTTCTTCGTATACCATGTCTACATGGAAGACTCTCTTAAGTGCAGTGAGGGGGGGGTCTCGCCCACTCCCACGGAGCAGTAACGTTTCTGAAGCACACTGGTGGTAGGAGCGAAGCAGGCATCTAGGACAAGTAGTCAGGGACCTGGAGGTCTGGCAGCAGAATCCAAGTCTTTGGCACGGATGCTGAAGGAGCGAGACAATAAAGCAGGGGTTTCTCCAAAGGGAAGCAGGTAAGACAGCTCATTTTAGAATGGGGATTGGAGCAAAGTCAGAGGGGTCCCGGTTTAAGTTTGACTTGCTGACCCCAGAAGGGGTCAAGGCTCTTTAAATTCCGGCCCACCTCACCCTCTTTATTGGCAGAAGTGTTCCAGAACTAGTCAGCCAAACAAGCTTTTGCAACTGAACATATGCTGGCCGCACTTTTCTTGCAAGTGGAACGCATTGTGCTGCACTGAAAAGATGAAGCCCAGATGCTCCAACTTTTCTGAGATACACCGTTCAATGGCCACTTCCCCGTCTCCCCCACAACAGAACTAATACTTTGCACAAAGAGCTGGTGGAGAGCCCCAGGTTCAGGAAAGACAGGCTCCTGCTTAGCCCCAGGTTTAGACAAATCACCATTAGTCTAAAGCAGGGGTGTTAAACCGGCGGCCCATGGGCCAAGGTAATTTTTTGTGGCCCACAGTGCTCTGAAATAAAATGAAAATAGAAAAAACTGTTCTGAAGAAAATAGCGCTTAGGGGAGCTCAAGGCAATACCGTACACACAATTCCCTCATTACATTTTATTTCAAAGCATCGTGGGCCACAAAATATTACCTTGGGGGCTGCATATGGCCTGCGGGCCACCAGTTTGACACCCCTGGTCTAAAGCAACTATGGAAATCCCATTCCCCTCTGCCCAGACTGGCCTAGTGGTGGAATGGAGTGGAGCACAGGGGCCTGTCTTCTAGGGATGGAATGATGCCCAGCTAGCTTCTGAAGACACAGAAAGGCCCTTAACACGTCCCAGCTCTTGTTTCGCTAAGAGCGCATCAATGTCCTTGCGATTTATGTCACTGTTTGTTGGATTGTTGGTTCCTCCATCTAAAACTTTTCCCGGCCAGCTTGAGAATCAGATTAAAACTATGGGCCTTTATTCTATTCTGTAACCTGTACTGTGTGGATACACATGATATTTTGCCTATTATTTTAGGAGGTTCACAGGCTTGGGGTCAAGATTCCTTACTCTAGAACATTGGTTCTTAAAATGTGGTCGTTGGGCCACCAGCATCAGCGTTCACTCAGAGCTCATTAACAGAGCAAATTCTCTAGCCCTACCAACAGAACCAAAGCACAAACCAAAGCCCCTGCCACTCAGTCCTCTCTTCGTCCCAGCGGCCCTGTAGGGCAGAGTTGAACTACTCTGAAGGGTTTCTAAGGCTGATGAGTCTTTTAAGGAAGTGGAAGCAGATGCTACATCTTTCTCCTGCAGAGTGGCTGGGAGATTTAAACTTCTGACTGTTGGGTTAGCAGCCAACCACTTCAACCATTGCGATACCAGCCCTACTTCAGACCTTTCAAATGAGGAACTCTTGGGGTGGAGTTTTCTAGTAAGTCCTCCAGGTAATGTTTGCACACAATTGCTGAGCTCAGTGCTGTTCAATAGAATTCCTGTGGTGACAGGAATGTTTGTTTATATCTGCTGCGCTGTGCAGCACAGTAGCCACGAGACACACATGACTACTGAGCACTTGCAATGTGGCTAGTGCAAGCGAGAAACGGAACTTCTCATTTTACTTTATCTTCATTTATTTAAACAGCTGACTGTGACTAATGGCTGCAGTACCGAACAGCACAGCTCTAGTCTAACGCAGTTTTTCATATCATCATAGGGCTCTTGGTACTAAGTCATAGAGAGTATTAGGAGCCTTGTCAGTGCTGTCATTGGACTGCTAGCAGCACAGTCGGTGGTTCAAACCCACCAGCTGCTCCATGAGAGAGCAATGAAGGCTGCCTGCTCCCTTAAGAGATCTATGGCTTCGGAAGCCCTAGTCACTAGGAGTCTGAGTCAATCTGATGGCAGTGGGTTTGGTTTTCACTGAACTATAAAGTAAGCAAGTGATCCCCAAACTTCAATGTGGTTCATAATCAATTACTAGAAAGACGGCAGGCCCCTGCCTCTGGAATGTTCGATTCCACAGGTCTGTCTTGTGGACCGACATTGTGCCTTTTGAGTACGTTCCTTGCTGCAGCTGTAAGCTACCACTGGGTTGGCCCCCGCCTCATGGGGTCCCCCCCATAAAGAAGGCACAGAAATCCTGCTGGACCATACTATCTTGGCCATCGGTCGCAGGTAGATAGATCATTGTAATCCACACGATGGGAGGTTCTGCTGAAACCCACTAAGCATCACAGCCACCTGCAGGCCTCCAAATGACCACAGGTGGTGGCTGCACATGAGACACGCTGGCCTGGGATCAAACCTGGGTCCCAGACACGGACAGCAAGCCGCCGTACCACTTGCTACTGCCTCTACAATAGGTTCATAGGAGATTCTTAAGTAGCTAGTCCTTTCGACTGCACTCTGAAAACCACTGAATAAGCAAACCTTGATTGTACTTTTCTACAACTTCTATAAAAGCCAGTTTTATACAATTCTAGCCAATTGGTTTCCTTTGTGGTCACCAAATTAGCAAACAGGTACTGTTCTCTGGCAGGAGCTAAAGTCTTCTAATTTTGTGCCTCCCACAGTACTAACCAGGAGCCCCGGTTGATACTCTGTGTTTGGTGTTGTCTGCTAACTGAAAGGTTGGTGGTTCAAAGCCACCAGAGGGAGAAAGATGAGTCTTCTGTGTGCCCATTAGGGATTGATAGTCTTGGAAACCCTATAGAAGGTCACTGTGAGTCAGAATTGACTCATGTTTTTTTCCAAGGTAATACATAATTTATTAGGAATATCTAGCTTTTCATCACATTTCTTTAAAAAAATATTTCATTGGGCGCTCTTACAGCGCTTAGCACAACCCATACATACATCCATTGTTTGACTCGATTTTTTAAATAGTACCCCCCAGTTCACTGCTTGAGATTGAGTCACTAAGCAAAACCCAGACTCACTGTCATCTACTGTATATGCTCATGTATAAGCCGAATTTTTCAGCACATTTTTAATGCAGTTTTGTGGTTAAAATTAGGTGCCTTGGCTGATCTTCGGGTTGGCTTATCCTCGAGTATATATGGTAATTGATTCTGACTCATGGTGACCCCACAGGATAGGATAGAACTGCCCCTGTGAGTTTCTAAGACTAAATCTTTACAGGAATAGAAAGTCTCATCTTCCTCCCTTAGAGAAGCGGGTGGCTTAAAACTGCTGACCCGAGAATCACAGCCCGGTGAGTAACCACTACCACCAGGGCTCTTTCTGAATCACGAAGCATTTTCACCAGGGAGAAAGGGGGATTGATCACGATTATCTACATATAACCCCCGCCCTCTGTATAAGGTTTTCAAGCCTGTCAGTCTTTAAAGGAGCAGATACTTTGCCTTTCTCCTTAAAGAGCATCTGGTGGGTTTGAATCCCTGACCTCTGAGGTGAACAGTCCAGTGCTTATTTGACAGCACCACCAGAGCTGGCCCTTAATAGAGGAAAATCCTGGCAGGGCATGCTGTGTTCTAAAGACCATGGTTCATTCTTCACCATCACCAGGTGGTAGCTTTACCTTTCTGAAAAGTTGGGTGACAGATTTATTTACCCAAGGCATTAAATTCTGGGGCTTTTGTTTTTTTTTTTTTTTGGGGGGGGCATGTTAGAGTTTTAACTCAAGTTGTGTGAGTCTAATCATGACTGTTGAAGGATGTACCTGAAGGGGCTTCAAAAAGTTCATGGAAAAACAACGGAAAGAAAAAAAAAAGAAAGAAAAACAACGGAAAGATAATGGATTTTTTCCACAAAGGTATTCATGCCCCTTTTTATGAATATATCCTGACACAAAATTTCTCAAAACTCAGAAACACTGAAGAGTAAAAAAATAAAAACAACAACCCCCAACCCCTTTTTGACATTACAATGGTGGCATGAAAAGACAACAGGACCGGTAGGCTGCACAGGGGGCTACGCCTTCTCAAATAACACCCCATAGGAAACCCTCAGTGCCAAAAACCTAGTCTGGCCAGCAATCCAGCTTTCAAGCATTAATGGAAAAGGCAAGAATCAAGGACAAACACACAGGAGACTTTCCTGAAGGTCAAAAAAAGCAACAATAAATATCATGCCCAGAAAAGCTTTTAAATCTGACCTTTTCCTCTGCTGAAGCCATTTGCCTTCCAGCATCTTCAATCTAATAGACTGAAGTGGGCTGAAATGGCTCTTAGGAGAGGACTGGGGCTGGTCTTTTCCTTAATGCTGCCTCTCCACCACTACTTCAGCAGCAGCAACAGCAGCAGCAGCAGCAGCATTACTGGTAATTACATCATTATACCATAATGGAGCACATGCATGCGGCCACAGCACCAGCAGCTCCCCAGTGGAGGAGAGGCTCCCCTTCATTGCTCGGTTGCTATTTAACCCTGCAGCTCCGGGCTTATTGTCAAAGGCAGGGTACTTTTTCAAGATTCTCCCAATCTTGAAACAAAACATGAAAGAAGAGATCCGCTGGTGACCAAGAGTGAGATTAGTGGAAACCCCAATGAATAGTGAACAATGGAAATTATTAATGGATAGTGGGAACCCCAATGGAAATCCACTGGAATAGAAATTGGGAGACTTGGGTCCAGTGCCAGCTTTCCATCAATTCCTTGTATGACTTTGGGGAAATCATGTCCACCTTTGTCCATTTCAGCTTCAGCTAAGCTTCTGGGCAGAGTCCCCAACACGGATAATTTGGTATTAGACTGAATGGTCTTTGAACTTCTCACGCTGGCTCTCAGAGACTCCACAAGTGTGGGGAGACAGGAGGCCAGCTCTATTTGGTCTTCAACCAGTTAATAAGATGATAACTTTTGTGCCTGCTCTCACCCATTATTTCTGTGCCAGATAACCTTCATCAAACTCCAAGGCAATTCTCCGTAAAACCAAGCCAAGATCCAGATGCTGTTTCCAAAGGCTTTTCTCACTGCAAAGGAAAATGCACACGGAAGGAAGTACAGCGTATAAAACTCTGCTCATTATTCCTTGTCTCAGAGGCATTCGTGGCTAGGGTCCCAAGAGGAAGAAATGCTACGATGCCGTCTAGATTTCTAGCTCTCTGCCTTTTTATTTCCAGCAGCACCTGTGTCCAGAAACTCTAAATGATAACACCCCCAAAAAAATAAGATTAAAAATGCTAAATAAAATATTATTCAGAATTAACATTTAAATGCATCAGCCTGAGCAGTTAAGAAAGTAAGACATGTATAAGAAAGCTAGAGCCCTGCTAGGAAAGAGCACAAAAGTCAATTTTTCCCTGCAGTGACATAAACACTGGTCCACTGGTGACCCCCGTGGTGGTTACAAGATGAGTGGGCCCCTGAGGGGAAGGACCTGCTCTAGGGAGAGGTTCTTATCTAAGACGCCCACATAAAGGAGCAAGAAATAAGAGTACAAAACAACAACAAAGTGTATGTGAAAATAAACCCAACAGAACACTCAGAAGTAAAACCTATCAAACCCAACCCAACCCTGTGCTGTCGGGTGGATTGCCTCTTGCTGACTGTGTTAGAGAGCAGGCCTGCTCCACAGGGCTTTCTGGGCTGTAATCTTTAGGAAGGCAGATTACCAGGCTGTTCTTCCTTGGTGCCAGTGGCTGGGCTCCAATCACCCATCTTTTTTTTTCCCCCCTGAATCACCAATCTTTAATTTAGTAGTTAAGCACACACTGTTTGTACTACCCAGGGGCCAAAAAAACTATAAATGAAATGAGAAAGTTAAATGAAGAGGTTAAATAGCAGATTAGACACAGCTATAGAAATAATGTTGCAACTAGAAGAGCTACTCAAACAAATTATGTGAAATGTAAGCAAGAAATAAAGATATGGAAAATATAAGCATTTAAGAGACATGAACAATAAAGTAAGCGCATCGGCTTATTGGACTCTAATACATATCCAACAATCAAAAGAGTTCAAGAATGCAATGAGAGGATGGAGAAAGACATTACTCAAACAGCTAACGGCTCGGGATTTCTCAGATTCATTAAAGGAGAGCACCAAGCCTCAGGAAGCTCAACAAATGTCGAACAGGATAAATAAGTAAGAACATGTCTAGACATTTTGCAATAAAAAGGGGAAAAAAGATAAAGAATAAGCTATTAAAGGAGAAATCACCTACATGGAAGAACAACAGACTTCTCAGCAGTCACAGTAAAATCCAGAAGACCGTAAAATTATATTTTCAATGGGCTGAGAAAAAAGTAACTGCCAATGCAGAAGTCTCTAACCAATCAATGAAGTCTTTCGACAATAAAAGCAAAAGAAAAGATGTTTTCAACTGCCATATACGTACCACGCTCACTGAAGGCAGTTGTGAAAGCAGTTTTTCAGGGGTAAGAATGCCAGATGGAGGGTCTCAGATAAAATAAATCAATGATGAGCAAAGATACTGAAAACCAAGACATGCCATTGCAAAGCAAGTACACGAGTTAATATGTGTGGCTGAAAACAAATAAATAAAATTCTGGACAATAACCTAAGTGAGAAAGAGTATCAGAGTTTAAGTATGCTAAGGTTCTAGTATTATTTGGAAGGTGGGTATAGCAGATTCAGTGGTGACCACCCTGCAAAGATACGTTCATTTGCCAAATAAAATAAGCCCGCTCCAAAGGACAAATACGGTACAACTCCACTTCTGTAAAATATCCACAGTAGAAAAAGAGTGGTTTAGTAGTGATTCCCAGGGACTGGAAGATAAAAGAATGGCCCGTTATTGCTGAACGTCACTGTTTGGAGCTATGAGTAGGTTTTGACATTAGATAGTAGTGATAATCATATAGTATGAACATAATTAATATCACTGAATTGTATGTACACTGAAAAATGTCTAAAAATTTTTTTAATAGAAAAAGGTCTGTCCACATTATAATCCTAGGAATCTGGGAATATTACCTTATCCAGCAAGCAATGTGATTAATAAAATGACTTTCAGAAGAAGAGTTTGTTTATCCTGGGTCAGCTGGGTGGGCAATCCTCTGTATCCTTGTACAAGAGGCAGAGAAAGCACAGAGCTGCACAGGAGAAACACAGAAAAGGAGGCGGCAGTGTGCCCAGTGTGCCCACCCATGGGACTGGAGTGATGGGCTATAAACCTAGGCGAATAGAAATGGATTGGGCTTCTTCCCGTTGGAGGTGACTTGGCCCTGCTAACTTCTTGATTTTGTACTTTTCAGCCCTGCAACTGAGAGAGAATATATTTCCCCATTGTAAGGCAACAAACTTGCGGTAATCTGTTACAGCAACAACAGGAAACTCAATATAAAGGGTGAAGACAATACTGAAGGCCAAATTAAAATACTGTATGTTAATAAAGAGCTCAAACTTCTCTGGATGAATTTTAAATGTAAAGCTACCGCAAGCCACTATTTATGTTTGAAGAGAAGGAATCTGGAGGGATTTTGTTTTTAAAAAAACACTATATATATTTACAGCCCATCTCATGAAATGAAATCAACAGTATCCGATTAAACCCTCCAAATATGTGGTTCTTGACAATGAAATAGGATGAATGTAGAACTGAGTCATTTGGCCCTTGTTTTTGTTATTTCCTCCCAGTTCAGAATTCTTCCATGAAATCTTAATAACCAGCATTCTCTTAGATCTGCAAGTGGACTCTACAGTCAAGCCTCAACATAATCTTTGTAGTTTTAGCCTTCTTGTGAAGAATCAAATTAGTCTGTCCACCATATCCACTCTGCTTCCAGTCCTAAGGCCCTTTCCCTGGACACAGAGAGCATCTCTGCCCTCCGTGAACGGTGTCACTTGGAGGGCTTAGCACAGACCACACTTCTTACAGAACACCCAGTGGGTTCTAGGGACGTTCACTGTGTTAGCCAGCACCACGATCAGCATGAAAAGGAGCACCAGGGTTTTCTTTTTAATTAGAAAAAGCCATTTTCAGATTCACGTAGAAAAATAAAAACAGTAGTATGGGAAGAGTAATGCAACCATAAGAATCAATGTATATAAAGGCTCGTTATTTCAAACAAAATGCACTGCTATATACACAGACCATTGAGTGGAATCTGATATATAGGATGAGCACAATTTTTATTTTATTTTTAAAAAAA
>NW_022105611.1:15608913-15623180 GCF_000313985.2 Echinops telfairi | reverse complement strand
TTTTCCAGTCCAGTCTGTAGGGGTACCATGCCCCGGCCCCAAAGTCTGCCTTCAGCATTCCCTGGGGACCTTGCTGCTCCATTCCCTTGCTGTTTCCCTGCACTCCCCCAGTGCTTTGCCTCAGTGTGGCGAGATCAGATGGGTGCAATTCCCACACTGTGTCTCTGTGCTGTCCCCTGCAGGGTCATGGGTCAGTGAGGGGCAACTGGCTGTTCTAATTGGGGTCATCATCCTCAAGGCCTGGTGGGCCAGGATGGAGCACAAATTTTAAATTGGCGCACAGAATACCATATTTAGGGTATACTTGGAGTAGTATCTCACATCAATGGGGAACATTTTTGAGATAGCGGTTCAGATGTGACTTTAAACGACATTATGACAAAGTTGAATATGTACATCTCAGCAAAGCTCAAACTCAACTCTGAATGGATCAGAAATTTAGATGTAATATAAAATGAAACTGACAAAGTAATAGAATAAAATAGCACGCTCCTTTTATTACTCTGCAGCAGCGGGAGAACTTTCAACCCGACTTTAAAACCACTGTAAAGCTACACTCTTCAAGGCAGTGTGGTACTGGGAAAAGAAGAGACAAATAGGTCAATGGACCGGAATGAAGCAACACAAATATAGTAGTCAGCTGGTCTTTGACAAAGGAGCAAAAAAGCAAGTCCATGGAGAAAGGATAAAAGCCAAAAACCAAACTCATTGCTGTCAAGTCTATTCCAACCCCATGGGGCAGGATAGAATTGCCTCTGTTGGGTTTCCAAGAGGGTAAGTCTTCACAGGAATAGAAAACATTATCTTTCTCTTGTGGTGGTTTTGAACTGCTGAACTTGTGTTCAGTAGCCCAACATGCAACCCACTAAACCACCAGGGCTCGAACTGGAGAAAGGACAGTCTTTGCGAAAGCCAGAGATGCAACAAGTCGACATCCAGTTGTTTAAAAAAAAAAAGATTCTACTCATTGACTTTTGTTGTTGAAAAATGAAATCAAAATGAACCTAATGGTAAACACAAAGCTATGAAACGTCTAGAAGATAACACAGGACAAAATCAACATGACCTTGGTTTGACATTTTTTTTTTTTTACAATTTTAATGGCACCTAATCCATGTTATCATACAATTCAATAATTCAGTCATTCAAACATATCAAGAAGAATTGTACAATCAAGACATAGCATGACAAAAAGCACAGAAATCTTTACTAAACAGAAACAGGAAAATGTGAACCTATGATTTCTGGGCATATCCTCCATCTGGGTTGATGTCCGTCTGAAGTGAGGGTTTCCATCCCTCTAACCCTTCCCACAGGCGTTCTGTGCCCTTCAGTCAACAGCGCTCAGAAACGGCAGTTTAGACAACCCTGATGAACTCAAAGCATGCACCTTTTACATACTGAGTGTGGGGAATGGAAACAACCTTAAGGTGCAAGATCAGGATAGCTGATGGATGAGGTCATGTTTCTAATGAAATTTTAATAGGAAAACCCTCTTGCAACCTTCAAAGATATGAAGGTGCATTGTGATGAGGGGAGAAAAAATGCGTGGCACAACTTTCTGGCCTTTATCTCACCAAGCACACAGTTCCCAATTTTCTTAAGACTTCTTCCTAATAAGCCCATGGTTGTCCTGTGTGCTTTACCAAAAAAAATCTATCAAGATTAATCCAAAACACTACATGCAGGTAAAATACTGCTGAGGATCATTTTAAAGTGGTAAGCAGTAGTAGGTTGACAGGAAACTGTTACCATATTGACTCAACCAGTAATCTGAGAAGCTGGACTATATGAAAGAAAAACAGGGCATCAGGACTGGAGAAAGGCTCATTACCAACTTGTGATAGGCAGATGACACAACCTTCCTTGCTAAAAGCGATGGGGAAGACATGAAGATCAAAGACAACAGCCTTCGATGGATTACACCTCAACATCAAGAAAACAAAAATTCTCATCACTTGGCCCATAAGCAACAATGCGACAAAGTGGGGAAAGTTTACCATTGTCAAGAATTACATTTTACTTGGATCCACAGTCAATCCACATGGAGGCAGTTAAAAGATGGGCTCCCTGTGGGCAAATCTGCTGCAAACGGCCTACTGAAATGTTACAAAGCAAAGATGACCCAGTTACCTCATGTGTGTGTCAATGCTGGACAATGAAAAGGAAGAGCACACAAGAGCTGGCGTCTCTGAATGACGGTGCTGAGGAAGAGTACCGGACATACCGTGCGTGCGCTGCCAGAAGCAAGGATGAAACCGCGTTGGAAGGTCAGCTAGAACGCTTCCTAACAGTGAGGATGGTGAGACTTTGTTGCACTTACTTTGGAGGAGTTATGAGAAGGGACCAGTCCCTGGAGAAGGACATCATGCTTGGTAAAGTAGATGATTAGCAAAAAGGAAGAAGGCTCTCAATGAGATGACTGACACAGAGGCTGCAACAATGAGCTGAAACACAGCGGTGATTCTAATGAAACTTCAAAATGCTAGTCCTCAAGCACACGGACTTCGTTAATCACCAACGGTTCCAAACCCCCATTCTTGTAAAACACACGTCTAGATATTTCTTACGATGGTTTACGATTTGCTGCCCAAAACAGGAGTCAGCCCCTACCTCTTTACTTGACAACCAAGGAGAAGCCCCATCTAACAAGGTTATCAAGCAGCTCTTCCAAGGAAATCAACTGGGCTTGTTTTGGGTTTGCTTTGTGTGGTAAAATTAATGGAGAAGCATACACCAAGGGTATAAAATGTCCCTGGAGAACCTTATCAAACTACACCTGTGGTCAGGGTTTGCCCCTAAACCTTCTGACCCAGCATCCATGGAGTGAGATTCCGACCGTGAAGGTTGAGAAGAAAAGCCACCCAGGTGACAGTGACTTCATGACCTGAGGTCCCTCTGCTTTGCTCAACCAGGACCAGAACCCAGCATCTCGGATTCCCAGTGGACTTCGGAAAGCTCCCCAGATGAAAAAGAGGTCTCCTCTCTATCAGTGTTCTTTCTCTTTCTGCGCTGACCTTTTCTTTATCAGAAATTCCCCAAGGGGCCTTGGTTTACTAAGTGCTAATTAGATTTCCTCCACCTGCTCTGGGATTGAGAGGGCCTTGCTAATGCGGTGCCCTCCTCAGAGACAAAGCCACTGGCATTCCCGGTATGCAGAGGCTGGCCTCCAGCTTTCGTCAACAGCAATTAAAGGGCGCCTATCCAAAGCCCCAAGGAGGAAGGCAGCAAAGGGAGGGGTATTCCTTGATCCGAAATGTGAAGTTCAGGCACTGATTGGGATTGATTGTTCCAGCAGAGCTGGGTGGAAATGAGGAACATTCTGGGAGGTAGGAATGGAATTTGGGTGAGGCTAGCAAAGGAGTGACTACTCACCCTCCTCACTCCCCAAAGGAAAGCTATCTTAGACCAAATTGGGGAGGGATAAAGCCTTGTGTCACAAAGAGCACTCTTCCAAAAGAACCTTAAGCCATCAAGTCACTTTTATCATTTTCATTTCAACACACTAGGTCCAAAGGCGTCAGCGGAGAATGATTCTATCCCTCCTTTGCTAGCCTCACCCAAATTCCATTCCTACCTCCCAGAATGTTCCTCATTTCCACCCAGCTCTGCTGGAACAATCAATCCCAATCAGTGCCTGAACTTCACATTTCGGATCAAGGAATACCCCTCCCTTTGCTGCCTTCCAGGGATCATCTTAAGGTGGGTGGACAGGCAGTGACTGCCATGCGGCTCAGCATTAGTTCTCAGGGTTGACTTTGAGAACAAATGAGAAAATGAGTAGAAAAAGGTTTCATTAACTCTAAAATGGTATAACAGCTTTAATAAAACTAATCCAGACGCAGATTAGTTGGCACAAAGATTACTACAACAGGAACATTAGCTCTAAGTAAAAAGAAAACACACCTACACAGTCTTATCTATGTGGAAATCACTGCCTAGAGTAGCAGATCTCCAGTATAATATGACTTCGAAAGTAAAGAGGAAAGAACTATTTATCCTGCTATTGAAGAGCACTTGTCACACAGTGTGTGTTCTATCAGAGGTAGGTAAAAAGAGTCAAGCAGATGCATTGTGTGTGTTGTTTCTGTGTATGTATGTGAGGAGGCTTCAAAAACTCCATGGGAAAATGTAATTAGAAGATAATGGATTTTTTCCAAAACCTCATTGAAGCTCCCCAGTACTTGGGCGTGTCTCATTTGAAGGCCAACTCATGGAGTCGATTCTGACTCAGAGTGACCCTGTAAGGGCAGGGTAAAACTGCTCCATGAGTTTCTGAGACAGCAACTCTTTACGAGAGTAGATAATTGAATGTTGGCTACAGAATGGGACGCTGAGGAACTACAGCAAACTAGAAAGCATATGCTCTGGCTAAAGTAGGCAGCCATCACTCAGTCCCAGGAAATTGTTGCTAAGCAGAGATTTGGGCCCAGATCTGAAAGCTGGACTTTTTAGGGATTTTATTTAAAATCTTTCTATCTTTAGTCATCTACAATGGATTAAAATTATTTAGAAGTCTGCAGGCTCAGCAAAATATTCTGTGGATGGAATTCATGCCACACAAACCCATTAATGACCTTTGTCTTAAAGCATATATCATGACAATATAGTCATGGTTTCGACAACATAGTCAATGCATAAAAATGCCAGATAACAAGTGTCATTAGACTTCAGGAAGGAGCAACTGTTAGATAAGAAGAGGTAGGGACGGGGATTGTCCCTCTCCATGCCTGAAGTCCTGCCTATAGGAGGTTGAAAGAGAAGCAGGTGCGCCCTTTGCTAGCCACGAAAACTACTGAGCATGATTCAATTCAAGCCTGAGCCAGGGGCAAGGGAGATACACCTGGGCAGCACAAACTAAGCCCAGGTGGGCTTAATTCAGCCAATGAGGTCAACCAATACCTTCAACCACGCCTCCCAGCCAAAGGCCTCAAATACCTGGACCACAAAACCACCCCTCTCTTTTTCTTCCACACCCTTCTGCCCTGCCAAGCTGTGGTCTCTCTGGCCCCAGGCCACCACATGTGGGTGTGCAGTCCCACAAGGTTGCCCATGTTCAGTGACTGTAACACCTGAAACTTCTTCCGTCCTTTACAAAAACCCACTTGGATCACAAACCAGGCTTCGGCATGAATTCTTTCCCGTGCGAAGCCAAGAGTTATTTCCCACCCGAGAAACCTAACACAACCAGGTCAGCTAAGGTGATCTGAGAAAGACCCAGGGGCGTGAATGAATTTAGCCTCGATGCTTCGCTTCTTCTGAAAATATTCCAGAATATCTTAATTCTCTTTCTTTGTCTTCTGTCACAGTACTTGCTGGTTATATCAGTGTGTTGACACTTATTTAAGGTACTTTCTTGCTAAGACTGGCAAGACCTCTTTGTTTAACCAGAAAGTCCATAAACAGCAATTATCACCAAAGCAGCTGCCTTCCTGGTTTGCCTGGCTATTCAAGAAATTAATACTGCTCACTAGGGAATAAGTGTCAACTTCTCCCAAGAGGCTAACTATCTGGAAAAATATTCAGAAAAGTTTTGTCACTTCAGATTCTCAAGGGAAGGACTGTATACAAATTATTCTGGGCCAAAAAATTACCAAGTATATAGAACATAAAAGTGAATCTACTCAGTCTCCCTGCTAACTTTTATCACTTCTTTCAACGGCAATTTGGAAACAGCTACCAACATTTAAAGGGCACATACTCTTTGACCCAGAAATTCTATAAATTTATTCCAGTTTAAATTGTTTGCTGATAGTAAATGAACTGTGATATTGGTGACTACAAATATGCTATCATCAACGTAAATGTAAACAAATTCCTTAGTCATACTAAGAGGAAACACATTTTTATAAAAATTGGAAAATATTGACATAACAAAATGTTCTACACTGAGTTTGGTGAGTCTGCCTGGGGTCTTAGAAACTTGTAAGCAGCCAGCAAATATACAACCATTACCTAGTCTCCTTCTAACTGGAGCAAAGGGGAGTGAAGAAAACCAAAGACTCCAGGAAGTAGTCAAGGGACTGAGGGCCACGTGAACCACAGCCTCCTCTAGCCTGAGACCGGAAGAACAGGTGCCCTGCTACCACGGCCTAGTATTCTGATCAGAAACACAACAGAAAGGCCCCGGTTAGAATGGATGAAAAATATAGAATAAAAATCAAATTCAGAAAAAGTGGTCCTACCTTACTATTCTGATAGAAACTGAAGGTACCCCAGAGACTACTGCCCTCAGTCACCTTCCTCATGTGAAAGTGAAGTTATTCCCAGAGGTTCCCTATCAACCAGATAACAGAAGCCTATAAAATAAACAACACCTGTGAATGTGTGCCTTAGAATGATCAACTGTATAGGGTCAAAAGGGCAATATTTGCCCAAAGACAAAGATGGGAAGAGAAACTGCATGAATAGAAACAAGGAAATCTAGGGCGACATAGGTAGAGCCATCGCAGAGAAGGCAGCGCACACCCTGGAACGGTTTAAGTGTATGAATCACTAAATGGAACACTAACTTGCAGTGTAGATTTTCACCAAAGGCACACTGAAATGTTCACACACACACACACACACACACGAGAAAATGTGAGTTAGGAAAAAAATTCAAAGAATACCATATAAAGCAACTAGTTTAAAAATTAAGTATTAATGACACCAAACTAAGTAGAGAAATATGAATTCTAACAGAATCTTTTATTTCAAAGAATACAGGTATGTATTTGGATAACAGGCTTACACAGCATAAGGAAAATTTTTTTATAGGTTTCTCATTTCAATTTCAAATCTTGAAAATTCATCTCCAAAGTCAAATAACCTCAAACCCACTGCTGTTGTCAGTTGATTCTGACTCATAGTGACCCTATAATAGGGTTTCCAAGACAGTAAATCTTTACGGAAGTAGAAAGCTATACCTTCTCTTGTAGACTGGCTGGTGGGTTTGAACTGCCACTATTGTAGTTAGCAGTCCAATGCCTACTGAGATAGTTTATTGTGCCAGCCTGGCCGATAAACACAAGTGGGATTAATTGAAGGGCGGTGAGATAAATGGCTCGGTGAGCCTCGCCTTTCTTGTCTCTCGCTCTTTGATCATCGGACCATTGTGCGGCTGCCTTGCTTGTTCTGTGCCTCAATTTAAAGGCTACACTGCCTGTGGGATGCCTAGCCTGTGGACTGTGTCGCTGTAAGTTGAGGTCCCTTTAAGACATCTCTGGAGCTGGGGACCGTCGGTTGGTGACCTGGCTGACAGTTGGTGATCTGCCTTGTGATTGGCTGCTGTGCTGACATAGCCTAGCTCTCTCTATATGGAGAGGAAGACCTGGCAGCAGACTAGACTTGAAGGACTGCTAGTGTCTCACAACTCTGTCAGGGGAGTGAGTTGCACTGAGCCATTTGTACTGCTTTATAATATAACTGTTCATTTCTTGTATTATATATTTATCTGTATATGATTTAACAGTTCATTTCTTGTTATATATCTAATTATCTTTTTAAATAAATATATTAAATTATCAGCAATTTGGTTTTATCTCTTTAGAGGACCCTGTTTAACACACCTACCCTGCAGTCTCACTAAGCAAGTTGTCCCCAATACAAGGAAAATTCATTCTCCCGAACAGCTGATTCTCTTCATTGCATTAGAAACTCAATCACTATAACCTTCAAAATATGGTTCTCTTAATTTCAGATTCTTAACAAAAGCTAGACTTACTAAAGCCACTGAGGTTGGGGATGACCCTTAATCACTGTGAGATTATCTTTAAACCTTCACTATTTCTTCTTTGAACCAAAATAATACTTTATTTTTAATAAGGATGTGTCTACATCAAGCAATAGGCACTTATAAAGAATCCTCTATGTAAGAGCCAATCAACCCCAGCAACTCAGAAGGTTCGATGAGAAGCTTAGGGGACAGTGAGTTCAGACAATGGTGGAACAATCTGGTGAAGGATGATAAGAATATATGCACAACTTGAAGAACATAGTCCCTGAGGTGCACATGTGGAAATTACTGAAGTGGCGGACAGCTGTATAGATTTCAACAGCAACAACAAATAGGGTCTGTACACTTATAATCTGTATGAACTTAATGATAAATCAAGTACCCTTACTACTTTTGAGCCATGACTTTGGGGACAAAGTTTAAATCGAAAATGTAGTGGAACAACTGAAGGTATAACCTGTGACCAGCTCATGGCCCATGGTGTCTTTTGATTATTACAACTCTAGGATGTGAAACTTGCAGTTCTGTCATAGTTTGTCTTGCCCTCCTCCTCCTCCTCCCTTAGGGGAGCCATGCTGGGTAGACCTTGCTGTCCGTGTTTGCTTTGCTTTGCCTCAGACCCTTCCATTTGCAGAAACCTATGTATGGGACATAGGTAATATCTAAATCCAAAAGTAGGGAGGAGAGGGTGAGAAGCATGTAGCAAATTATAGCAATGTGAACATGATAGTGGGGCAGGAGGAAAGTAAAAGGAAATAGGGGAAAGAATTAGGAGGCAAAAGACATTTATAGAGGTATAAATATAAGCATGTATATGTAAATATACTAATATATAATAGGGATATAAGTCTACGTACATGTTTATATGATAAGTACTAGGGTAGCAGACGGACATTGGGCCTCTACTCAAGTCCTCCCTCAATGCAAGAACTCTTTGTGCTAGTAACCTGGCATTCTGTGATGCTCACCTTCCCAACACGTTTCCTGAAGACAAAATGGGTACACAAGTAAATGTGGTGAAGAAAGCTGATAATGCCTGGCTATTACAAGATATAGCATCTGGGGTCTTAAAGGCTTGAAGATGAATAAGCAGCCATCTAGCAGGGAAGCAACAAAGCCCACATGGAAGATGCACACCAGCCTGTGTGATCACGAGGTATCAAATGGATTTAGGTATCAAGCATCAGAAGACCCAAAACAAACATATTGATTGTGAACATGGAAGGTTGGAGTGGAGACCCAAAGGCCATCTGTAGACAATTGGACATCCTCACAGATGGTCACAAGGAAGGAACGAGTCAACCAGAGTGCACTACAGCACCAACAAACCAGGTGTTCAATGGTTATTCCCAGATGATGAGATTTTGGGTGATTTTCTGCCTCTTTCTCTGAATTTTCCAGCATTTCTTGAATTATAGATTATGCTAACAAAAGCAGGAATCGTTTCTTTAAATAGAATAAAACTCAATTGATCTATAGATGGTTACTATGCCACACTCTGCTGGGTCCATTTTATCTCAGACGAGTAGTAACCATTAACACAAAGACTTCAACAGGACCGAGGGCATAAACATTCAAGGGCTATTTACATGAAAGTAACAAGACACCTACTAGGGTCAGCTGGGAAAAGGTCCGGGTGGTGGGAGGGGGTGGAGCTTCAAAACAGTTTGTGGAAAAATGAAATAAAATGATACTGGCATGTTTTCATGAACTTTTGGAAGCCCCTGTCTCACAGAGAGTCCAGTCCCTGGAAGACGGCTTTGTGCCTGGGAAAAGTAGAGGGTCAGCAAAAAAGGAGAGGAAGACTTCCCTCGGCAAACTGGATTAGCACAGTGGCTGCAGTCCTGGGTTGTGTTTTCCGCTGTTGGGCACAGGGTGCCCACCGTGATGAGTCGGATTGACGGCAGCAACCAGCAGCAGTGGTGTGCTTTCCAATGTCTCCAGAAAGCGGAGCCTGGGGCAGGTGTTGCGATTCTCGAGCAGAGTGAGGAGGAAAAACAATGTCGGTGCCAGGGGAGAAGGGAAAACACACAGGCTGTGGATCCTCACACTGGGTACAGGTTTACATGAGCATGCAGCCTGGTGCTGGGTCATTCAGAAGGTCTATCTCAGAACAGAAACGGGATGGGTTAAAAAAGGTAGAGAGGAAGCAGTTTATCCTTGGGTCCATCTCTCCTCTTACCTCCAGTTGTGTTGGTCACAAGGGGGTCCCCTCCTAGGTCCATTAACTGTCCTGCAATACCAGGTAACCCTTCCCGTACGGCCAGTCACTCAGGAAGACTACACCCTACTGGAAGTGGCTGAGCCAGAATCTGGTGGGCCTTAGATATCTGAACTGCTGTGGTGCTTGCTCTCCATAGCGGGCACAATTAAGGCCATTTCAAAGCCCAGCACTCACCCGAAGGGAGGCCGAGGCAGCCGGAGTCTTCCAAAATAAAAACCAGCAGCAGCTGGGCTTGCCACAGAGCCAGTGGCCTGAAGACTGGGAGGCAGGTGAAACCGAGGGAGGTGTTGACTGAGCCCCATGCAGCACCTACACTTTTGTGCACAAGGGGGCATTCACCACCAGGAGCGTGTGATTTTTAAAGGATTTAGACTAAGCTCTAATTCGTGTTTCAATGAAAGAGGCAGGGGCTTGGGAGCCAGGTGGTCCCCAGTTTAAGCACCCTATCCACCGGTGAACAGCTGTGAAACTTTGGGCATTTTGCTCACAGGAGATTACATGCTCTTCTTTATATGAGATCCAGGAGAGGTAAATCTACAGTCACTACAGTCATCTTTTCTGAGGGTTATGGCAGAGCAGGTTGGGAGGACCTGGGGAGCTCATAACAACCAGTACAAAAATGAAGAGACTGTCCTAAAATTGACTGTGGTGATGACTGCACAGCTCCTGTTGTTCCACACAATCAAATGCTGACTTGTGTGGTACGTGAATTCTACGTCAATAAAACTATAAAAAAAAAACATATTAAATGGGGTCGGGTGGCTACAAGGAGCCCGGATGGTGTGGTGGGCAAAGTGTGGGGCTAGTAATGGAAACATTGGTGGTTCAAACCTACTAGCCACTCTGATGGAGGAGGACGAGACTGTCTGCTTCCCGGCTTCACAGTCTTGGAAGTCCTCCGGAGCAAGTCTGTTCTCCAGTAGAACTGAGAGAGCTGTGAGACTGCGACAGGCATGCCTGCTACCTACTAGAGGGTTATTCTTCCCTCACTCCACCCCTCTATCTGCTCCTTCAGGGCAGCAGTCCCGGGTGCTATTTATGGACATCATTCTGCAGCACGATTTATATTTATGATTATGCACAATCCTCAAGACTCCAGGCTGGGGCAGCTCTTGCTCATAGCATGTGTTTTCTGAAGAACCAAGAGCTTCACACGTCAGTTCTTTGGGGAGACAAGGTTCCGTCCAGATCAGTTAAATTGGAGCAGTGGTAACTCGAGTACACCTCCCACTTCCCACTGGCGAGACCAGCGTTTGATTCCTGGCCAATGTACATGCACAGCCACCAACTGTCCCTCCGTGGAGGCTTACATGCAGCTCTGATTTGGAACAGGCCTCAGCAGAGCTTCTGGACGAAGTGAACTTGGAAGAACGACCTGGCCATTGACTCCTGAGAATCCGCCCGTGAAAACCTGGTGACTCTGAAGGCAGTGTTTCCTTCTGTACGGCTTGGGGTCACCAGAGTGGGGGGCAACTTGATGGCACCTAACAATGCCACCAATGAAGTCAGACGAAGGTCCCAACCCTCCTAAACAAAGTCTGACGGCTGTTCTGGTTAGAAGCATCGGGGGTTGGAGGTGGGGTGAAGCTAGGCAAATTTGCACTGCAAGCTCAGGTAACATTTGGGCAAAGCATATGAACCCTCTAAAACCTTGTTTTCTTTAAGCATAAAATGGGGAGAATACTTTATAGGACTATTGTAAGGTCTGATATCAAATAATGTAAAGCATGATAGACCCTGACTAAGGCTGCTCAGGTCCTGTGACTCAAGAGGCCTCACATCTTTTTCTTAATCTCTGATGTTATGTTTCTGCAGGATCTAGAAGACCCTGTGAGCCTGGATGCAGGAATTGCTTATATACCCTGTGTTAGTCTGGGTTGACTAGAGAAGCAAATTCACAGACACTCATATGTGTACAAGAAAGAGCTTCATATAAAAGAGAACTTGTATATTGAAAAAACATCCCAGCCCAGTCCAGATCAAGTCCGTAAGTCTGATATTAGCCCATATGTCCAATACCAGTCTATGAATTACTCTTCAGACTCACGCAACACATGCAATGATGCCAAATGCAGGAAGATCACAGAGCAGTGGGTGGGAAATCTTGTGGATCCACTGGTGGTGGAAGCATTTCAGCCCGAGTGGCTCTTTACGTTTCTCCTCCAGCTCTGAGTGTCTCAACAGCGGGAAAGAGAAGGCAGAGAGAGAGTAAGTCTGGCCTCCAGTGAGCTATTTATCTTCCTAGCACCACCAAGTTGTGACCATATTGGCAGGCTAGACTCCACCCCTTTGTTTAACGTTGACAGATTATGTAACTGCCACAGAGCCCTATTAGTGCCACTGCTTTTCCCACTGGTTCAGACAACCCTCTTACCTGTTGGGCTGTTACCTTCTTTTCTAATAAGGTACGTCCAGAATGAATGTCCTAGTTTCCTTCCTGGAAAGCACAAGCTACTTCAAAACACTATCTGGATCTCACAGAACGCGGATGGCCTTTGTTATTGTTGCTGTTAAAGATTCTACAGACAGCACAGAGGGCAATGGTTCAGTACCGGGTCACTTTATCATCTTGGACCATAACGAGTGTCCATCATTATCGCTGTCTTCCAGGTTATCAGGAGAAAGAGACAATGGCTTTCCCAACTAAGGGTGATGAGACTTACTGAGCGAAGTAGGAAGGCAGAAGAAGCCTAGCCCCTGCTACCACAGATCCATTGTACCAGCCTGTGAGTACCAACCTCTGAAAATCTTTGCTTGTTAGAAAGCATCGCTTGTATGTTTAAGCCACTAGTAGCAGACACACACCGTAACTGATCAAATGATGTTCCACAACTTGGAAAACATCCCCCAGAATAGTGAATATCCATGAATATAAATAATGTTGTGCAGAATGGTATTTTTACATAAGTATATGAGGGGGTAACACCCACCCCACACCCCCAAAATGGAAAAAGCTCTGCTGGGCAAAGTTTTCATATTACACATTTTTCACACTAGGAGAACGTTGAGCAACTTGCTCTGAGTTAGTGCACCCAATGAAATTTTGTTTCCTACTTGGGGAAACTACAGCAGAAACGCAGAAACTGTTGTAATGTTTACAACACGGCTTACAAGGACAGCGCTATGGGGAAAACTCAAGTGTATGAGTGGCTTTCTCATTTCAAAAGAGGTGAAATGTCGACTGATGACAAACCTAGTTCTGGACATCCGTCAACTTCCCGAAAGAATAAAAATGTCGACTCGGAGTGCATTTGGAATTTGTTCCACCAGGTCAGACTGTTAATCAGGCTTTCTATTCAGTGGTTCTGAAAAGATGGTGTAACAGTATACAACAAAAAAGGCCTCATCGTGGCGGTCGGGGGACTGGTTTTGCCACCACAACAATGCACCTGCTCACGTAGCCATCTCAGTGTGCCAGTTTTAGGCAAAATGTCTCTCGTGCCCCATGGACCTTACACACCTGACCTTGCTCCGTGAGACTTTGTTTCTGCAAATGAAGAGGTACATGAAATAACAGCAATTTGACGACTTAGAAGAGAGGAAGAAAAAAAATGAGGGAGGTGCTATCAGCCATCCAAACAGGTAAGTTTGAAAAATGTTTCCAAGAATGGAATCACAGATTTCACAAATTTATTAACGTAATGGAGAGTACTTTCAAGGTGATAAGGTTGTTTTGTAAAAAAGTGTAAACACATAACTTTGAAAAAAAACATCCATTGGGGGGTTAGCCCCTCGTATATATGTGTGTATGTCATATTGCATAGCACAACAAACAAAACTCCTGAGTTTTGAAGCTAGGCAGATTCATTCCAATCTCCAGTGAGTGTGTATACATACACATATATAAATGTGTGTGTCACAGTGGTTAAGTGTTGGGCTTCAATCTCCAAGGCCAGCTGTTTGAAACCACCCAGCTGCTCAGTGGGAAAAGAGACAGGGCTTTCTACTTCTGCAAACAGCCACAGTCTTGGGAATTCACAGGGAGAGTTCTACCCTGCCCTGTAGAGTTACTATGAGTCGGTGGAGTTGGCATTGACTCAACGGTAGTGAATTTGTGTTTTTCTTTTTGAAAGAGATATATAGCTATATACATATATAGATAGATAATGAGATACTTATATATCTATTGAGGTATTTATATATCTAAATAAAATCACATTGCCTCTCTTTCAGTTCTCACCCTGCTGTTTCTACTTTAAACTTGCCTGGGGTACCTATGAGAGGGAGTAATAGCTTCCACACTACCCTGGTGTAGATGTGGCTTGAGGGAGTACTGAGGGAGTATTAGCTTCCACACTACCCTGGTATAGATGTGGCTTGAGGGAG
>NW_022105611.1:15581594-15608802 GCF_000313985.2 Echinops telfairi | reverse complement strand
GGAGTATTAGCTTCCACACTACCCTGGTATAGATGTGGCTTGAGGGAGTATTAGCTTCCACATTACCCTGGTATAGATGTGGCTTGCAGCTGCAACAGTAAGGAAGAGAACCTAGTCTTAGTTGATGAGAGGGCAGAAATGTAAGACTGCATATAAAGAATCCCATCGGAAGCTTCCAAATCAATGACCTTGGAGTAAATACTGGCTCATAGCAGCCTTCAAGGACGGAGTGGATGCTCTGAGGGAGAAAGACGAGGCCAACTATACGGACAGATGAACAGCCTCAGAAACCTGTGAGTCTACATCAACTTGATGCCAGAGGGTTCGGTTTCGCAGTATATGTTTATGGAGCCAGGCACCCTTATCCCACTGGGTGGGATAGGGGATTCGAACTGCTCACATCCCAGTTGGCAGCTGAGCAATTAATCAAAGCCCTTTCGGGACTCCTCATAACGCTTTTTCAGATCGTTCTTATGACGCCTCTAAACAAACAAACAAATACAAATCTGTATTTAATGCTTCAACCTCAATAGTATATAATTGCTTTGAGGGTAAGGATATTGCCAGGCATTTTTACATTTAACATAATACCTAACACATAAGTGGCATTCAGCAAATATTTGGATAAATTACAATTTTACACCTTAAGAAATAGATGATTCCTGGCAATATCTAGTTCCAGTACCAGAACTGGGACTAGAACCTAGGACTTCACGTTACAGCAGGTACATGTTGGCGGAAACAATATGGCTTTCCAAAACCAAACCCAACTCCCTGTCAAGTCGATGCCGATTCACAGCGACCCTAAGCAGGCACAATTCCACGAGTTCAGAAATGATAAACAAAAGCCAAAGCTGCGATAAAGACAAACTTGTTCGTGTGGTAAGTCCTGATGTTTACATTTTGTTTTCTTTTGAGGGTTGATGACCAGGTCACGAGACTGGAAAGATAGACAGTAGTCAATCCCTGGGGAAAAAACCTCTTCATTGAGGAAGTGGTATTTTTGAATAACAAAACCAAATTGGGAACAGTGTGACATGTGACTAAAGTTGGTCTGCTAATCTTGTGCTATAATATGGTATCAAGCCCACTGATTAATCAAATCCTTGTCAAAACATGGGTCTCAAAGAAGGCGAACTGGGATGGGAATGCTTCTGAACGTAGACAGTTCCGAGGTTCAAGATAGAGCGTTTTCCATTAGACGTAATTCCTTCAACACACTGTGCTTATACAACTGTGTGCCAGGCACTGTGCAAGGGTCAGGCAACACAGAAGGACAAAAGATCATACACCAGTCAAGGAACTAAGGAAGAAGGAGGCACAGCCAATAATCATACGAGGGGGCTTCAAAAATGTTCAGGGGAAAATTCCACTATCTTCTCATTCAATTTTCCCACGATCTTTTTGAAATCCCCCCTCATATACTTCCTAGGTTTATCTCCCAGTAAAAAAATCTGAGAGAGAAAAAAGTTGTGGAAAACCACACCTCCAGGGCGCATCACCTCACACTGCATCCTGTAAAAACAGTACGGTGCCACACCCACTTGTTTCCAACAGTTACAAGGTATCCTCCAGTATGCACTGTCGGCGGGAAGGCAGTTGCCAGATAACTCCAAAGGAGGAAAATGCAGATGGGCACTTTATGCTCCAAGAGCATGAGAGGGTTAACTCTGTGCATTAGAAAGGCAGAGGGGAACAGACACCAGAATGCAGCTCCTAAGCTGGAGCCCCATCAAATCTACTCAAACATAGTTTAACTGCAGCATGACATCAAAACTCCATTTCACACCTGGGACATCTGTAGCAAAGAGAACAAGCGGCACACTTTTACAACATTCAGGTACTTGAATTAAAGAACCGCAAACAAAACTCAACCCATCTCATAGCTTTAGAAACAGAGTGCTGAAACTGATCATTGTGAAGTAGTTTGACTTTTGCTCTTTGATCCAAATTTAACTTGAATAACCACGGCACTGAATCGGTACAGTGTCTTCAGATCCACAGCATCGAGGACATTCTTGTTATGAAAATTACTAAACATGGAGAAGGCACCAAACAGTATAGCAAACCTATGGTAAAATGACAGAGACAGAGACATAATGGACCAGCAATTACTTATCACCTTCACAACGTATGGGATACGCAGCCCTCAATGAATCCACGGGGTGTGGAGGCAGATCTGTGTCAGGTCCATTTCTAGAATTGGGAACTAACTGTATTTGAGCTAGACAGAGAGGCAGCAAGGACTTCAGGACTTACCCGTCAAGTCAACAGTCACTGGGATTGGTAGAGCCTTCCCCCACCCTCTTTGACTTAGATTTATGTCACATACACAGTACTTTTCAGATTCTCTGTGGGGACCTTGCAACGAGCCCTTTACTGAGAAACTTGTATCCTACCTCATTCTGAAGCTACATACCCAGAAGCTCCATGGGATACACATACCCATACCGTGCCACTCACCCCCTCACTCTTCCGCCAAGTCACCTTCAGGACCTTGAAGGCAGTAACGCTTCCATTTCTTGTAGTCTAGCGAAGAAAAGTTTACTTCAACTTGCATGTCAGAAAGATTGGTGTGTAGTTATAATGAGGAGAGATGTGGGGAACGCTAATCATACGTGTGACCAAGACGAGACAGGAATAAAAGACTGATCTCTCCTCATAGCTGTGCCCCTGATCACGAGCAGCTCATTTCTGCCTTAGGCTTTATGATGATGGTTTTGATCCTTTACGACCATTTGTCCTAATAATACCCCAGATATGAACCCAAGTAGTAAAATGAAGCTTCTCAAGCAAAAAGTCTGCCCAACTTGGCATCACCCAGAAGAGTCCGTTAATGATAAATGACAGTAATACCTCTACTAAAGACGGCTAATACTTCTAGATTACTTACTGTGTCCTATACACAATTCAAAGTACTTTCACAATGTCTTATGTAATCCTCACCACAGCCCTTATGAGCTAAGCTTTACCATGAGCCTCACAGGTGAATACATGGAGTCTGATTACATTGCCAGTTTTGTACTAGTGAAATTGGGATTCAAATGCAGGCCATTCAGTTCTTGCTACAACTTTTCACCATTTTAAGAAAAAGGATATATTCAGAAACATGTTAACCAACTGTAGGTCAGAACACACAAATACTTCTGTTTAAAAGGTGGGAGAATACATCCTTTGCCTATGATCAGATCAGACGAGGATGAATTTACAGGTTTGTAAAACCAAGGTTTCAAGTTCTAATCCAGGCTCCATACAGAGGAGTGGTAGTAGAGAGGGACTAGGGGAGGGAGGGGAAACGGCTCGTTGAGCAGCCAAGCCAAGTTTGCTTCACTCCACGAAGCTCAGTACAGCAGAAAAGTCTATGGTTTGGAGGCAGTGGACCCAGCTTCTGCCCTGGGCTCTGCCAATGCATCACTTACATGTTTTATGGTCCTCGGTTCGTATTCTTAGCCTGCGTTTGTTTCTGGGGCTATCAGCCATCTTGCAGTAGAGATTAAATGAGATATAATAGGCTAATACTTGCAAAAATGACTTAATACAAAGTGCACGATAATATTCACCTTCTACTCTTCACGCCTACCTCCTCATTAGAATAAAGAAAATGAACTTATTTACAAAGAATGGCAGTACTACATACTTGTGGACTTTTTTTTTTTTTTAGTCATCAATTTACCATTTCCCCTTTCCTTGGGGGAAATTACTCTTCATGCAAGGCAAAGATGATCTTGGGTGGGGCTGCTATTCATAACCCTCCACCCCCAGCATGGGAATGCCAGGTGCAACACACATGGTCCTGGCCAACCGGCACAGTGCTCCAATCCCTTGGGGCCATAATGACTGGTCTAGGGGTGAAAGTTCGATCCCAGCAGTGACAATGTCCTTTGTCCAGATTTTTCAACTTGAGGTTCCAGGAGCAGGGGTCTTGTTTTTTGAGTCACACAGCAGAGATGATTGGGGGCTGCTAGGACCATCTTTCTTACCACCTAGATAAATCCTTGTCAATAAGAAAAGCAGAAAGCCAACCATAGGAAAACACCGATGAGACCTACGGAAAGTCCTGGAGTCACGGAAACATGATTCTACTGGCCACAGCCACCAGTTACCTAATATGTAGAACATTTTCTTCTATTTTCTGAGCATCCTTAGTATCATTCCAATATACTGGCGCTTAAGCTCTTGTCAGTAGGTTTCTATCATTAGTTGTTTTAAATATCTTTAAAACATGAATTTATATTGATTATATGAGATTTTTCACAAGGCGCTTTACAGTACCGATCCCATTCAAAGCTCACAGCAGTTCAGACAATTGGCACTGGGGCTCTCTCCTCTCTCTTTAGCCTAACCCAGGGATAGGAAACGTCTTGCCAAATAAGCTCCCCACCCACCAATCATCAATACCAGCTACCATCATACATAGGACAAAGAGAAGCAGTTCCAGCATCACATTAGGGATGACTTCATTAAAGTTTGACCAGTATGGCCCACAAATGAAATTATAAATATCCAAATGGCTCTCAGAAGAAAAAAGGTTCCCACCCCTGACCTAACTGCATACCTATAAAAGTGTGAACTTCTTTACCAGCCTAGGGTTAGAGTATAGGATTGGAAGTTGTCAGTTCTTATATTAACCCTGTCATGGCAGAGTAAAGGCCTCACATCCACAAACAACACCAAGCAGAATTTGTTCAAAAGGTACCCGCTGCGGTCATGTATTTAACTCAAAGCAATCATGGTGGCCAAGGGAGTATAATGGGCTGACTGGCCAAACCTGAAGTCTACGATGGACTGAGCCAGCTTTCCAGAACTGCACAGATGTCTTAATAGAAATTAGGATGCTGCTAGTTAGAAGAAAGGGCAAAAAGAATTTAGGGGAAGCAGTCAACAAGGGTTCTCTATGTACTCAAAAGGAAAACAGTAACAAACAAGGTTCTAAGATTGTCCAGACTTCTGTCTCAGCCATGTGATCAGCAACTCCTTGCACACTACTCCCCTCGTGATCTTACACTTCCTCAGTCTAATTTAAGACTGTCTTTCTCCTGAGGCTTCATCTCTCCCCCACAGGGAAGCGAGTACCAAATGGAAATGCTGATTTGGCAATATCACTAAGAGATCTCAAGATACTTTCCGGAAGCTGTAATAGTAGAGACTTGATTAAAAGCATGTCCCACTTGACTCAATTAAAATGCTCTTGGCTGTCTCCTTGCCTGGGTTTCCTGCTTAGAAAATACAAACTCAAAACAATGGAAAGTAAGAAAGATAAAGCTTTCTTTAAGGAATGGACGTAATCACTCAAATTGACCAATAAAATAGGTTTCCCAATGGTTGTTTTTTGCCTTAGTGTTTTTTAACAGAAATTTCTGTTGAAATGCAGTAAGAAGATGATAGGTACCGTTTTCTAGCTCTAGCCTGGGACGCGAGAGACCTGGCTTCTAGATCCTAATTAGTGTACCCTCGAGTTCTTGAGTAAAAGAGCATGAGTTGTAAAACTGGACTGTTCATTTCCCTGTTCACTGCCATGATGAGAGAGATTCTACTGTTCACCATGGCTGCCATCTTGCACATGCCTAATCTGCAGTGAGCTTCCTTTCTTGACTTCTTTATAAAAGCAAAGGTTCCATAGCCGACCTCACTAGACCTGTAAGAGGATACATTAAGGTTGGCTGTGATTACGTGTAGTACTTGACTCTTTGAAAAGAGTATGAATTCTGCAGCTGTGGTCAAAGTGCTTAGCCACCAACTGAATTCAACAGTTTGAAGCCACCAGAGGCCCCAGGGGGGAAAGGCTTGACAATCTTACCTGCAAAGAACATATAGGTGGCCTTGAAAACCCTGTGGGGCAGTAATACTCTATTCTATAGAGTCGTTAGGAGCCAGGACCAACTTGGCAGTAATGGGTTTTTTTGGTGGGGGGTAGAATACAATGTTCATTTGGGTTGATTCTAATTTCAGGCTACTATGAATACAGCTACTATAAACACTCTTAACAAGTAAACACTCTTTACAAGGATTTTCCTTCTGAAATTATGGTCTCTAGAACATGATAAAATGCATATAACTTTCAGTGTTCAGATGGATAGGTCCCCAGACCTGTATACATTCAGGTAACTGCTACTTGTAACAACACAAAGAATAGTTTTATCACTTCTTAAGTTTCCTCCTGCTTCTTCTTAAAAAAAAAAAAAAAAGCCAGGCCCTGCAACAACTTTCTGATTACTTTCACTATAGATTAGCACTATCTGTTTTTAGAGCTCATACAAACGATGCCATACTATATGGACTATTGTGCCTGGAATACTATATGGAATATTGTCCCCTCACTATAGCGACCATATGACCCTATCCGTGTTGGTGCATCTATCAGATGGCCATTCCTTTACTGCTGACTAACACTCCTCTGTACGCAGGTACCACAATTTGTTTATCAGTTCACCTACTGACACTCCTTGTCTCCAGTGTGGGCTATGGTGAATAAAGCTGCTCATGTGTTAATCTGAGCATATGTTCACTTCTCTTGGATACATACCAAGGAAACATGTTTTCACTTCTCTTGAATAATACCTAGGAGGTTATTGTAAACTCTTTATTTGATGAAAGAATTTGTGTGGCGTTGGTATTTTTGTTCTTAAAAATATGGAGGTATTAACCAATGAAGCCATCCATGCCTGAAGCTTGTTAAAATAGATCTAAAATGATGACTTTAATTTATTTAATAGAATAATATTATTAATAGAATAATAATAGAACTATAATATTCCATTTTCTATTATAATTTTTCAAAGCAATAATCTCTATTCACATTTTGTACTTTCTCTGGTTGTGTAAAAATTGCCGTTACATAAAGTTCACACAGTATTAAAATGTGTCAAGTAAAAGGTGCAAGTCTCACATAATCCTTGTATCTCTGAATTTCAACTGCTAATCATTTGGTTCATGGTCAACCAGAGTATGTACACCCACTACTCATTAATCAACACTTCTAAGTTCCACAGACCAAGTCATTTTGTGAAAACCGGTGTGACGTGAAAATGAAGGATTTACTTTTTTGTTGTTTTCAGGCCATCCACTTGTCTATTTACCAGTATGATCATAAAACCAGTAACAGCTAAGACTGACTGATGTGACTGTGATGTATCCAGTTATGGACTGCGGAGATGGGGCTTGGAGACACAGCTGGAAAACCCAGGCTGGGTGACTGGAGGGCCCATGGCTTTTAACCACATTACCTTCCTCCTGTGTCGGATCAAAGTTTCCCTTCTGAAGCCTCTCTTCCAGGGATCCATTTCTACCCATACTGTGGGCATGATCCTCCGAGCCCTCTCTATCCTCTGGCCTGAGGATTCTCCTAAGCTGGAGGCGTGCTGTGAGGGGAGGGCTTTGCGAGCATGCACATGCATTTGGCCCCACTGAAGCAATGTGAAGCACAGTGAACCTGTTTGGTTCACTTTGAGATGAGTCATTAAACTCACATGCCTCATCTTTCCTTCCTTCCTCGCCCACAGCAATTGTGAGCTGCAGATCCTCAGGCTGCTTAGGATCTGTGAACCCAGAGCATCCACCCAGAGGCCAGGGCCAATGAGGAAAGTGACCTATCTCAAACTCTGGACCCGGTGCCAACACACCAGCAACAGGGAGTGGGAGGCACTAAAAATTGAGGTCTAGCTTTCCAGAGGCTGACCAAAGACCCCTTTGGGAAAGGGAACACTCCATAGCCATTTCTGCCACACCGACCACCTCAGGAACGCACAAAACTGTCACAGACAGATATGTTCCTATTGTGTTACATGTGAAATGTCATATAAGGAGTCGTGAAGTGAGGTGGGTAACTTCATCTTTGAACATGTAAATGTTTTATAATTATACTGCACATACTGCACTGCAACTCTATTTTACACCCAACAGACTTATTTCCACACCAGTGCATTCTACTTCCATGTCAGTCATTTCTTCACACGACAAATTCCACTGTATTAATTGAACTATTATCAATTCTGTATTAGTGGGCAATCAAATTATTTCCAAGTTGTATTTTTGTTTGTTTTGATACCATAAATAAGCCCTATCAATTTTGTTACTGTTTTGGTAAGTTGCGTTCACCAAAGAAGTCATCTACCTTGTCAAATTTATAGACGTGAATATGGTGATAATACTGTCTGGTCATCATTTAGATGTCTTTAAGGTCTTCAGTGATGTCCCCTCTATCATGCCCGATATTACTAACTTGTGTTTTTCTTTCTCTCTCTGGATAGTGGTTCGTAGTCTTTATAATTCTTTGTAAAAAATCAGATTTCTGATTTAATTCTCTTGAATGTTTTTCTTTTTCATTGATTTCTAGTCTTATTTTTTCTTTATTTTACTTAGAGTTCAAATTCATCTTGTTTTGGAAAGTGAAATAAAAATTTAGATGTTTTAAGCTTTACTTCTTTTGTAACACACATTTTAAGGCTGTGCATTTACCTTTAAGCATTGCTTTAGTTAAATCCCACACATTTTGGTATTATGTAGTATTTCACTGTCCTTCAGTTCAAAATATTTGCTATTTCTATTTACTTCTAGATATTTTCTAGTTCTAATTCTGGAACTCCAAGTATACAGCTATAAGACTTATTGATATCACCCTACAAGTCACTGAGTCTGTTAATTTTCTTTTATATATATGTACTTTAATTGTATGATTTCTCTTGACTTGTCATTTTTACCAAGTATGTTTCTAATGCTACTAATCCTACATAATTATTTCCTTCAGATTATATATTCTAGAGTTTCTTTTCTTCCAATGATTTCTAAATTTCTCCTAAAATTTCCCATTTATTCACTTATTATAACGATCTTTTGCTGTAGACAGAAAATACACAGTAACTAGTTTTTGCCCAAGTTTACTTTTTAATTTTTTTATCTACTAATTCCAAAATCCAGGGGTTTTTGTGGGTCTATAATAACTAATTTTTCTTTTTAGTATTAATCACACTTCCCAGTTTCTCCCTGTTTATTAATTTTAAAATTATGATCGACACACTGTAGAAATTCTGGATTCTATCATCTTTCTCTGAAGAGTCATTGTTGCTTTAGCAGGCCAGTTACATTACTGAAAGGTACCCTTGAACTTGTGTCTTATTTAAAACCGGGTCTATTGGGGTATTGCCCTTAGTCCTAGAGTGATTTCCTCAGATTAGGGGAATAATCTTTTATTCTAAGTGTAGTTCTTCTAGGCTCTCAATGGAAAGCTGATGTGCTTATCAAGCCCCTCTAGTTTGGCAAGCCGCTCGCTGCATCTCTGTCTCCCCTGTGGGACAAGAGCAGCTGAAATCTCAGCTCAGACACTTCAGCTGTTGTCTCTTCCTCAGGTCCCGAGAGTCTCACTCCCACCAATGCAATTCAGAGGTCAGGCAAACATTTTATATACAGATTTTCGGCAGCTCCCCCTTTCAATTTCCTGTCACGGTCAATGCCATCATCTTTTGCTCAAGACTATAGCACAGCTTTTTGCTTCAGTTCAAGTCACGTTGCCTTCTGTACATGGGGGACTATGTTAAGAAAAACCACAGAAATGTAGTTCTCACCCAATGTTTTTATTTTAAGAGTTAAATATCCTCTAGTTTTTGCCTACCCTAGTTCTTTAGTGCCATCAAACAGTTGTTTCATTTTTTCCCTACAGTTTATTACTTTTCTTCTATAGGAGAGTTAATCTGATAAGAGCAACTCTGCTATTACAGGAACTGAAACTTTACCCACTACGAATTTTGAAGAAGAAAACCTCCAACCCACCCAAGATAAATAATCTGTAGTGCAGACAGTAGGAAGAAAAAGTATTTGAGGTACTCAAACCTTATTTCATTAAATCACGTAATCACTTAATTCCTTCATAATGCTTATTGCACTCTAAACCTCTCAGCTAACATGAAATACCTCACAAGAGCCCAATGTCCTATTCCCCAATTCCCTCTCTGACCTCATCTCCTACCACACTCCCCTTTACTCACTTCACTGGGCCACAATACATTTCTTGATTTCCTGAGACTCTTCAAATGATTGTTTGACTCAAGCCTTTGTCCGAGCAGTTGCTTCCTGGAATTTGTGATCCATACGATTGCATGGCTTCTTTTTCATCCTCTTTCAACTTTTGCTCAATGTCAGTTTCACAGTTGAAGGATTTACCTACCTTAGTTAAAATTATACCTCATACACATATATGTCACACTCCTATTCCATGTTCTAATGTTCCTCTATAGTTACCTTTTATGTTTTATTGTTAATCTACCCCCCATAAGACTGTAAGCTCCATGAGGGCAGATATTTGTTTTAATTCTCTGGTGTCACCCTAGCACCCCACGAACAGGAACTCACACTTGGTGAGTGCTCAGTAAATATCGGTAGTCGAATCTTGTTCATTGATTTAGCTTCTGCCTCCTCTTCATCCTGTGGAATATCAGTATCACTACAGGTACGTGTTTCTCTTGTTCAGTTTTATTCCAGTGTGTAAGAGGCGTGTAATAGGTGCTTGCTACATACTTTTTTTATTATAGTGAAGATAATATACCCTCGCAAAACATACATCATCTCAATAATTTCCACTTGCCAGTAATACTGATCACCTTCCTCAAGCTCATTGTCCTTTTTCACATAATTCCACCACCGTGAACATAAACTCAGTGTTCCCTATATATTATGAGTAAATGCTAGCTAGCTTTTATGATCTGTGTGTAAAGTACAGGCTTCTTTGGATGTTCTTGGAAGGATCAGCGATTCCTCTGTTGCAGTAATGGTGTATTGTAATAAGGGGAAAGGAAGAAAGCCAGATGACTGAATAGAAGGGAAGAGAGAGGTGGGAAGCATACAAAGAAGATAAATCACACGTAGTAAATATGAAAAATATGCCAGTAGTGGCTCTCACACACAATAATTCCATGGGGTTAGGGGAGACTCAAGCTAACTAGAGTCAAGGAAGGTCTCCTTCAGATAATAACGTTGTATAATAATAGAGAACACTTCTATGAAGCTTTCCTACATGTTAAGTACCACTCAGTACCTTCCATATATTAATTCATTTCATCCTCACAATAACCCAATGAGATAGATGGTACATCACTCGATAGCTGAAAACACTTCCATTTTTGTTTAAGGTCACACAGTGAGAAAGCTTGATGCTAATGTTTGATTTGAGACTCTTAAGCACTGTGATATGCTGCTGGAACGCACTAGCTAACACCGGAGCATGAGAAGGCACCAGACATGCACTGAGGCGCGGGGAGGTGAGCTATCCAGGCAGCGGCAAAGCAAATACAATAGCTCCAAAGTGGGGGAAAACTTGGCTCCAAAAGGAAGAGACAAGAGGGCGCTGTGGGACAAAGGTGAGGTTTTCCACGCCTGTAAAGAGTCACCGCCTCGGAAACCATGGGCACTTCTACTCCGTCCCAGAGGGGACAAGCCATTATGTGCCCATTCTTCAAGTCTCAGGGTCTTACTCGGCCTGGAAGGGCAGACCCAGGTTTCCTGTTACAGGTTTACAATGAAAAGACCTACACGCTAGATGAATATTACCAGTGCAATAATGTTGTTCCAGAATACTCGAGTGAGCTTCAGGAAGGTCCAATGTTTGACAGACAGTACTGAGCCAAACGTGTTCAAACTCCCTAGGAAGTCTAGACATATCTACACGTGTGTATCTGGCCGCCAGTCGGGATAACTCTTTCAAGGCTGCTAGGCAAAAGGCCGCTGTGGATGTCTTTTCCAACTACTCATGTACACCAAGGACTAAGCACTACATACCTTGACCCATGACCATATGTCTACATTTCTGATGCAACCAGTAGGAGGACAGGAAAAAATGGAAAAGGAATTGGACAAAACCAGAAGTCTCATGTTCCAGGTCTGCCATTAAGCGGCTGTGTGGCTGTGAAGAAGTTGCTCTCTCTGAATCTCAAGCTCCCATTGATGAAGTAAGCATTCACGGTACACTAAAGTGCTCAGTAGCTGTGGACTCCTTCTGTCAAAATAATGTTATTAATAACAGAAGCATATTGAGTGCTTAACAGGTGCCAGCCACTATTTTAAGCAATTTGCACTTATTCTTCAAACAACTCCATAAGGAAGGTATGATGGATCCAATTTGACAGAGGAAGAAACAGACTCCCATAGGTGAAGAGAGCTGTCCAGTGCCACACTGTTTGATCAGCGGAGGAGCTGTGATTAGTGCCAAAGCATCAGGCGCTAGGACCCTTGTTCCTTGGGGTCCCGTATCTTCCCCGACTCTGTGACCTTTAAAAATTACACTTCATTGGATTTCAATCTCTGGAAAAAACCCTTTCAACAATGGCTTACCTGTCACTGGTCACGAAGCTGCAGTCAAGGCGCAGGGAGCTGTGCTCACCTGCACCAAGGTTGGCTGTCGTTTCTGGTGAGGTGACTGGGTGAGGCCAACTCTGAACAAATGGCTCAGAGACCGTTTCAGACTCACTGAGTCCTGCAGGTGTGAAGATATTTTTTAATTTTTAGTATCTCCTGGCAAGATCAAGACAGTGTGGAGGTTAAAATCTGCAGAACGTGCGTCAGTGACGGGAGACCATCTTGGAGACAATGATGGGACACTTTCAAGAAATGCATTTGGTGGCGCAGAAGACAGGTGGTGGGAACTACAATGCAAACACCGAGTCGAAAGTTGCTCAGAAGTTGGGAAACCAAAAGGAGTAAACTTCAGGAATTGTTTATTGCTGTGTTTCGCTTATAGTTTCTCTTTCTGGGTAGGCAACAGAGTGACAGAGTTGACAAACTCACGTCCAACGAGATCTCAGAGGGCTCTTGGCTGCTGCTGTGAGGTGTGTTTACTTGATTCCCACCCACGACAGCCTTAATCACAAATCTTCCTTGAGTGGTACATAAAAATATGTTTAAATATATACTGGTCTAGAGTCAATGAACACAGGAGGATGACATTTTTAAGGTGTCCTGACAATGGTTCCTCTCAAGGTCATAGGGGGAAATGCACAGAAAATGTGGCATCAGAAAGCTCTTTGCCCTGGACCCACTCTTTCCATACTTACTACTCCCTGTGCCAGTGGGTTACTACCAGACTCTGGGCATGGTTCCCGAAAGACTGCCCACCTTTAACTTGTTTCTTCAATTAAAAATGCTCCTCCTACCTTCCTTGACAAGAATGTGACCTTGAACAATTTCTTTAATCAGGTTTCAGTTCTCTATCTCTGAAATGAAAATCTAATTTGGGGTTTGGTTTGAGGATTGAATGAAGTAGTGCGTGCAGAGCATCTAACATAGTATGCAACTCATCTGAGACCAAGCAGGGTGAAGTGTCTCTTGAGGAGGAGTCACCCAGGAACAGCAAGTTGGCCTAAAGGCCCACAGATTGTTCAACAGCAAAGGCTGAACAAGAATCTGGATTTCCCGACTTCCAGTCCAAGGCTGTCTTTAGATTCAAGAAACACCCTTATACCTCCCAAATGTTCACAGATTGTCCTTTTAGTTTCCCAGAAAACCTATTCCACTTCCTCTTCCTTCTCTTCTCACGGGTCTGATAGTGTAGCAGGAACGATATGGGTGTCTTGGCAGAATGTGTTATGGACCAGAAGAGCTTTAATCAGCATGCTCTGGGAATAGAAGATGGAAGACGACAATTTTGGGGGCACCATCTGAGAGTGACACGAGAAAGAAGCCCATCTCCTTCTCCATTTCTTCTTTCAGGCGCTCCAGTGGGAGGGAGCCGCCCTTGCACTCACTGCACTGACTTTACTGAAACACTTAATGGCAAATCAGAAGTTGCCAAACTAAAAAATACACTCAGAACTGGGTATATCTTTTTCTTAGCATCCTCTGTAACACCTGCTGTGCTTTAAAAAAAAGAATTAAAAAACCTGATTCATAATACAGACAGTATATGACTGTTTTCTTCCTATAAAAAGAATTGAGTTTGGCAGTTCTTCAAATAGTTAGTTACCTTACAACCCAGCAATACTACCAGAACACACACACACACACACACACACACACACACACACACACACACACACGAAATGAGTGCTAGGAATGAAATGACAGGGTCATACAGTAACTTTGTTCACACATACACAGAGAATTAAAAACATATGGCCATATAAAAACATGCACATGCATGTCTATAGCAGCATAATTCATAATAGCCTCAAAGTACAAATAAACCAGTGCTATCAACTGATGATTGGATAAACAAGTATGATGTTTACATAAATGAAATATTACTCCATCATAAAATGAGATGAAAATCGATACATTTTAGAAATACAAACGACCTTGAAAACACCATGCATGTACAAAAGGTCACAGGTACAAGTATTCCGTGTCTATGAAATGGCCCAGAACTGGCAAAGCCATGGAGATAAAAGAGTGGTTGTAGTGGTTGGCAGGGCTGAGGGAATGGAAAGTGATTGCTGACGACTACATGCTTCCTTTTCTAGGTGGTAATATTCTGGAATTATATAGTGGTGATGATGGTGGCCTACTTTTGTGAATACAGTAAAACACACACACAAAACTTGTAAACACTGAATGGTCAAACTTTTTGATATGTGAATTATGTCTTAGTAAGGTTGTTATAGAGAACTGACACACAGTAAACTTCAGTCCCTTGGGCTACTCCCTCCCTCCCTCCCTCCATGTTGACAGCTGAGTGCAGTCACTCTTTGCAGTATGTCTATCCATCCCATTGCTGAGCACAGGTCTTCCTTGCTCCTGGCAGGCGTTTCAGACACATGTTACACAGTCCTTTTGTACAAGGTTATAAAGACGCAGTTTTGTTCTTTTCTGGATAACACTCTCATAGGTCCTTTTCTGATCACAGAATTCATTAGTTCAGGACCAGGTAGCTTTGAGGGTGAGGGTTACATAACTACCATGCCATGTGCAGTTAAAAAAAAAAAAAAAAAGAAAGAAAAGATAGCACTCACCTGGCTCTAAAGCTCACCAACCACAACTCCAGTTAATAGGAAACCACCAGGGAAGTTTATGCAAATAAGCAGGTGGCTGCCTCTGTCCTGTTGGTTTTTAAAGGGCTCTGCAATAAACCAAGGCTATGACTTTAGATCCCACAGTGGAAATCCATGATCCGGTGATTTCTAACTTGGTCAAGTCCAATTTACAGCCCTCAATCAGTCTCATACAAAGACTTTCTCCTTTGTATTATATTTATAATACTTATATATATATATATTTATATATATATATTATATATATATATATTATATATATATATATATATGCGCCACAGTATTATATTTCTAGCACTTTTTTTGAGGGGCGGGGGCAGGGTGCAGAGGTTCATAATCAAGAAGTACACAAAGATGTGAACAAAGTGGTTTGTGTTGGGCTGCTAACCCATCGGTTTATCTGGGAGCCCATTTCTGAGAGTCCCATCTTTCTTCTGTTGGAAGTGAACAGGTGGTTTCAAATGGCCACTATGGGCTCCCCGACAAACCGATGGTCTTGATGAGCCCACTGGTGGGAGAGGCACCAGTCTATAAGCAGTATGGCAGGGGGTACGGGAACATAAACTTCTATCAAGAGGCGATCAGCAAGCACCACAAAATCGGAGAATTTGAAGCAAGCCTTAAAACCCAATCCAAACCCAAGGCTTCATGGGGGAAATAAACGGAAACAGAGCTCGGCAGGCCTCCAAAGGTCAGGGTTCAATTAAGAGGAACACTTTGTCATGTCTGGCCAGTCTTTAATTTTGGTATCCTGGAGACTCCCTGGTTGAGTCATTTTGAGTTCCCTTTTTTCCAATACCCACAGCCATTCAGTTGCCCCATTTACATAAAAAAACACCTGCTATTTGAACAAATAACTCATGAAAAAATATGAGTGAAGAACACATGAAAATTTATTCAAACCCAACAGCAATCAAAGAAATCTAAATGAAAACGAGGAACTCTTTTTTTCCACCTGCCAAAATGTCAAGTATTTCTAGAAATTATAATTCCTGGTTATCAAAGAAGAATCAGGGAAGCCAAAATTCTACCTTTTTTGAGAGGCAATTTGATAGAATTACTTATGCGGCTTCTAATATATCTTTTAGGCTTTAAGTTTCATTCATAGGGCTTTATCCTAAGGATAAAGGTCTTTCCTATAAAGACCATCACAATATTACTTAATAGTGGAACGCAGCACACTACTTACATGTCCAACAGTAAAAGTAACGAACGAAACCAGCAACTCATTACCATCAAGCAGAGTCTGACTCACAGCAACCCTGTAAGCCGCAGTGGAACTGCCCCTGTGGGTTTCTGAGGCTGTAAACCCTTACAGGAGCAGAAAGCCTCGTCCTTTCCCATGAAGTGGCTGGTGGGTTTGAACTCCTAACCTTGTGGTTGGCGGCCCAACTCATAACCTACTACACCACCAGGTGCTCCTTTGTCCAACAATAGAAGAGTCTGAATAAATTTGGTACTAAATAGTTCTTACATTTACCAATTAAGTAATTGCTCCAACGCTACTGGCAGTAACATATTTAATACCCACGCAACCTGTAAGGGAGCTATTTAAGAGAAGGTTGGGTAGGGCTTTTCCTGTTGCCTGAATGGAAAGAGAACCACAACAAGGGTAACAAGGAGATGGGGCTTCCCCCAAGCTGAAGAGCCATGAATAACTGGGGTTGACTGGACCCATGCATGCACTTAGTAAGACGGACAGTATGAGAACTTTAATATTCTAAGTCAATCACCATCTGTGTCTTTCTGTATGGCCTTTCCCCTCCCTCCACAGTCCCAAAACTAGAGACGGGGAAAGAGAAACCTTGGATAACTTGAACTAGTACAATGTGCTCCATCTGGGAGGTAATACTCTCCCTGCCTACAGTAGAATGTATGCCCCAAGAGAATCAGTTACAGAGATGGAGGGTGTCCCACCAAAATATTTGGGGCAAGGAATTAAAAAAACAGTCATGCCTGGTGAAGATTTGATCAGATGGTCAACTTATAAAACTGCCCTGTACCAGTCTGAGCAGGGAGGGAAAATAAAACCAGTTTTTAATAGCCCATGGCATGAGCAGTCCCAAAACTAGTTGCTAAAAACAAAAATCACACTCTCAAATCAATTCCAGCTCAGGGTTTTTCTTTTCCAAGAAAATTTAGACAATCCTTAAGGTAACAAGTCTTCCAAATGTAAACACACTTAAAATATTTTGAAACATTGTTACTCGAGCTTTATAACTGTACATATGTTACAGAATTAGCTAACCAGTGGTTTAGAGTGACTTACATACTGGGGCTACATGATGGACAGAGAACACGGTGCCACCTAGAAGCCCCCAATCTGGAGGACGTACAGTGCGAAGCAGGAACGATGGTGTAAGGGTGCTGAGGCCTGGCAATGCTACAGTGGCGTGTAAGAGTTGTTTGGTAGCTCATTCTGATGGTGATGGGGGGCTGAAAGCTGAGACCTGAGAATGCCACATACACTGGTGGGCAGGGAGCTGAGTCCTAAGTGACGTGTAAACTGAGCCCTAAGAACGGCTTCAGAAAGGGCAGGCTACCCAGCAAGTAACATTCAAATATAGGTTTTGTGATACTGAACTCACTGACCACACCAGCTTACTCCTTTCTGGGCTCCTACAGCCCTGGTCTTCATCATTTGTGCAACGTCAGCCTATACTGCCTACTGTTAACATCCATGCTGCTTTCCCATCGAGACTGTGAACTTGGATAAGAACACGACTTTCGTTGTAGACTCCTACTATTAGTTAATGACAGTGATCTTCAAAGAGGTTTTAAATAGAGACTAATTAACACCTTGTGGCCTCTTGTGGTATCCAAGAAATGTATGGATACATCTAGCTTCTACCTGATTTTCCCACCTCTGGAAAATTACATCGAAAGATCAAAGCAACATAATTAGTTTCTAAAACCTCACAAGGAAATTAGCCTTCACCTTACATATGAAAATCTAACATTTCCCCTTCCTCTTGCCAGCAGAGCTCTGCCACTTTCTTCCAAGGCAGGCTAAGTGGTCTGGATTAAATTGGGTGCCCTCAAATTATACAAATCCTAGGTATCTGCAATTATGAGGGGGTACCCCCCCCCAAAAAAAAAAAACCACCCTGGAAAAAAGCTCTGCTTGGTAAGAGCTTTCGTAGTCCACATTTCTCCTGCTAGGCAAGCATTGAGCAACTCGCTCTGAGTAGGTGCACCCAGTGGCTTTGTCTGGGAAAGAGGTCTCTCAGGTCACAGTGAATTTTTTCGTAAAAGCAGTTTTGCACAAACCTCGTTTTTTGTGATGGCCAATTTAGGAGAATAGCATGTGGCTGTGAAATTTTGTTTCCTGCTCGGGAAAAGTACCACAGAAACTGTTGAGAAGTTGAACACAGCTGACAAGGACAGTGCTGTGGGAAAACTTAAGTGTATGAGTGGTTTTCTCATTTCAAAAAAGGTGAAATGTCTGTTGATGACAAACCTCATTCTGGACGTCCATCAACTTCCTTAACGGGTGAATATGTTGAAAAACTTCATGCACTGGTGCTCGAAGACCGAGGGACCATTAAGAGATGGGGAAGTTATCTGGACTACCTTCGAGTTCGGTTCATCAAATAAGATTTGGGAATGAGAAGGGCCTCTATGAAATTTGTGCCTCGGGTTCTAAAGGACTAGCAAAAAAAAGGCGTTGAGTGGAAACATGCGCGCTTTGAAAGAAGAGCTCCGAAGTGAGCCAGACTTTTTTCCAAGGCCACTACTGGTGACAAGACGTGGTGCTACTCTTAGGATGCCAAAAGCAAACATCAATCTAGCCAGTGGGAAATGCCATTGTCACCTTGCCCAAAAAAGCTCATCAAGTGAAATCAAAGATCAAGACAATGCTTTTATTTTTTTTTTAATGTGAGGGGGAATAGTATATTTGGAGTTTGTTCCACCAGGTTAGACTGTTAATCAAGATTTCTGTTTAGAGCTTCTGAAAAGATTGCATAATAGTGTGCAACAAAAAAGACCTGATTTGTGGCAAGTGGGGGACTGGTTTTGTCACCACGACAATGCATCTGCTCACTGCTCATGCAGCCATCTCAGAGCACCAATTTTGGCCAAAAAACCAGCATACCTCTCTTGTCCCACACACCTTACTCACCTGACCTCGCTCTGGTGACTTCTTTTTGTTTCCGCGAATGAAGAGATGCATGAAAGGATAGCTATTTGATGGTGTAGAAGAAGTGAAGGGAAAAAATGAGCAAAGTGCTGACAGCCATCCAAAGAGACGAGTTTGAAAAATGTTTCCAAGAATGGAATCACAGATTTGACAAATGTTTTAAGTGTAATGGAGACTACTTTGAAGGTTGTTTTGTAAAAAAAAATTTAAATACATAGCTTTGAAAAAAAAAGTATGGTTTTTTTTGGGGGGTGTCCCCATATAATCCTGTTTGGGAATCGATCTTTGTTATATTAATGAGGTTTTAACAGAGTAGGATGGGTCCTAAACCTAATCTCTTGAGTAGAATTTTATAAAAAAGTAAAACAACACACAGACACAGCTTGTGTGAAGATGCCATATGGCTATATTTACAAGTCTAGGAATACTAAAATTGCTGGCAGCTAGCAGAACTTGAAAGAGGCAAGAAGAACATCTCTAAAGAGCGGGTGCTCTGAATTTGAACTTCTAGCCTAATGAACTGTAAGACAAAAGCTTACTGTTCTTTGCCTCATGCGGTCATTTTTGTTTTTATAAGACTATGCGGATGTTAGGTACAGCAGAGGGACAGCAACAAGAGGAAGACCCTCCAGAAGATGGACTGGCATTGTGGTTGCAACAATGGCTCAGTCGTGGGAACAAGCATGAGGGAGGCACAGGACCCGCAGGGTGTCATTCTGTTGTGCATAAGGGTCCTACGAGGGGTCGAAACCAATTTGATGGCACCCACCACCAATCACAACATGGGAATTTCTAGGATTTGCTTTGAAACGATCCAGCAAGGAAACAGTAAAAGAATTGGGGGGTGAGGGAGAAAAAATGTAGTGAAATATTGTTATTATTTGAAAATGTGTGAACAGGTTTCTGTTATATCATTTCCTCTACTTTGTATAATGTTTTGACTTTTTCATAATTAAAAGAACTGGAAAAATTTAAGTACAGGGTAAAAATTAAAGAAAAACATTTACAACGATGGCTTAAGGGGGAAAAAAAGGATAACACAAAGGTAATAGGCGATTCGTGTTGATTATAACGGGTCCAAAATAAGTGCTTGTCCACCCCAATGACAATAAGCACCCTTAGTCTTGTAAGGGGTTCCTGATACCGCTGTTAGAGAAATCAGGACTCAGGAAATTCCAGATCTGGGGAAGCAATTGTACAAGATATACCTGAAACATCTGGTCATACCAGATGGCAAGAGATGCCCAGGTTTTAGTGGGGTCGTGCTGAAAGGGCTCAGCAGCCAAGGGTGCAGCTCCCAGTGGCACAGTGAGTCTGTACTGCAGACTGTCAGTCCGAATCCACCTGGTGGCAGGTGTGTGCTTTTGAGTGGGGGAAACATCTGAGCGGGGCTGTGAAGGGTTACCACCTACTGGGAAGTTGTTGCATTTGAAGTCATTCTCAAACACAGCTCTAGAATCTCACACTCTGGCCCTCACATCCCCAGCACCCACCTATTTCCCGGGGATAGGCTACAGTTACCGCTTCAGACAAATGCCTGTGTGGTTTCTTTTCCCTTCTCTGAGCTAGAAGACGCCTCTGGAGAGGTTCCTTTCCGGAAAAGCTAACTCCCTCGGGATGCAACAGCCAGCAGAGGAGTTTCATGTAGGCTCTGACATTGTAAGCTTCAGGTCCAGAGGGAAGGCGAAAGGGAAGTGGAGACCCACGCTCACTTTTCAGAGTTCCCATGAAAGGTTTAATACATCGAAAATAACATCCCAATATCAAATACCTACCCTAGGCCAGACACTGCTATGATTTCTACACATATTATCCCAAATTAACCCTTCAAACCAGGTCTGGAAACACACCTAGGGCAGAGGTCTGCTGAAGCTAACAATGTCAAGACAGTGCGGACTTTTCACGTGGAGGGCATGACTACCAGCGTGGCCATGGGAGCGAGGGGCAAAGATGGACTGAATTAGCGGGCGGCTCTGCATCCATCAATGTCTCCTAGCACCTAGGGCCTGTACTGACTAGCCCACTCAGCCCTCCGTGACCTTTCAGAACTTTGACTGCCTCGAACTGTAGAGCCCTCTACACTGCATGGTCTTACTGATCCCCACATGCCACTGCACTGCCCCCTTCCACTGCTATGGTCATATTCCTTCCTCGGAAGTGACGCTCTCCCGAGTCCCACTCACATCTCTATGTCTGACACTAAGAAGCCCTTTCATCTTTTTCCACGGCCAGAGATCCTGATCTTCCCTCACGTTATTACTAAAGTGGAGACCGTCGAGCAGATGGACTGAACAGTGAGCTCACACGTTGTTCTGCTCTGTTGTGCTGGGTTGCTACCAGCCGGGACTGACTCGACACCACCTAACAACCACACAGACAACAAGGGCATCATTCTTGTTTACACTTGAACACTTCTGGTTTCCTGGGTCTGGGAAATTCCTTGAAGACAGGGTTGAAAATGGATTCATTTCTTTGGGAAGGGACAGGGTCCAGATCTGCTTTATATGCACCCGTGGCAGGTAATTTGGATGCAGGCAATGGCCTGCTCGGGAAGCTGTACTTCTTCAGTCACTTCTCCTAAGCTTGAGGTAACCATCCCTCAGATGGCTTGCTGGCTAGAGAAAAGCCAGTTTGGGACAGGCAAGCAACATCAGAGCCCTTTCACTAAGCAAAGCAACAGGTATCCTTTCCTGCTTTGAACAACTCAGACATCCCTGAAACTGTCTGCCATAGTCACTCGAAGCTTGGAAAATGCCAGCCTGGATTTCTCAGTGGATTAGGAGTTTTACCAGGGCCAATTATTAACTTTCATTAAATGGGTTTTGATCCAAAGCCAGTGACCAGAAGCCCAGGAGACTGGCCCTGAGTTAGAGCAGTCTCTTTGATGTTGTGAACACAGTCGAAGAATAAGCCCAGAGGATTAGGACCACAGCCAGAAAGCAGCTAGAAGGAATTCCCACCTGGGTACCAAGAACCTGATGCACTTATCTAAACCATCAAATTGTCCTTCTGAATGTAGCACTGGCTTCCTAGGATGGTCTACAAACCAATGGTGGAGTCACTGTGATTGCTGCGACCCTCTCCCCTGTCCTTACCAGACTAGGAGATCTCTCTTGCCCACTTCTGCACCCTCAGGCTCCCCTTACCCAGCTGATGCTACAGCATACCAAACCACTGCCGGTGTCCTGGCCACCTCAGTGGTCCCTCTGCCCGGAGACTCCTTCTTCTTGGCTCACTTCTAGTCTGGGCCACTTATCTAAGTCTTTTCTTTTTCTTTCTCATAGTCCCAGAATGGGGGCACTTGGCAAATCATAGTTGCTTGATAAATGATTGAACTAAATGACATTTGTTATAGCGACACTAAAGGTTAACAGACCACACACTTAAAGATAAATCCAAGGTTGATGAGATTACAGGCAATTTTTAATAAAACCTTAATATCATCCAGCTATTTTAAAATTTCTACTTTCCCAATTTTAAAACATTTTCATCACACACACACGCCCCCAAAACTCCCCCAAAACCCCAGTAACAATGGCTCCCTGTCCCTTCCTCCCAGCCCCTGGCAAACACTATCTGCTACGCCTTCTAGTGACAAACTGACTTTTAAATCTTATTTATTTAGTTTTAGGAGTCATCTGGTCAAGAACGTGTTATCTTCCTTGTTATGATTTTTTTAAATTGCTAGGGTTGGCTTAGTGACATCGGTGAGCTTGATAAATACATGGCTTTTGAAGTGTGAAATTACTGGACAATTATGACATCATTAAGGAGAGGTGGTGGTGGCACAGTGGTTAAGTGCCCAGCTGCTAACCAAAAGGTCGGAGGTTTGAATCCACCAACCACCCTGTGGGAGAAGGATATGGTAGGCTGCTTCCCTACAGAACTCCCTAAAGGGCCACCTCTACACTGTCCTACAGGGGTGCTATGAGTCACCTAGATGACAATGGGTTTTGGTTTTGCATCACTGCTGGAGTTCAAAATCATCTCCATTCATTTAATCAAATGGTTTCCTTTTAGCAAATGGCTACAGTAAATAAAAGATTGGGTCAAGCTGTGCTACACTAGAGCAGAATCCTAATCTACAGTGAAGCACTACCATGTGATGGGGCTTAAATGAGAAGAAATGGTTTGCAGTGCTGCTATTTGCTATATGTGCGACACTTAGTCCCTGGCTTACCCTCCAGGCTGTTTCTTCTCCATACAACGGTTTCTTGATACCAACCACTTTTGAATACATAATTATCAATACCATACATGGTGGTTGTGGGTTTCATCTCCATGGTGCAGATAAGAAAACTGAAATCCACATAAATTATGTATTTTGTCCAAGGTCTTGCAGTAAATTCCAAAGTTAATGTCTACATTTAAATTTTACTTCCCTGAATTATTTTTAAAATAACAATGACATCAAGGATATCATCCATGTAGAAACCAGTCATTAAAAAGAAAGGAAGGACAAGCCAGAGGGAGCTATGCTGATGCAGCAAGAGCCCTGGAGCTGGAGGAGCCACAAGGAGACCCATGGCAGCGCTGAGATGTTTCCACTGCCACTGGATACACAAGACTTTCTATCTACTGGCCTGTCGTCTTCCTGCATTTGGCATCATTGCACGTGTTTCATGAGTCTAAAGAGGACTTTATAGATTGGTATCAGACATATGGGCTAATATCGAACTTATGGACTTGATCTGGACTGGGCTGGGATGTTTTTTTAATGTACAATTGTTCTTGTAAATAAAGTTCTCTCTTACACGTGAAAAAATAGAAAGACAGGAAAGAAAAGATGACAATGAATATCAGAAGGGACTCTGAAATGAAAGCAGAGGGAATAAATGAATAATTAAAAGAGTTGAACAGAAAATTTCAAAGGGAAGCTCCAAGAAAACAGAGTGTTATATACTGAAGTGCGCAAAGATCTGGAGTTAGAAAACCAACAGGGAGAAATAGGACCAGCATTTCTTAAGCTGAAAGACTTGAAGGAAAAAAATTGAAGCCTCGAGTTGCAATACTAAAGGGCTCTATGGGCAAAATGTTGAACAACACAGAATAGATCCAAAGAAAACGGACGCACTCCACAGAGTCACTGTGCCAAGAATTGGTTGACATTTAAGCATTTAAGGAGACAGCACATGATCAAGATTTGAAGGTGTTGAAGGATGAAGTTCAAGCAGTGCTGAAGGTATGGGGGAAAGAAAACAAGGCTCCTAGAACTGATGGATACCAACGGAAATGTTTCAGTTAATCTCCAGTGCTAGAGATGCTCACTTGACTTAAGTCAAGAAATTTGGAAGACCAGTTGACCAGAAGAGATAACATTATTTGTGGCCCCTCAGTAAAAAAAAAGTGGCCCAACAAAATGACGAAATTGCAAATAATATCTTTATATCACATGCAAGTAAAAATTTGTTGAAGATTATCTTTAAAAAAACCCAACAACAGTTGCAGCAGCACATCAACAGAGAACTGCCTGAAATTCATGCTGATTCAGAAGGGTACGTGCTGTGAGGGACAACATTGCTGATGGCACACTCATGGTGACTGGAAGCAGAGAACACCAGACAGATGTTTACATGTGTTTTATTGCCTATGCAAAGGCATCTAACTGTGTGGATCATAACAAAGTATAGATAACAGTTACAGGGATGGAATTCCAGAACATGTAATTGTGTTCATGCAAAACTTTCACACAGACCAACAGACAGTCATCTGAACAGAACAAAGGGGGAAGCTGTGTGGCTTAAAATCAAGAAAGGTAAGTGTTAGGGCTATGTCCTTTCACCACACTTAGCATTCAACTTGTATGCAAATAAGCTGTGAAGCTGGACTCAGGATTGGAGGAAGGCTCATTAATAACCTGTGATATACAGACGACACAACCTTGCACTTGCTGATGACAATCAAAGATGAAAGCCTTTGACATGGACTACACTTCAATACACAGAAAACAAAAACCTGTACAACCAGATCAATAAGCAACGTCATGATAAAGTGAGAAAAGACTGAAGTTACCGAGGACTTAATTTTACTTAGATCAATGCCAATAGAAGCAGTAGTGAGGAAATCAAACTCAGCACTGCATTGGTCAAATCTGCTATAAAGTATCTCTTTAAAGGGTTCACACACACACACACACACACACACACACACACACACACACAGCTATCACTTTGAAGACTTGACCCAAGTCATGAAATAGTCAGTGACATTACATACATCCTGAAAGCTGGCCAATGAGAAAGTTAGACTAGAGAAGTCCCAATGACTTTGAATCATGGTGTTGGCACAGGATTTTTAATATGTCAAGGACTATCAAAAGAACAAACATCTGGGTTGCAAGAAGCACAGCAGAATGTTCTTTAGAAGCAAGGATGGTAAGACTGCCGTTCACCTCTTTTGGAAATGTTATCAGGAAGGAAGTCTCTGGATAAGGACATCATGCTTGGTCAAATAGAGGGCCAATGAGAAACAGGAAGACTCCTTCACTCCTCCAAAGAGATGGATTGCATGGCTGCAACAATGGGCTCTGACATAATAACTGTAAGGATGGTACTGGGCGGGGCAGCGCTTAAAACTGTTACACACAGGGTCTGAGTCAGAACTCCCTCAACAGCACTCAACATCAACATATGTGCGAAGTGCAAATTACAGTACTTGGCACCTGGGCTCCACAAATGGTTGTTTTCTTTGTTCATTAACAGAGAAGCCCATTCATTCTAGAGAAGGCAGAATTCAGAGGGGGTGGGGGGGTGGGGGGGCAGTCACAGAAGATCTTTAAGACTTGTAGGCCCAGACACATCCTTACCCATTCATGCACTGGCCATCAGCACCTTATAGAGAAGTTGAAAAAGAAATGGGAAATATTGGATTTGAAAGAGAAACATTTATTCCCAAATGTACTGTTATGATGTTATTATATTATGGAAGTAAAACACGTGAAGGAATAAATGAGTATACTATGCTAAACCTTAAAAAACCCAAGTCCTTGTGTTGGTTTTATCACTCACCCAATCTGGACAAGTCACATCCGCTAAGGAATTCAGTTTCTTTACTTTTTAAAAAGGGTGATGGCCATTAATTAAATCATTTCTACAGTGCCTCCCACCACCAATATTCTCACCAACCTTCTATGGTCTCTCTTGGTCACAAGGTTGGCATTCACCCTGACTCCAATTCAGGATATGTGGGGTGAAAGCCAAGAGCCAGGTCCAACACAGGACTAGAAGGTCCAGCTAGTACAACATAGCAAGTTGGGGAAAAATATAATTAAAAGGCACACACATTGAAAAGGAAAAAGTAAAACCTCTCTATTAACATGTTGTAATTGCCTACGTGAAAATTGCAAAACCCCAAAGATATTCCCCAGAAACAGTGAGTTCAGCAAGATCATAATTTGTAACATAGACATACAAAAATTAATTGCATTTCTATACACCAGCATCAACTTGTGGATACCAGAATTAAAAATAAACCTTTTACAATTGCAAAAAAGAAAGAAAGATCTGCGTATCGATGCTTAGGTGTAAATCTAACAAAAGATGTACAGGACGAGTGTGCTGAAAATGCTGCAGGACCGATGGAAACGAAGATCAAAGAGCTGCATAAATGGAGCAAGGCTGTGCTCATCCGTTAGGAGACTAGACATTACAAAGATGTCAATTAGTTCCAAATTGATATATAGCTACAGTGCAACTCCTACAGAACAGCAATACTTCTTGTTTGACAGACAAGACTGTTCTGAAATGTATCTGGAAAAGCAAAGGAAGCAGAATCTCAAACTACTTTTTAAAAGGAGTACAGGGAGCGTAACCAGTCTACCCAATGTCAAGACTTAGCCCACAGCCCCCGTCATCGGTGAGGGGCTGGTAGAGGGAAGGGCATGCAGAAAACGGAGAACACAGAATCTAAAAACGGGCACACACAAACATGTTTAACTGACTTGTAACAAAGGTGCAAATGCAAGACAATGGGAATAATGACCTCTGAATAATAGTGCTGGGGCAAACAGCCATTCAAACAATGTCTAATACCTTATGCAAAACTTAAACTAGCAGTGAAAATTTGCAAGGAGGTGATTCAAACTCATAGATCCTTAAAACAT
>NW_022105611.1:15579249-15580468 GCF_000313985.2 Echinops telfairi | reverse complement strand
AAAAAAAAAAGATCTGCAAACCACATATCTGACATAGGCCTAGTACAAAGGCTATATAAAGAGCGTTCAAAATCAACCGGAAACCAACAATCCAAATCCTTGCAGAAAGTGAGCAAAGGAGGTGAAGAGACACTTCACTGAGGATATATTTGGGACACACACACAAAAGACACCCTGACACTGAGTCCATTCTGACTCCTGGCGACCCTACAGGATCGGTCGGGAAGGGCCTCGTGGGTTTCTGAGGCTGTTGATATTTATGGGGGCAGAAAGCCTCATCTTTCACTGCTGGTGGTTTTGAACTGCTAACCTTGCTGAATTCGTGGTTAGCTTAACAGCCCAATAGGTAACCCACTACACCACCAGGGCTCCTTTGAAAAGCACATATAGATGCTAAATATTTATATGAAAGACTTTTTACCACGATTAAACAAAACAAAAAACCCAAATCCATTGCCATGATTAACCATTAACCAAACTCCAACCTCGCTGCCATCAAGTTGGTTCTGCTCACAGGACAGGGCAGAACTGTCCCTGTGGCTTTCTGAGGGTATCAATCTTTAAAGCGGCAGAAAGCCTCATCTTAGTCCCAAGGACCAGCTGGTAGTTCTGAACTTGTGGTCAGAAGCCAGACACATAACCCACTACCCCACCAGGGCTCTTTGATTAGCCATCAGGAAGCTGCACGGTGAGACCAGCAGGCAAATAGTTAAACTGCGGTCCACCCATCCCAGGGACTATTGCTCGTCAATAAGGAGGAATGAACTATTGATACACACAACAACCTGTATGAATCCCAGAGAATTATATGGAGTGAAAAAACAAACAAACAAAAGCCAGTCTTAAAAGGTGAGGATGTAGTATATGAATCCATGAATATAAATTTCTTCAAATGTCAAAAAGCTAAAGATGGAATGGAAATTAGTTGCCAGGGTCTACGCACTGGGTGGGCATGAAATGGTAGTGACTGTGGCTGTCAACGGGATGGATGTGTGTGATGGTGGAGATGTGCCATCCCTTGGTTGGTCTTGGTCAGTATCCTGAGTCTGACACAGTTCCACCAGAACTTACCAATAGGGGAGATTGGGAAAGGGCCCATGGGATCTCTCTGTGCTCCTTCTTATAACTAGAAGGACATCTACAATGACCTCAAAACGAAACAAAACATCAGGCTTTGAGACAAAACCATGTGACTGTGGGCAAGTCACTTTCTTTTTCA
>NW_022105611.1:15576803-15578361 GCF_000313985.2 Echinops telfairi | reverse complement strand
GAACTGGAGGAATGAAAAATCATCTTCTGAATTTAGTGATCTGGGTTTCATGCAAAACTTTTAAAAATAGCTCTGTTGAAAAGACAAAGCAGGACTCATATTCAAACAGATTAAGGAATGAGTAGAAGGTGGGTGGACTGGAGCTGGTAGCATAAACAACCATGAACAACTTAGCCCTGAAGAAAGGGAGAAAGCACAATGAGTAGGAGGGGTAGAGAGCTGACATTAAGGGTGCTAAAAGAATAGCCCTCAGGAAGTGCAAATGGAAAGAAGCAGCTGATGCAGGTGAGAAGGGTAAGACTGTCTGAGTGGGCAGGACAGGTTATGAGCCAAAGGAAAGGTAGCAGAATTAGTCCAGGACACCTCATATACTTATAAGACAATAGAAGGAACCGTGAAGGTACAGGTATATCTGAAAATGTGTTGGCAGGATGTATAGACAAAGGAGCCCTGGTGGCATTTTGGGGTAAGCAATAGGCTGCTAGCCTCAAGGCTGGCAGTACAAAACCACCAGACACTAGCAAGAGAACAAGTCGGCTTTCTGTTCCCATAAAGAAACCCAGGGGCAGTTCTACTCCGCTCCATAGGGTATCTATGAGTCAGAACGGACTCGCTGACAGTGAGCTCGGTTTTTATGTAGGGTAGCAGTCCGAAGCAACTCAAAGACAGTCGCTTTGGGTTTGGGGGTTATGTGCACACAGCTACTCTGAGTAAACTTCAACCCTATGTGTAACATAGAAGGCAAGGTCATCCCTGAAGCTGAAGGGCTGGCCTATTTTCTTTAATTTTCAGCACCTAGTCTAGTGCCTGGGAAACAGATAATTAACAAGTTTCTTGCACAAATAAAAATAAACAATCACTTTGCTTAATGTAGTTGTTATTTGAATCAATACACAACTTTCTTTTAATTCGCCACCAGGGGGCAGTGCTGCCACCAATCATTCCCCTCCCCCCACCCACACAAATCCTTTGACCCAGTAAAATAAATTCAATTGAACATGACAGTGCATTGCATGCCATAAAATAATTCTTCCAAGGAAATCCTGTTGCAGTTTTAAGTACATGCATTCAGGCCTGTGTGCATGTGAACACACATGTGTACACACAAACATGGAGTTCCTGATGGTGCAAACAGTTAAACACACAGGGTTTTGCTAACTGAAAGGTTGAAAGTTCGAATCCATCCACTTTGACAAAATAAAGGCCTGGCTATCTACATCCAAGAAAGCCACTGGAAATCCTATGGTGCATGATTTTGCTCTGATACACATGGAGTTGCCATGAGCTGGAACCAATTCAATGGCAAATAGTTTATAAGAACCATATACAGAGACCTTCATACTTATATACTGGTGCATAGGGTGGGGTAGGTGACCAGCCTTTAAGAACACACGGACAGAGGGTGACGGTTCAAGTTCTCCTTTCAAAACCTCCTACCGCAGAGGGTGGAGGGAGGATGGGGTAGAAAGGGGGAACCAATTACAGGGATTTACATATAACCTCCTCCCTGGGGGACGGACAACAGAAAAGTGGGTGAAGGGAGACGTCGGACAGTGTG
>NW_022105611.1:15573612-15575907 GCF_000313985.2 Echinops telfairi | reverse complement strand
CTCTCTAACATATGGGGTTGCTAGGAGTCAGAAGCAACTCCAGAGCAGTGGGGTTGGAGTTTCACTTTTGGTTTGGCAATGACACTGAGAGAATGTTTTCCAACTTTGCTTCTAACGAACTTGGGCCTATAATGAACAGAGGAAACTGGCAGGGTTCTAAATTAGAACTATTCCCCCCAGAAAAAAAAACACAAAACAAAATAAGCCAAACCCAAGGCCATCAAATCCTTAGTGACTCATAGTGACGCTACAGGACAGAGTAGCATTGCCCCGGAGGGTTTCCAACGCTGTACACCTTCATGGGAGCAGTCTGCATAGCTTTCTTCTGGGAGCAGCTGGTGCGTATAAGCTGTAGGCCTTTTGGCCAGCAGCCGAGTGAGTACCTAAGCACCGCGCAACCAGGGCACCTTTCCTAACATACAGCGGGTGTGGAGATTCAAAACACTAATGAAAAGTAGGTGCAAAAGCAGAGGAGTCCCAGGTTAGTGCTGTGCAAAATGCACTTCCAGGTGGTGAAAGCCTTCTAGTCATACGAGGGGTCACATCACACCCGGGTCTAGGAAAACTGCGGCTGCTTTGATCACTAGCCTTATGGGCTGGAGCCCCAAGAAAGATTTAAAAAATTGCCTAAAATCATTATGGATTTAGGGTGCCAGTTCACATGTGTGAAAAAGCTCTAGCCTCAACAGCATCCAAACACCCAAACTCCAGTTTACTCAGCAACAAAAAATCCCTGTGCTATGCGTCATAGGGTTTCTGTGCGTCTGGACGATGGTTTGTTTTTTATTTTGTTTGAGTCGTGCAGTCTGGATAACAGTCCAAGCTGTTGCCAGTCAGATGCAGATACAGTGTTAATTCGTTTGCAAAATGGTTCAAAGAGAACACTTGGTGCTTCTTTAGGGTACTGTTCTAATTTGACAATACAGGGTCATCTTATATATATATATATATTTAAAAAAACACCACTGGGTCCTGGTGGTGCGCTATGTGTTGGTGGACTGCTAACTGCAAAGTGGGTGTTTCAAATCCAACAGCTGCTCCGTTGGAGAAAGATGAGGTTCTCAGCTCCCGTAGAGATTTACGGCCTCAGAAACCTACAGGGGCAGTTCAGCTCTGTCCTATAGTGTAGCTATGAGCTTAGTGAGTGACTGCAGTGAGATTCTACTACCTGTTAGAAAACCACCATGTTTATTAATCATTGTTAGGAGTTTTGGGGGCCCAGAGATGTAAATATAGATACAGGTAAATTCCAATTTTCTTTTTCCCCCTAATATGAGACTTAATCTTCTTTGATAAACTGACAACACCCAAAAGTGTGTGTGTGGAGGGGGGGATTTACCTTAGTTATTATCATCGTGAGGCTACAAGGACACCTCTGAAATTGAACTTTAAATCTGAGAAGAACACTTAAGTTTCCTAACTCCGTCTTTATTTTGTCAATATCCACTGTCAAAAGTCATGTGTTGAGTCCTTCAATTTTCCCTAGCAAATGATCTCAGCGCCTGATTTCATATTCTCTCTCTCTCTCTCTCTCTCTCTCACACACACACACACATACACACACATACACACACAACCACTTGCACTCCTCAACAACACTTCCTTTGAAAAACAGAATGTCACTTCCTCAGTCCAGGGGCCAGAAGTCCCTTGGTTCTGATCTGGGGAGCCAAGACAGGAAACTGGTAAGCTTCTGCCTCCCCCCACAACGGGACAGCCTGTGGTGCAGCTGACCAAGGGCAGGGTGTATTCCGAGCTCCCTTGATACAGTGCAGCTGGAGACAACAGCTCACTTCCAGGCTGTGGGAGTGATCCCAGAGAGCCAAGGTCCAGACATCAGTCTAACAAGGGCATTTCCTAAGAAGTGAGGCGGGAGAAGATGGGAGACCTGGACACCCTTCAGTGACCTTACTGTCTTGACTCCTAGGATGACCCCAGAGCCGATTTCAGGCAAGCCCCTGCCACTGGCATTGTCTTGCACTTTTATCTCGGCAGGCATATAGATGGGGGCCTAAAGTCCTCAGGGCTTTGCACCAGACTGTGTGTACCCTTCTCCTTGACTTGGTCGCCAGCTTCTCACCTACAGGAGAGCGGCTGTCCTAGGCATTTCAGGAAACGGTGTCGGTTAGCACCACCTGGCCACCGAGAACCTTGATCTCTGCCGACCCCAGACACTGAGGCTGCACACACAACCTGGGCCAGTGAGAGGACACCAAATTGCAGTGTCACCACGAAGGGGGTGGGGTGCATGTGAGAGGCATACAGAAGAAAGAGAAGGGGGGGGGTCACAAACAA
>NW_022105611.1:15568798-15572393 GCF_000313985.2 Echinops telfairi | reverse complement strand
GCGTCGGCCGCACCCCGAGGTCTTGCTTTTTCCTTCCTTTTTTCCTCTTCCAAGGCCTCTCGCAGAAAGCCCGGGGGACAAGAGCAGGGGCCGCGCCCGGAAGGGGACCGGCGAGTGGGAGGGGGCTGCGAGCCTTGATTTCGGCCCGACGTCTCCAGTCTGCTCTGCGGGGGAGGGACCCGGGCTTTGCTAGCGTTTCCTATCCATTCCCAGAGTTTCAGGTTTCAGGGGGTCAGGTTCCGGCTGGAATTAGTGATCCGCTGCCCTGCGTTAGAGTTTCATTAACTCTAGCACCCCCTTGGCGGGAGAAGGAGAGAAGGAAACATCTGCTGAGCGCTTTTACACGCATTGTCCACACGGCTGTCGTAGCAAAAGTACGAATTTGGGCGGGGACTAGGATTCCCACTTGACAGGCCGCCTAAGGTTCCAGAGCCAGGGTTCCAATTCCGGGGTTTGAAGTGAGGGCCTTGCTTTGATGTCTGCAGATCAACTAGGGAGCCTCCTGCTTGCCAGGAAGCAAAGTCCGGCTGGATCCTACAGTGCCTCTGGAAAAACAGAACCCAGCAGGCAGCGGTTCTCAACCTGTGGGTCGCGACCCCTTTGGGTGGTGGCCCGACCCATTCACAGGGGTCGCCTAATACACTGCATATCAGATATTTACATGACGATTCATAGCAGTAGCAAAATAACAGTGATGAAGCAGCAACAAAAATCATTTTATGAGGAACTGTATTCAAGGGTCGTGGCATGAGGAAGGGTGAGAACAACTGCAGTAGAAGAACACCTGTGTGCTTTGCAGACGAGAGGAAACAAACGCTCATGGTGCTTCCTAGTGAAAGGGTCGGACTCTCCATGAGGCTGCCCGAGTGGTGGCAACAAGGGACTCAACAGAGCAAGGACTGGGGGGTGTTGCTTCCTTCTGTTGGCATGGGGTCGCAATGGGTCTAAGCCACTGGACGTCCCCTCACAGTCCATAATTCAAGGTGAACTGGACAGCGTGGTGGCAAAGAAGGGATCTCTATTCATTCCAAAGTAAAAATTCTCCAGCGTTCCAGCTGGTTCACATGGGCGCATGATACTCCTCTTGCAGTTGTAGTGAGGTTTAACTGAGACAGTATGTCACACACTTGGCAACCCAGTCCCTTAAGGGGGAAGATACAGGGAAAACAGTGACAACGACCTTAGGAAGGCTCTTCGATTTGCAAAGTGCCTTTACAAGCAGCATGAAAAGGTCATCCAGCCCTGGATTCTCTGGGCAGTGGACACCGATCAGTTACCCTGTAGCAAGGCCCTGGCCTTCAAAGTAGAGCTGGCCTCCGCAGGGAGGGGGGGTGTCTTAAAAGCTGGTTTCCTTTTTTTTTTTTTAAGCAAATCACCTTTCTTCAGAGGTGCCCATGGTTGGATTCCAGCCTTCAAACATTGGGTTAGCCAATGAGCTCAAATCAATGAATACTAACCCATAATAGCAACGGGAGCTATGCTATCGTCAGATGAGCCACCGAAGCAGCGTTTCACGCGGCACTGTGCAACCTTTGACTACAGTTATTTTGTTTGCTTTCCATGCTGTTCAGTTACTTATTTCAAGCAGTGCAATCTCTATCGGGTTTTACAAATCAGTGTGTTCCAGCTGAGCCCCTACAATGTGCCTAGGTAGCTCTTAGCTTCCTATCACTCTGGTTGATTCAAAGATCTTCCCAATGTTTCACAGACTGCCTCACCTGTCCGGTATGCTGCTGGGTAGAATTTAATGCCAGAACATTTGTGCTGTCAATGACACCAGAATGCACTTGGCCTTCCAATTCTGAGATCCTTCTGTCTCATATAAGGGACACCACCAGATTTATGGTCATTTTAACCTCTGGCTTTAGGTTTAACCTCTGGCCCTGAAATCCTGGGAGACTTAAATATCAAAATGCTCAAAGTCAGCCAAGTCAATCAGGAGGCGGTGACTCCCAACCGAAATAAAGCAATCCTTCAGATTTCATTCCCTTCTGACTCACGGTGCCAAGTTTCAGACATTGCAAAGAGTCTGAGAAAACGGCAGGGTTTGGTTGCAGCTGAGGCTTGTGATGCAAGTCAGGCATATGCACGTCTTTTCTTTCCCTAGAAGAGTCATCTTCTGTGACATCTTTGGTAATTTTACGGTTGAAAACACAGGTGGCTAGCTAGGGGCTAGGTAGTGTTTGCCAGAAACTCTTTAGGAAGGCCCTGTGTTCTTTGCAGTTCCACATGGAAACAGAAAGGTGTGACACTTCGGAGCCATTGCTCCCAAAGCAAATTCACTGCCATCCACTCAGAGCAAACCCACAGGGCAGACTATAACTGCCCCCTGTGGAGTTCAAGGCTGTCCATCTGTAGCGAAGCAGAAAGCCTCATCTGCCTCCCTTGCAGCTGCCGGTAGTTTTGGAACTTCTGACCTTTCGGCAGCCCCAACCCTCCTTGAAATACCACAGCTAGAGCGTTGGCTTGTGGAAGTCTCCTTAGAACACCCCCCCTCCTGCCGCCAAGAGCCCTCTCGCGCTGCACACCCACCCGCCTGGTCTAGCACAGGGCCGGGTGAGGGCGTGCACCCTGGGAACTGGACTGCTGCTGAGATCCCCTGGCTGCACCTCGGTGTAGCTCAGCCTTCAGAGTCCAGAGGCGTGCCAGGCCTGGGAACAGCCCTCGGACAGAACGTTCCAGTCTGGGCCTTTGCTAAGTCCTCTCCACCCGCTGCCTTTAAAAAAAAAATGCTCTCTGGATTTCAGCTGTGCAGAAATGGAAAACAAATTATCTGAGTGATTTATTTACATGAAGGTGCGCGCCATCTACCGGAACCAGACGGGAAAACATCCGCCTGCCCCCGCCTCCCACCTGCCTTGCTCTGACACGCATCACTAACCTCTAATTTAGGCAATTTTGATTAAAAACCATGGGGTATTTCCTGGGAGAATTAATGACCGGCTCCAAAGAGCGTTTTGGGCCATTAATTTTATATACTCATTAAATCTCCAGGAAATGACCATTTTAGGCGTAAGGGGTCCTGAGGAAGGGCAATGCAAAGGTTAGAGAAATTCACACCTGGGAGGAGAGCTTAATACCAGACCCAGTCACAACCCCACACCCCCTGCCCCTCCAGAGCCTGGGTTCCAAAAGATGCCCTGTGGCTTTGAGTGTCCTCAGTGGCAGCCTGCATGCGTGCCTGTCTGGGAGCTAAGGGGCTGTGGCCAGCAGCAGGTGCATGGCTGGTGGAACGTTCCCAGACCGGCTTGGAAGGAGAGCTGTCCTCAACTGCACACGAGGCTGGAGTGATTGATACCACCCGCTCCAAGCCTGACGTCAGGGAATGGGCACGGGGTGGGCATGGATATTTTTGTGCCCTAGCCCTTCTGTCTTTTCTCCTCTTCAATTTACTTGACAGGTTCATTTCAGAGCCAGTGTAGCTTGCCAAGATCAGTGACCAGCAGAGGCACCGCACAGAGGTCTTTCAGGACTTTGGCTTCTCAGGCCTGTGTGAGGTGTGTGCCCTTGAACTCCAGTTCACTTGGAGCCCACTTGGTCCCCTCTATCAAATGTGCCCTTGAACTCCAGTTCACTTGGAGCCCACTTGGTCCCC
>NW_022105611.1:15548542-15568698 GCF_000313985.2 Echinops telfairi | reverse complement strand
ACTCCAGTTCACTTGGAGCCCACTTGGTCCCCTCCATCAAATGTGCCCTTGAACTCCAGTTCACTTGGAGCCCACTTGGTCCCCTCTATCAAATGGTCCTCTGCTTTACTCAGATCATCTCGTGCGTGCTATCTGATTGGGCTGAGATCTGGCAGCGAGTGAGCATGGGGTGTGCTTGAATCCATTTGGGTTTCCTCTGGATCCACGGCCGCTCGGTCTGAAAGTTACAGGATACCACGTCCAGTGGGAGATGTTTTGGAAGCAAGCTTTGTCCAGTTTCTCCTTTGTACACCAGAAACAGTGCTGATTCCCTGGTGGCTGCGAGGTTCCGGGGGCATTGGTGAGAGCCTCATGTTGCACAGATGCTTAGGCAAATAAGCTGCGTTCTAAGAACAAAGAATGCCAAGGCTCCTGGGAAAGCAGCTTAATACTTCAAATCACGTTCTGCATTACAGCCCTCTACTGCCACTGGGGAGGACTCCCCTCTTGAATGAGATCTTGAACACATGGACCCCTTGCCCTGATGCTCACCATCCGCAACTAACTGAGTTGTTGCCATCCAGTGGACTGATTCAGAGTGGTCCTGGGGTCTGAGGAGCTCTGGTACAGCAGTACTGACCAGTTGGGCCGCTGACCACAAGGTCAGCAGTCCAAGACCACCAACTGCTCAGTGGGAGTAAGACGAAGCTTTCTGATCCTATCAAGAGGCAGGTCTAGCCTGTGACACCTTCAGGGTCCCTATGAGTCAGAATGGATGGGATGGCAGTGAGCTTGGTTTGGGGATTGGTTATAGGACAGAGAACTGTCCACAGTGGCTCCAAGGCCACTTTCTCACAGAAGCCACATCTTTCTCTCGTGGAATGGCTGCTGGGTTTGGGCCTCCAACCAAACCATGCCTTTCACCACGGAACCATGAGGGCTTCTCTCGCTAGCTTATTCTCTCATCGGCACACTGTACTTGATATGCAAATCAGGTTATCAAACTGTGCCCCCCCACCCCCACCCCCATACGTGTTGACTTGGCAAGGAACTTGGAATTCCTTGAGGGGAGGGTTGTCTCCCTCCTAGCTTGCTGTCATGTACACAGTGAGTACTCAGTGTGTGTGTGTGTGTGTGTGAAAAACGAGCCCAAACCAACCTTTGACAGATTGGCAGGTGGGGGCTGGGATCCCTGAAGCTTCAAATCATATCTGTGAAGGGACTTTTATGGAGACCAGGGACTGTGGGGGAGAGGGGTGGGGTGGGGGCTGAACAAAACAAACTCTAATATGCGTTTGAAACCACCAGCTGCTACTTGAGAGAAAGATGATGCTTTCTACTCCCGTAAAGATGTGCAGACTGGGAGCCCACCAGGGGACTTCTACTCTGTTCTACAGGGTTGCTATGAGTCTGAAATGACTCAACGGCAGTGACTTTTAAGGGCTGAGTCAGTGGAGCTAACCCTACGCAGATCTCTTTGTGGTCCCCTGGTGTCTGGCTTCACTAACAGCCCTGCAGAGACACAAGCACTGAACTCCTGTGACTAGACTGAACATTGGCCACCCACCGATTCAGATAGCCTCATCCAAGAGGACCAGGAATGCACTCCCTTCTGATAAGTGGCCGCAGAGTGGCTGTGCCATTCCTTGGCCTCTTTGTTTGGCTGGGGGTTCAAAGGCCTCCGAAGATTCATCTTGTGAAAGGCTTTGATCTTCTACAGTTCCCAAAGTGACTGTCTGACCCAGGCAGCAAGTGGTGTGCTGGTAAATGTTTAACAACAGATTGTGGAGCAGGGAAGGCTTCATTTGCAGAGTTGGCCAATTTCTTTTGTGTAAATACTCTCCTTCCCTGTGCCAGTTTTAAGCAATCAACTTCAAGTCCTTGAATACCTCGTGGAGAAGAGACACAATAGGTGTAAATAACTCCAGGAGCAGAGGCAATAGCAGAAGGTAGCAAATGAGTAGTAAGTGAGGACTCTGGAGTACTTATATCCTTTGTTTTACAGTATATTTCATTGTAGTGTGAACGTATATACAATGTAGGGTCACTGGTGGCTTAGACCTAAGGTTGACAGTTCAAAACCAGCAGCCATTCTGAGGGAGAAAGATGGGGCTTTCTAGGAAAAGAGTTGCAGATTTAGAAACCCACACAAGCAGGTTTGCCCTGGCCGATAGGGTCGCTATAAGCCAACATCAACTCCAAGGCAGCGAGTTTGGTTTTTGGGTTTTATGTTTTTTACCGTGATCTCATTTACTTGCCATAAAGCTCACTGTTTAAAAGTATACAATTCTATGTTATTAGTATATGCAGAGCTTGTTTAATAACCATTATAATATCTAATTCCAGAACATAAGACCCAGGCCCATTAGCAAGGAGCCTCCCTGGAGGCACAGTGGTTAAGAACTGTCCTTTTCACCAAAAGGTCAGTGTTCAAACCCACCAGCCACTCTTCAGAAGGAAGCTGTGGCATCTGTTCCCGAGAACACGCTCATCCTAGGAAACCCTACGGGGTACCTTCTACCCTGTCACAGAGGCAGCTATGTTAGAACACAGGACGGCAGCCCTCCATCAGCAGCCCCTCGCCGTTCCCTGCCCCCAGATCCTGGCGACCGTGTCTGCTTTCCGTCTGTATGAATGTGACAATCCTGAACACTTAATAAAAATAGAATTATACAGATGGCCTTTTGTGTCTGGCTTCTCTAACTCAACATAGTGGTTTCGGAGTTTATCCATGTGATACCACAGATCAGTACTACTTTAGTCCTTTATATGCCTGGATAATATTCCATTATATGGATATTCACTTTGTTTATTTGTCTATCAGTTGATGAGCATGTACCTTGTTTCCACTTTTTGACTTTTATGAAGAGTGATGCAGTGACCATTCATGAATTAGTGTCTTTGATTCTTGGGCATATGCCTTGGAGTGGGATTGCTTTATATGGCAGTACTTCACGCCCTTCCTGGAGAGGGGCGTCACGCTGGCTGAAGCAGAGGGGCAGCAAAAGAGAACAAGGCTCTCAAGTCCCAGGCACTGCTCAAAGGACACGCAGATCCGTGTTGGAAGAAGTAGGGCCAGAGTGCTCCGTAAAGCACCAATGGCAAGACTTCGTCTTTCCTACTGTGGACATGTTGTCAGGAGAGACCAGTCCCTACAGAAGGGTATCATGTTTGGTAAGGCTGAGGGGCAGCAAAAAACCCCAAGAAACCAAAAACAGGAAGCCCTCAAGGAGTTAGGCTGACAGGGGCTGCAGCAGCCGGCTAAAGCAGAGGCACAATGGTGAGGCTGGCACATGACCGGCCGGTCAGGTTTTCACGCTGTTGTGCACAGGGTTGCTGTGGGTCGGAACTGACACGATGGAACCTCACAACCACCCCCAGCAGCCACTTAGGAAGGGTCTAGTATCTCCGTATCCATGTTGATCCTTGTAATTTCCCTTTTTAAATTATTAACTTTAATAGGGTTAATTTCAAACAAGTTCTCCAATTCTTGGCAAGTTGACGATGGTTCTCACACACCACTGTCTATAGCCCAACAAAGCCCATCTCACCCTCCTCTGCAGCCGTTCCACCTCTGTTTGCAGACAAAGCGATGCTCCCCAGAGCTGAAGTTCCTCCTTCTCCCACTTCCTCTAACAGCAGAAGTGAAAGGTCTCCGGTGGCTTCTCCCCTTCCATCATGGAGGTTTTGAATGTTGGCGAATCACACGGCTTTCAGCTCCCACGAGCCCTCGGAGCAGGGCAGGGTGTGTCTTCCTCTACAATTGCGTGGAGAAACAAAAATCAAACCCACACAGTGTCCTCCTGACACCCAGATGTTCTTCTGGATGAGCTCTCGGGCTGGGGCTTCAAACGGGGCGAACAGCTGTGGTCTGTTTCAACATAACTTGATGGAATCAGGGCTAATTCTGATGAAGCAGTCACTCTAAAGACTGCTTTATAACTGGATTACTGTTGGGTCAACAATCATGTGGCATTACATTTAGTGGCTGAAACAAAAGCCAGAATTAAAACAGCACCCCCAGCCCCAAGCCCCACTCCAAGTGACAGCCCCATAGCTCCACGGAGATCAGAAGGCGTGCCACATTTTCTAACACAATCAACTACAACAGGAAAGTCGTTGCAGTTGAATTACAGGCAATCTTATCCAGGGTCCAGAGTGTTGACTCAAAAGGTAGCGGGGAATTTAATTTGTTGTTGTTGTTATTCCTTTCCTAGAGCGGTTAGAATGATGTTGGCAGCAACCATTATAATCTAATATGTTCATAACATTCTAGGAAAAGGCCCCAAGATTTCTGCCCCCTGAAATTTTCTCAACCAGACACACAATGCTTTTAGCGTTCACAGTTTCCCGCTCTGCTCCGCACGTGATGATTACTTTCAGCGAGCAGGGCAGTCGGGGTGCGGCATGCCAGGGCCACAGTGGTGGGACACAAAGCCCACACATTTAGAAGTTTGTCTGAAGAGCAAGATCTTGGTGTCTTGTTTCTGAACTGCTCTAGAAACACACTTTGTTTTTTACTTAAGACTTTTCCTGGTATTATGTTTCGGTCAGTTGGAACGTAACAAAAGGCCAACAAAAAAGGTGATTTCTAAAACAGACAATTCTGGAAAGCAGAATCTTCAGAAATCGAAGTCCCAGGAAGCTGCCAAATGTGTCCGTTCTTCAAAAAACCTCTCCAGTCCAATTCTGTGATTCTCAAAATGGTCTGAGAGGTGCCCAAGCCACTCTAAAGAAGCCTCATTCATCGCTTTCTGTTTTTGTTAATTATGAAGAACCTTGGAAAGTGAAGAAGCTACTGGCCTTTCCTATGGCCTCTCGTTTATCAGGGAGATAGTTCCCTGCGCAATCATTTCCCGGTTACGATCCATTCTGGGATCACATGTGGGTGTCGCCAAAGAAGCAGTGAGGCTTTTCTTTCAACACACGTAAAGAGGAACCAGAGCACATGCTTTCCTAAGTCCCAGGCTCAGGCTCTTTGAGTTGCAAAGCCTATACTCCTATACCCATTTCAAACTCGCTTAAGCTAGCACAGTGGTTCCCAAACTTCCTAAGGCCTCCACCCTTGAATATACAGTTCCTCATGTTGTAGTGACCCCCAACCATTAAAGTATTTTTGTTGCTACATCATCACTGTAATTTTGCTACTGTTATGAATCGTCATGTAAATATCTGACATGCAGGATATATTTGGGGACCCCTGTGAAAGGGTCATTTTACCTCCAAAGGGGTCGTGACCCACAGGTTGAGAACCACTGAGCTAGAGGGAACATAGTGGCAGGAAACGGAGGAAACTGACTTGATCTCAGGAAGGCTAGCTACTAAGCCGTTGGTCTGTTTGTGTGCCGTCTCTCGTGCAGGATGCCTGGGCTTTTCATCTCTGCAGACTGCCTCCTCGCTCGTGTGAGGTACACGGCTGCCCTACTACTTCCGATTCAAGCATTCCGTTCAGACGCTCTAGTGGTCTTTCATCTTAATTTCCTACGAGAAAGTAAAACTCGCTCATTCTGGGTCATGTGTCCTCTTCCAGTCCAATCACTGAGCGAAGCTGAGGTTCCCAATGTGACCGCTAGGGCCCCACGAGGTGGGGTGGGAGTGGGGGAGCAATGGCGCCTCATAGTGTTTACTAGAGACACGAAAACCAACCTTGCTCCTTTCAGGTCATTCCTAGTATCTATTTCATGCTTTGGAAACACTTAGAAATGCATTTTGCTACTCAAATGCAAAAATGCCTTTCCATGAAAATACTGTGTTACTCAGGAAAGGCTATTTATATATTGTCCCTCAGTTCAGCATGGAGACACCAAGATGAGTTAACAAGGGTCTCAAGAAGATCCAGGCCATTCTGGGGAAGAGCCAGAGGTGAGCAGATGTCTATAGCAGTTGTGAACAATATTACAACAGAAGTTTGCTCAAAGGATTCGAGAGTGCAGGGAAACTACTGCCTATGTGGGGCTGGGGGCTGGAACTGTAGGGGTTCAGGTTTTACTTGTTCTGGGGTGTCCACAGAGTAGGCGCCGAGGAGACCATCAATGAAGGAAGGCGCTCTGGTGGCCAAACAGGGGAAGCAGTTGGACTGCTGAGCAAAAGATCAGAGGTTCCAACCTACCAATGGTTCCGTGGGAGCAGGCGGTGGCAGTCGGCTCCCATAAAGATGACGGCTTTGGAAACTCAACGGGGCAAGGTATTTACGTACTCAGGGGTGCCATGAGTTGAAATCAACTCAATGGCAATGAGGTTTCATTTGGCATCAATTAACATTTGTCATTGAGTGAAACGATGCAAGCAGTAGCGACCTGAATTTGGGAGGTTTGAAACAGATATCTCACTCACTGCCAGTGGTGGGTTGATGCCAATCCAGAGTGACCCCATAGCACAGGGTAGAATGGCTCCTGTGGGTTTCAGAGACTAACTCTTTTTTAAAAAAGTCATTTTATTGGGGGCTCATGCAGCTCTTATCACAATCCATCCATCCATTGTCTCAAGCACATTTGTACATTTGTTGCCATCATCGTTCTCAAAACATTTTCTTTCTACTTGAGCCCTTAATATCAGCTCCTCTTTTTTTCTCCCTCCCTCCCCCATGAACCCTTGATAATTTAGAAAATGTTATTATTTTTTCATGTCTGACACTGACCTATGTCAGAGACTGACTCTTAACGGGAATTGAAAGCCCCCTCTTTCTTCCAAGGAGTGGCTGGTGATTTTGAACCGCTGACCCTGTGGTTATCTGCCCAATGTGTAACCATTAAAGCAGCAGGCCTCTTCCGGAAACGTTGCCAGCTGAGAATCTGAGCCAACGCGGAAGCAGTTCACCTAGGACTTGCTTCTGAATTTCGTCTGTTAGCTGAATACATTCATTCCACAGATACACAGTGAACGGGCATGCAGAGTGCACGGCTGGACTAGATGCTGGGGTGGGGTGGGGGAACAGACATGCATCCGAGGGAAGGTGGTCCAGACGCAACACTGAGAGCTCACGCCAGCAACAGAGATGACAAAGACAGAGTACTAGCTGAACTCACACAATTACTTTGGATGTCTGAGGTCTTGTCCTAGGTCCAAGGAGTGGTTCCGGATTTGGATTTATGCTGGAAGAAGTCATTAAAAATTTTATGAAATACTTCAGACACAGAGAGGAAAGGCTGGTTTGGGAATGATTTTTAAAGGAACGTTTCCCATGCCTGACGGATATAGTTCCTCATTTTTCTTCTGGATAACTCAGTGATACTTAATCTATCCAGCGGTTAACGAGTGCTCATGACATGCCAGGTCCTCTTCCCCAGGGCACTGGAGCTGTAAGATGCATGGGTCTGCTCTCTTCTCTGTCCCTGGGAGCTCTCATGTTTTGCAGAGGAGAAATGGTGACCTAATAGGACCAGGATTTGTGTGAGGCACTGTGGGAGTCCCCATAAAAGGAGGGAACCTGGAATCTGGGGGGAAGGCCAGGCCCCCACAATTAATCGTGGGTTCGATAGGTGCAATTGTACAGTCGAGATATATAAATATTATAATAAAGTCATCGAGAGCACGAGAGATAGAAGAGAGATTGAAATAGTGGCGTCAGACAGATTTCATAGTACCATGCTCACCTCAGCTCCACTTGATGGCCCATGTGGAGAGAGTGGGGGTGGGGGGGAAGGAGGACAAGGGAAAAGGGAACAGGGGAGAGAGGATCAGAGAGGAGTGGGAGCAGGGATCTTATATTGCTAATCCAGGCCTATATACATTTGGGGAGAGTGCAAGCCCACTAATTACAGGTAAAGACACACGTCACAGGAAGGGGTTGCACTATAGGTTCTACAGCAATGAGAGGGGGACAATCTAGAGATATACATGCAATCTAGAAGGGGAGGGATTGGGGGTATACATTAAGGGGACCAGACATCCCGCTTTTGGCGGGACAGTCCTGATGTTTAACAATTTTTCCCACATCCCACGGCGTTTTAACAAAGTCCTGATTTTTGGAAAGAATGCACAACAAGCTAGGATATTCGGTTGTCGGCTGCCATGTGGCTATTTCGCCAGGATATGAGTTTTACATGTGACATGTGACATATACATGTGACAAGAAGTGAGGATCCTAGATTCAGGAAGGGAGCCTAACTTTGGATGTCACTGAGCAGGTCTGAGTTGTTCTCTGGATCTCCATAGAAACCATTATCAGTAGGGTGTAAACCCCACCTACAGGGACCAGACTAATGGTCACAAGCCTTTAGGGAGAAGTAGCCCATTGTCCTTAACAGCAGGGAGTGGGCCCTACCTGTGGTGGGCCCAGACAGTTGTCTGATAACTGACTGCCTTCAGGGAGGTAACTTGACAATCATTTACCATTAGCTGCAAGCAGTGTCCTGAGACTAGCATATATTTGGGGGAGATGACTTGGGAGAAATCTTTCTGTTTCCCACACTGGAAGGCACTGTCCAGCCCTTAGTCTCTTGAGGTTCAAGTAATATAAACATCAGCACTTGACAAGGTGGAAATTCTAGCTGCTTTTTGGTGTCACCACGCTTGAAACAAAGGCCCCAGCCTCAGACAGCACGATTAGCATGGATACTAATCTTTCTGGGTGACTAAGAGGTGGCAGGTGTGCAGCCTGTAAGTCCTCCAAGCCCATTCACTGGCATGTGGAGACAAGCAGTGTTGAGTCCACATCCAGGGTCTGCCCCAACCCGATGGGCAAGAGAGGAACCCCAACTGGGAGCCTTTTAAATCTTCCCTTGTGGGCTGCTAACCCACATGGGAGAGAATCAACAGCTAAATGACAATCAAACATATAGCTTTCCACACAGGATTTAAAAAATATCATATTCTGCTTGTTGATTAAAAAACGGTCTACACCTGTTTCTTGAGAGTCATTAACCATCTATAAGCGCTTTCCAGAATGAGTCAGTATTAAGCAAAGTAGATAGGTCTGTTTGCGTTTTACTAAAACTGGCCTACCTGGATAGGGGTGGGGCAGGGGAGGATGGGGAGGGAGCATCTGGCTACTGATGTGTAATAACACAAGCCGAGCAAGAATAAGAATGGAGAAGAGACCGCAGAGAGAAACAGACAGTGAAGAGACTGGCAGGGAGGGAAAGTGGGTGGGGTGGGGTGTATTCTGTATGGGGGTTCGGAGTGAGACCACTCTACAGCGCTGCATTTCCATAGTTGGTACCGTGTAGGTTACAAAATAGATCCCAATCTCAAATATTATTTACGGGCATTTATGAAGTCTTAAAAGGGACTACCATGACTGGAATTCGACCTTGCAAGGCTGGCTAGACCAGAGGAGGTACACTGGTACAGATAGGAACTGGAAACACAGGGAACCCAGGGCGGATGAGCCCTACAGGACCAGTGGTGTGAGTGGCAAAACAGGGAGGGTGGTGGGAGAGTGGGTAAGAAGGAGGGAACCAATTACAAGGGACTATATGTTACCTCCTCCCTGGGGGACGGACAACAGAAAAGTGGGTGAGGGGAGACGTCGGACAGGGCAAGATATGACAAAATAACAATTTATAAACTATCAAGGGCTCATGAGGAAGGGGGAAGCGGGGAGGGAGGGGAAAAACGAGGACCTAATGTTGGGGGTTTAAGTGGAGAGAAAATGTTTTGAGAATGAAGCACAAATGCGCTTTACACAATTGATGTGTGTATGGATTGTGATAAGAGTTGTATGAGCCCCTAATAAAATGTTAAAAAAAAAAAAGGGACAAACAGCAGAGACGCAGACCCGTCATCTAGATGTGGGAGGCCATTGGTGCGTGGTCATAATGGCGTCCAAGGATTCGAAGTCAGGACACTAGCTAAATAAGGCATGAAACAAAAGAAGGTGTCACAAATTCATGACTGGTGGCAGATCAATGCATCAGTTACGGCTGGGACTATGGAAAGGGGAACAGGGCCATGGTTTGGACAATTCACACCATGTTAGAAAGAAGAGCTTAAAAGATTGGTTCAAGGGCTTCTGACCAAAGCAGTCAGGGTGAGACGGCTAGGCATGACTCCTGCCTATGGGACCCTCTGGACCGTCCATCAAGGGCCTACCTAGGCACCCATACATCTGGGCTGGCTGGAGGGAGCCGAGGTCATCTACTTCCCGAGTCACTCTGCCAGAGGGCAGGATTATCTACACCCTTGATGAATGATCAGAAGGAATTCAATGGAGACCTAGTCTCCGGGGGGGAACCCTACAAATAGATGTTAGGGTGTCACTGTCATCCTTCTGCAAATGGGGGTGCTCAGAATTTATGTTCTATAACAGAGACAGACAAATCAGCTCAATACTGCAGTTTGACCAATCAAAATACTCTATCTTCTTCAGTAAGCAAGAATCTTTTACTTTATATATTTTCCAAAAACCAAGAAGCCTCATCGAAGGTTTTTCAGTGTGGAATTAAATTGCTTGCATCAGATCACTAGGGGTGACATAAAACAATGTCTGTCCCAGACCGGCTGAATCAGACTTTCTGGGGTGTGGCCAGGATAATCTGAATTTTTAATAATCTCCCTGGATGCTTCACATACTGTGGGATACAGACAGATTATTCCCCAGGTTGTCCCCCCATATTATATGCCAAACCTAAAATGCTGCTTGCTAACATAGATAAGATGGTCAATGACTATACACTTGGAGGTCAACTGCTTGGAGGTTATCTGCCTGAGGGTTATCAGCCATCTAGACCAATCAGACCCTATTGTCTATCCCACCCTAGGTGGGGCTTACTCCCTTCTGATAAGGATAGTGGATTGTTACCCTGAAGGAGAGCCCAAAGACTAAGGTCTAAATAAAGGGATATACATATGTAAATATATTTATATATCAGGATGGGGAAATAGATCTATGTGCATATATTTACAGGTTTAGTATTAAGGTAGCAAAAGGAAATGTACCCACACACAGAGATACACACACTCAGTGACATAATTTACTCTTCTTCCAACAACTCATGCTGTCTGCGTATGCCTGACACCCACTTCTGCAAGCTCCAGATGATTGGGATGCTGGGATGGGCCCTGACTAGTCCGAGGCGGGAAGTCAGGTGTTTTAGCAGTAGTATCTGCACATCACGAGGGAGCAAGGACAAGCCGCAGGGCAGATAGGAAGGAGACACCGGAGACCTTCAGGACATTTCAATCTCTAGATTGCTATCACATGATCTCACTCACATAGCTGCTGCCTCACTGGCGGAGGGACACACTGTATTCTTCCTGGAGGCCCTCTGGAAGGAGGCGCTGCCTGATGAGTCAGGAAGGCCAGACTGTGTGCCACCACTCTACGCTGGACAAGAAATAGTTCCTACTTGGTTCCATTTGCATGGTGCACAGGTGGTTTTCGCTGTGAGGTAGAAGTTATTAGCAATTAAGAACTCTCCAGAGATGGATGTTCTCTCTGCAGGCAGCGAGTTCCAATTCACTGACAGGATAGCGGGGAAGAACTGGGCATTGGGGAAATAGGCAGGCAGCAGTTTACGGGCACTGCAGAGCATAATGGGAACAAGAATGAAGGACATGCTCTCAAATGGATCGTCCGATGACGGCGCCACTCCTTTCAACGCGCTGAAGCCACTGAAGTGATGGTATGCGATTACATGTCAACAGGAGAAATGGCATGTGCTGTTGTTACACGTGGAGACTGCAGACAATGTGTACACATTGTGGAATTAAGAGTCCTGGTGGTGTGACGACGGCTCAGTGCTTGGCTGTGAACTGCCAAGTGGTTCCAAGCCCCTTAGCAAGGGGTGGGGGGTGGGAGGGAGTGCGGCAGGGGGCCACCCAGCAGTCTACTCCCATCAAGATTGTAAGCTAGGCAGCCCTGTGAGGCAGCTCTACTCTGTCACCCGGGGTCTCTGATTACGAACCCGACTTGAGCCAGTTTGCGTATCATAGATGGGATACAGGATATGACCTCTAAGGAATGTTTCAAATCTAAGGTATGTTTCCAGTACTGTGTTCTAACAGTTCTGGTGGAGCCAGTGTACAAAGAAGCCAGAAGCCAGAAGCCATCAATTAGAGTCATAGTGGGAGAACGGTAAGGCTTTCTACTCCCGTCATTACCGTCTTGGAAACCCACAGGGCAGTTCGAGCTTGTCCTCTAGGGATGCTCTGAGTTGGAATGCACTCGATGGCAGTGGGCTGCTATAAAGAGCCCAGGTTCTGCCAACAGCTCTTGCTGCGTTCATATATACATGTCTATCATTTGGAGAGGAGCCCACGGGGCACAGCGGTTATGTGCTGGGCTGCTAACCGCAAGGTCAGCAGTTTGAAGCCACCGGCCTTTGCTTGGGAGAAAGATGGGGTTTTCTACTCCCATAAAGAGTTGCAGTCTCGGAAACTCACAGGGGTCGCTCTGCCCTGTCCTGTAAGGTCACTCGGGGTCGGCATCGGTTCGACAGCAGTGGGAGAGATCACTTTGCGGAGGATATTCATAATCCCCATTTTCCCTACGTTTCCTTATTGATGTAAACAGCTGCACCAGCTGCCGTCAACTTCAACTCACAGGGTAGAATTCTGGTGGTGCTCGGAGCCCTCACAGCCATTTCACTGTTCCTCTCTGCCATGAAGCACTTGTGTTTAATCATCTCCATCCTTCACCTTCTCCAAGTCCCGTCTTCCCATCCCGACAATGGAAGCCAGAGACCAGAATCTGTTTCGCAACATGTCCCGCAAACTCCTGGCTCATGATGCCCAGTTCTAAGTTACTAGAAGGATCTGATGTGCTTTCCCCTAAGGGCAGGGAACTTCATTGTATGCTTTCTTTCCTTCCATCTGAGGAACCCCACATAACAGATCCTTTCAACACACCAAAGATGTGTGTGGCAGAGTATGATACAAAGGAACAGTCTACATGGTCAGACACACGGAAGCACTCTGTAAACGGCAAAGCTGACTCCAGGTGATAGTCATTGGAGGGGGGGCTTCAAAAAAATTCATGAAAAAATGGAATGAAAAGATCATGGATTTCCCCATGGACTTTTTGACACTCCCTACCCCCGTAAGCATGCTTAACAATAATGGGCAGTCAAGGTGTAGCAGAAACCTGCTGAAGCCTCCTGGGCTCTGCTAATTCAACGACCAGCTGAAGAGCCATTTAAACCCCTGGTTTAACAAGGCTCCCCCAGATGCTACCACACAGTGTGCTAATCATGCCTGTAAATTCACTACACTCCAAGCCAAACTTTGCCCAAGGGCTAACTGGAGGTTTAGCTCATCAGAGGGGCCACCCAGGGCTCTGGGCAATGGTGGAGCACCAAGGTTCTGCAGGGTGTTGGCCCCTGCCAAGGAATGGAAGTCCTACTACTTCCCTTCAGTGCAGAGGCCTCAGGCTGCCTTTCTGCTCTGAATGCTTTTTAAAGCTCCCGTGCTTTAGAATGTAAACCGGGAACACATGGCCATCAGCGCACAGTCCCACCTATTTTCTTTGTACCCTACATACTTTAGATTGCAGACTGAATACAAATACTAATCAGAAGCCAAAAGGCCCCACACATTTCCTATCGATTCGTCCAGGCCAGTCTGTCTTCCGACTCTGCATTTTCATGTTCTTGCTTCATTACTTACTCAAACAAACACATGAATCACTAGCAATCCAATCCAAATAAATAAAGTTCGTCTATAATGTTTTTCAGTGAGAGATTTAAAGATGCGTATAGATAGGTAGTCCATCTCCCCCAGCGTTTCCTCAGTGCCCGTTCCGGCATGCTGGAGTTCGCCTAGATGCAATTTGTAGAAGAGGATGAATGAATGTATCCCATTGTACAGGGTGGCTCCTGGCAAGTCCTGTCTGAGGGGGACAAAAGGTCAGCTGCTCCGTCACAGCTATAAGTAAGCCTCTGGGCTGGGTCCCAGGGGTGATGGTGGTGGTGGTGGGGGAGTAATGGCTAAGCCTGGAACGGCCCCCTCACACAGTGAAGTTCTTGTCGGAGCAGACTGGGACAGGCTAGAGAAGAAACAGATGGAGATTTTTCTTCACCTTTCTTCCAAAAAAGAATGGGAGTCATGGAAAAAACATCTACGTTTTAAAGTACGCTCTTTCTTGGGTGAGTGAGGTTACTATTTTGGGGTGATGTTGGGAAAATAGGATCTTCTTTACCCCACAGTGAAAACTGAGTATTCCAGTAAGATTAGCCCCCCCTGAAGTCACCTATACCGCCTCACAAACTGAGCCCTCTAAGAACACTTGTATAGTGTAGACGGTTCTTGACTATCAGACCCATACTTTCATTCATTCTGTATTTGAAACAAACAAAAACTAACCGATTGCCATCAAGTTGATTCTGACTTGAAGGGACCTGTTGGGACAGAGTAGGCACACCCCCCCCCCCCCCCCACCGTCTTCTCTCAAGACTGCTTCCAGAGCCAGACTGCCTCATCTTCCTCCTGAGCCCAACTACTCACCACCCCAGCTCCCTCACTGTACAAAAACCACAAGCCAAACCCATTTCTTTCAAGTTGATTCCTCACTGGACAGTTTCTAGAGCTGGCATTCATTGTACATGGTGGTGGTGCTGGGGGCCGAGTCAGTTTTGACCCAGGCACGACGGACGGAAAGCCCTGCACGAACCCTCACGATCGCTATGCCTGAGTCCATTGTTCCAGCCAGTGTGTCCGCCCATCTTTTCCAGTCTTCTCTTCCACCGAGCCTCCGTTTTGCCAAGCATGGCCATCTCCAGGGCCTGAGCTCTCCTGCTAACATGTACAGAGCACACCAGAGGAAACCTCACCATCCTCACTTCTAAGAACATTCTGGCTGGCTGCACGTCTTCCAAGGCAGACTGGGTTGTTATTTGGCTATCCGAGGTACTTTCAATATTCCCCACCAGCATCCTCATTCAAATGCAGGGTTTTCTGTGGCTTCCCTTACTTGTTTTTCAACTTCCACATGCACGAGGCCATTGAAAGTACCATGGCTTTGGTCAGGCGCGCTTTAGTCTTCAAAGTAACATCCTTCTTCAACCCTTTAGAGGAGTCTTGTGCAGCACGGTCGATCAATGCATTATGTTGGTCTCATTCTACTGACCGTTGCTTCCAGAACCATTGGCTGTGGACCCGAGCAAAATGAAATCCTTGCTACCTTTTTTTCTGTTCACTGTGATGTTGCCTATTGGTCCAGTTGTGAGCATTTTTTTCTTCACACTGAATTGTAATCCACCCTGAAGGCTGTAGTCCTTGACATTCATCAGCATGTGCTTCAAGACATCCTTGCTTGCAAAGTCGTGCCATCTATATATATCAAAGGCCCATCAGCCTTCCTCCAATCCCACCACTTGTCTGTACTTGTTGGCTTGCGTGTTGATGTGACACTTACTGGCAGCTCTATCACTGGTGTATTAAACACCAGCAGGGTCACTGAAGGTGAATAGGGTTTAAGGAGCTTCCAGACTACGAAGGAATAGGCTGCTGCTTCTGAGAAATTCACCACTAAAAACCTTATGACTAGCAGAGAACTGTCAGGTATAATGGAAGGTGAGCTCCTCAGGTTGGCAAAAACAGCACTCAACACAACGGACCGCGTGCTGCCTCCTCAAAGTAGAGTCAACATTAGGATTTGTTAGCAGTAAAACTTTGGGGACTTTTATTTGCTGATGGGGCACGACACAAACTGAGAAGCTGTGTGGCACATATGTGTGGCACAAAGTATGAAAACTGGAAGTCATAAAAAATGAAATGGGACGGCTCGTATGCTGGGGCATCAGTGAGCTAAAATAGACTGGTATTGGACATTTTGAATGATAATCATATGGTTTACTATGCTGGGAATGACAGATTCGGAGAGGAATGTGGGGTGACATTCATTGTACATGGAAGCCTTTAGAACATCATTTGTCCATAGAAACCAGATGCTGCTATCTAAGCTGACAAACGGACAGCTCACAGTTTTTCTTGTTGATGCTGTCTGCAAGCAAGAGCTCTGTGTTGGTATTTTCAGTGGTTTTGTGTGATGCCAGTATTCAGTTTTGTGCAATGGGTACAATAGAAGCGTTAGGCCAAAGATGAAAACAATGAACAAGTAGGAAGCTTTGGCGATGCAGTGCTGTCAAACATAGTGCTGGGAGTAGAGAAGTGCGCGCAGAAAGCAAGGTCCTTCAGAAGGACCTTCCCTGCTCCACGCGCATCCACCTTGGACACTCAGGAGTCCATCATTCAACTTCCCGTGATTTGATTTCCGTATATATTTTTGGACTCCGAGTATGTGTGCACTACAATAGAGAACATCACGTGGTACAAAAGTAAACTTTCTAGTGACTACAGCCCACAGAGATCCACACAAGATTACACGCTAGAGGGATCCTGGCTTATCGATTTTAAAATGACAGTTCTGCAGATGAAATAACCCGAGGCCACAATTTGCTGGTGCCCCACAGCTGTGACTGGACCTGGAGTTTCTCTCTCCTACTTTAGTAGTCTTTCCATCAATGTTGTGTTTGAGGCCATGCCGTCATGGTAATGTTTATAATTCTATCTGGTCCATGAAAAATTACTAGAAGCAAGATGCCTGATAGCCTTGCAAGCAAAATTGCCTCTAAGCTTGGGGTCTGCGAATGTTTGTAATTCTTGCTCCACACAATTCCCATGACACCAAGTGAGGCTAGAGGACCCGATGAACATGGGCTGCCGCCGCCAGTATTTACAGTGGTTCCTGCATGTCATCTTCCACGTTGGAGGTGACATAAACACTACCTTTTCACTAATAGACACTTGCCCTATTCTTTAAAGAATCGAACAGCATATATCACTATTTGAAATCATTTGTTTACTTAACTTATTGTCTGTCTTCTCCATTAAATGGTAAATTCCACTAAGGCAAGAGTCATCCTGTTTGCTTACATTACTTTGTCACTTGCCACAATTCTTGGCACATCGAAGCTCAGATCACAGCTGTTGAATACACAAGTGAGTTCTCTTCCTCATCCTGTGGGGCAAGCATATGGGCACCGTCCCCGTCCCTCTTCTCCAGTGATGGATTTGGTGTCTGACTGAGCACACGGGCTTGAAGTCTCAGGGAAGTCGACATGGTGTGAGATAGTGTAGTCAAAGTTACCAAGTAGAGAGATGCAAAGATGAAATGGGGCATTTTGTGGAATGTTGAGCTCCCTGTCCAGACGAGACTGGAACACTAAATGTATCATTTTCCACTAGAGCAGCAATCCTTAACCTGTGGGTCGTGACCCCTCTAGCAGTCAAACGACCCTCTCACAGGGCTTGTGGTAGTCACCTAGTCAGGTGTCAATTTGAGGATTAAGAGTGTAGGGGTGGAGTCTCGGCTGTCAATCTGGAGATAGTCAAAGAGACTTCTGTGGGCACGGCCTTCTCCTGAGAATTCTGGTACTTCCTCCTTGGAGGCAGAAGACACTTCTCTCTGTCACTCCCTGGGAGACATTGAAGAAGACAAGACACATGGATGCAACTAGACCTTGGAAGCAGAAGCCACAGAGAGACCCCTACCAGCACTGAGATGCTTACAATGCCACTGGACCCAAAGACTTTCTACCCACTGGCTGGTGATCGTCCTGCATTTGGCTTCATTGCGTGTGTTTCGTGAGTCTGAAGAGGATTATCAGACTTATGGCCTTGGACTGGACTGGGTTAGGGTGTTTTCTCAATGTTCAATTCCTCTTGTATATAAATCTGTCTTACACACATATGTGAGTCTCTGGATTTGTTTCTTTCTTTTTTTTTTTTTTTGGATTTGTTTCTATAGTCTACCCAGACTGACACAGCGGTCGCCTAAGAACACTGGAAAACACAAATATTTCACAATATATAATTACATATTGCTTTGTGATTAATCACTATGCTTTAATTATGTTTAACTATGTTCAATTTATAACAATGAAAACACATCCTGCAATCCAGATATTTATATTACAATTCATAACAGTAGCCAAATGACAGTGATGAAGTAGCAACGAAAATACTTTTATGGTTGGGGGTCACCACAACATGAGGAACTGTATTCAGGGGTCGAGGTATTAGGAAGGTTGAAAACCACTGCTCTAGAGAATGGGAGTCCAAGAACATAGGCACCCCTGAGCCTTAGGAGGGAAGTTGACCGCAGTAACCTGCCAAGTGTCTCCCAAGTCTTAGGTTCTGCAGTTCCTTTCCTTCCGGATGCTGGGTTTTCATTTACGTTACAAATAAGAGTACAGATGCAAACTCATTAGAAATCACCTAAGAGGAGTCAACTGATGGGCCCAGGAAACTTGATTGTTTAGGCATGCATGCCCTTTTCAACTGTTTGACACACTAAAATTCTGCTGAAGTATAAAATGCAACTCAATGTAGACTAGAAGAGTGTTTTAAAAGCTTGTGTTGCATTTCATAAATGTAAACACACAGAAATGTACATATATATTGTTGCATATCAACTCTGAGGAAGGGAACACTTGCTCCTATGGGAGTCAGCGGCTTACATGTTCAGTGTCAGGCCTCAAGCCCGGCTCACTTTACCATGCCTCCCTCCGGAACAACCCATCATCCGGGTTTAAGTCCGTTACCGTGAGGAAGAGACGTCCTCCCCCTGGGCTGAAAATACCCTTTCCCCCAAATTTCACGGGGACAGGGCCAGAGGCAATTAGAGATATAATTGCTGCTTTCTTCCCCAGAGTAACAATTAAAAATCTAATTTATTGACATTAGATAAGTTATGTCTAATAAACACGAAATTAGAAGAAAACCATGATTAAAGTGCTGAAACCACGAATACATGGTTGGCATTGGCACTTACAGGTCCAGAACCAGATGAAGACCCACCCCCGCAGCTGCCGAGCTCAGAGTCTGCCTCCCAGTGCCTCCTATGTGCCGGGATGCAACCACGCCATGGAGCTTTCTGGGGTCTCAGCTTCACAGAAGCAGGCTGCCAGGGCTTTCTCCGGTGGCACGTGCCCTCTGGGTGGGTTTGCAACACCAACCGTCGGGCCAGTCGTTGAGTACAAAGCGTTGGCACCACCTGGGAACTCTAATTAAGAGACAGTAGTTGTTAAAATATATTTTATTAAGTGATATTCATTAAGTGGCATTCAATGATATTTTCAGCTAACTTGAAAATTTCCATTCTTGGAGCGATTTTATCACATCCCAACACAGTTGGATAAAATCCTAGTAAGGAATGTTTTCTTCTGCAATGCTTAGTAAGGCACTGGGGACAAAATGGCAGTTAGTCACAAGTTAAGAGGCCAGGGTAAAAGAGCCAACAAAAATTTTATTTTTAAGACATGGATTTTTCCAAGGTTACACAAGGGCAGTGATCCAATGATTAAAGACAGAACTGAAAACACCGTCTCACCCCGTCTTAGGGTGTGAAAGGGGCTTTGAAGCCATTCCGTTCAATGTCTGCGTTGCTTCTTCAGGGAGGTCATAGATTTCAGGTTCCATTTGCTCTAAGTACCTCTTCTTGGGGGTGATCATCTTTCCATGAAGTGCCTTCACCTTTCTCCAAAATGCCACGGTAATTTCTAGTTTCTATATGCTGCATTTTAAGGCAAGACCGCCTGCATTTGTCTGCTGCACACGTACTCATGACCAGAGCCTCCACCACAGGGCGACTGTCCACCATCACGCCTCCAGCTATAAAAGGCACGAATGCGTAAACCGGGGAAAAGGGATAACATCTTTGATATTGTCCACTCCCAAGATGCACTGCAGGTAGCGTTCAAATCCCATCCCAAAACCTCCATGTGGTACAGAGCCAAAGCGACGAAGGTCCAGATACCTGTTTTTTTAAGAAACAAAAAAGAGAATCATTGCCTATAAAAATGGCATGCGATCAGATGTTACGATATGGGTTTTCTGTTTCAAAAGTATTTTGCAATCACTTGTTATTGTCCACATCACTGTGGTAGACCAGGCTTTCCCACCACAGACAGATGAAGGAAACAGAAGTTAAAGTGACCTATCTAAGATTATCCACACAAACAGCGGCGGATCCTGCCAATGAGTCCTGTGCTGTGGTCACCTGATGCTTTTTCCTCTTCCGTTCTTTTTAAGTTGTTTATGTGTAAGGTTGGGGGGAGGGGGGCAGGCCTCGAAAAGTTCTTGTATAAGTGGAATTGGAAGATAAAAATATTTTCCCATGAACTCTATGAAGCCCCCTTTTATTTACGTACAGAAACTTGCCTCAGTAACTGCAGACTTTTTTTTGACAGATTTCTTTGATAGTTTTCCTGAAAATACATTCCCTTTTGAGCTCTTGT
>NW_022105611.1:15543645-15548442 GCF_000313985.2 Echinops telfairi | reverse complement strand
GCACAGTGTCCAGTACAGGGGCTGTGTGAGCAATAGGAGATAATATACACAAAGCATAGTTATGTGGCATATAATTGGTAAATAAATGCAATCATTGTTAGTGCTAATTTTTTAAGGATTTACGGGGAGTAGGTAATCTGAGCCCTTGTCCATTGTTCTTAACCCACCTTCCTTCTGTCTCAGAGTGGGTAAAGTCCAAATAAAAACAAAACAAAAACCGTTTTACACTAAGGTAACCAGTTTCAGTAACTCCGCTCAAGGCAGCCTTGTCGCGCCCCCAGCCCCAAGCCCAGTTTCTTTCTTGTAAAGTATGCATGGACCCCAAAATGGAACTACCAAAATGTTTTCTGAAAACCTTATCTGTCATGTAAGAGTCCTGACCACGCCGTGGATGGCTCATTGTGCTGCTAACCTTTGGTGACCAGACGTCCCACTTTTGGCAGGGCCATCCTGATTTTTAACAAATTTTCCTGGGTCCCGCGGTGTTTTAAAAAAGTCCAGATTTTTGGAAAGAATGTACGACAAGCTAGGGTATACGGTTTTATCAATGGTGTCCCGCTTTATCAATGTTAAAATCTGGTCACCTTACTTTACACGTAACATTAAGAGTAGCAACTGGGAAGCAATCACTCGGGGCCAGGCTCTTACCATTGGTAGGTGTCTGTCAGTCCCGATCTGTAAAAGGAAGATAGCAAGACTCTTTTAGGAAATAGCAATCTGATAAACATAAAAGCCCACTGCTGTTGAGTTGATTTCAACTCACAGTGACCTTATAAAACAGGGAAGAATTGCCCCATAGGGGTTCCAAGTCTGTGATCTCTACAGAAGCAGTCTGCCAGAGCGGCTGGTGGTGTCGAACCACCAACCTTTCAGGGCGCTTAAACGCTGTGCCGCTAGGGGTCCTTCAAGGTAAATATACTATCAAACATTTATTCTGGGTTGAGCGCTCATTATAAAGTTCAGTACAAAGATATACAACGTAGCTTGGCCCTGAAAATAAAAGGCAATGGAGTTGATAATCTGAAATTTTCTGATATTATGATACGTCAGCCAATAACCAGAACTATTACTGAGTGATACAAACAAGACATGCTGCAGGAGGAAAGTATGGGGTCCAGCGCCCAAAGAAAAGGGTTCATTTGAGATGAGCTATCACTAACAGTAACAAAAGCACCATTATTACCACTAATGGTCGGTGGGTGTGGGGGAGGGGGAGAGAAGCAGACAAGAGAAGAATAGAACTTTCCATTTAAAACATCAAAACAGCAATATAGAAAAAGAAAAAAAAAAACAGCAATATAGAATCTGTGGCTGCCTTCACAGTATGTTTGCCAATTAGTTCTTATCTAATTTGAGAAATGTTATAAGTATTCATGAAAACTTCAGTTCTTTATAAAATTTTTGGAGATTACAGATCTGAAGTGATCAAGACTTAGAAGGATTCAAATATGCAAAAATCTAGAGAGCATGAACAGAAGTCAAGAGACTAGAGAAATATACATTTCCCTTTCATTGGGAGAGAGAAATTTGGATATTCTCAGATAATAGGTAAATATTTAATCTGTTATGAGGAAAAGTTTCCTGAAGGAAGGAAACAAGCAAAGAAAACAGACCAATTAATCTTTCAACAGCTGAGCTACCTTGCCATGTGTGATTTTAATTGTCCTTAATAATAATATATTTTTAAAAATCAGCAAATCACCAGGCTCTTTCATTCTAAAGAGTCTGCCTTTCAATTTCAAATCCACAATTTTCCCAGGGCTTCTTTCTAACACTCCAGCAATCGTAAGAAGTTAGTAATCTAACTGATGAAAAGCATTTTTCCAGAACATTTATCCCCTTCCTTCTGGATCCTCACCAGTAGAGCAATTCACATGAGTTGGGTTACAAAATCTAGTTACTCACTGTGGAAGTTGGGATCTTGGAAAAACATCAGCTATGTAAGTGTTTCTTCACCATACGGATGGCTAGAGTAACAGGATACAGTCAGACTCTCGTGGCTTTCCCAGGTATCATCTGGGCAGAAGGACTGCCCCTTTAGACACGAGGAAACCTTTCACTTCATGTCATTTATTTTTTAAGTCTGGCATAGCAGAGAAGACCTCGTGGAAAACAGAGGTTTCTACCTTTGGTTGGCTGAGGAAGTCACCGTGGCTTGCTGGCCAACCGCGCATACACAGGAGTGGTAGTTCAATTAGAAACACGATTCTCTGTCTCATCTCCCAGACCTTCTCTCCATGCTTAGGAATTTATTTCCCAGACAGTGACTTGAACACAAGGCACTCCCAACAGCTCAAACAAGACCCCGAGGGACGAAAGAACCAAAGATGGGGAGCATGCTTATTCTACATGTTAGCTTAGGAGCCATTTCTACTAGCTTTCTCTCACATCTGTATGGTTTCCCAGCTTCTAAGTGCCTACAGAGGTACACCAAGCCTAACTGAGAGTAAATGTAACAAGAGCACAGGAGAGGGGGGAAAAAAACCCAAACAAACCAGGAGCCAGATATAAAAGGAAACCCCCCATCTCTTCCCCCCCCCCCTCTAGTTCTTTTTTCTTTAAATCATTTTATTAGGGGCTCATATAACTCTTATCACAATCCATATATAAAAGGTTTTTTTTATTATGTCACTGATAGGAAGATGATTGAGTTAAAGAGTACTGATTAAAACAAGGCTATGGATCCTGGGATGGTATGTACATCCAGCTCCAGAATATTAAGTGCATACTTGGCAGGCATTTGGCAATTCTCCACCATGACTTACCATGGTTACAGTTAGTGGTGTTTTGGAGAGTTAAGACAGACGGCACTTTGGTGAGAGATCAATGTGACAGGGGAGGTAGTATAAGCTGAGGTTAGCCAGTACTACAATGGGAATATCTCAATCTTGGAGTCAAAGGAAATGTTTTGTTGAATTAGCCTTAAGTTTAGAGAGCAAGGGGACAGGTTAGGTTTCCATTTTGTGATAAAATGGTTTGGTGAGGCACACCAAACCACCTGGCACCGACCCCTGTAGAAGCTGAGAGGGCTACTGAGCCCACCGCAATAGCTTTCGGTGCTTCTGCACTTCTCAGACACCGATGGTACAACATCACAAGCCGAAGGGTTCCGTGCACAGCCTGTTTTTCCCAGATTTTGCTTTGATAATGGGGGTGGGTGGGTGGTGATCTACTTTTTCTAATTAGATTTTCTAATTCATGTTATTGGTTGGATTCTTGCAAAACTGATTATAGAAGGTAGCCAGATTAAAAAAAGAAATTGTACAAAATTTGTGGAACTAGTTACAGATTTTATGTGCATGTTGTAGGTAGAAATGAGAAGTGAGTAAGTTCTTAAGCACCTGGGTGTCCACCCCCAACCCAGTAAGGCCTGCACACTAGGAGGGGGACGTCCAGCTACCTTTGAAACATAGGATTGCCACATAAAAGGTATGATTTTTAAATAATACACATCTATACTTGGAGATCTGAAGAATTTCAAAACTTCATTTGGTTAAAGAATGGTTTTGAAATGATTAAGAAGGCCAGGGAAAGTCTAAACTTAAACCAATAATTAAAATTTGTAATTAGCTTTTTGTTATGATTAGTTCTGACATATTATGACTATGATCTCAAACTGAGGTGAAGGGCATCAGCTTGCTCAATCAGCTTTCTCTACCTAACACAAGCCTCAGGACAAAGGAATGAAGTAGGAAGGAAATGAACATTTATTGTGTTGCTATTCCATGTACATATTTAAACTACACTGTTTCATTCCATGCTCAAAACAACCTTGTGCTACTATCACCACTTAATGGTCAAGAAAACCAACACTTGGAGAGATGAAGGAGCTTGCCTAAGGTCTTTACTGGTATGTATAACTGGCAGGGAAACTTAATTTTAACTTTTTATAATCTGAGGGATCTAGCACTTTCATGAGGAGAAAGGCCAGGATGTACTCGCTCCTCCCCCTGCTGAGGATAGCAAAAGGACTGATCATATTGCTGATATTATTACATTATGATCCAGGAGCGGGATTGCAGAAACATAACTAAATACTTTGTATCTAGTGATGCGCACTTGAGTAAAGTCTGCAGAAAGAAAGGAGTCCAACTTGGGGGCAGTTAATGGCTGACTGCGGTGGGTGATCTCCCTTAAGACAGCTCAGGTAGCTACTGGGTAGGAAGCCCTTAGGGGCCACTTACCCCAGCCCTTGATTTCACATGGAAAGTCACTGAAGCATGACAGGAATGAAGGTTTTCAATTCAGGGACACTTGGGGATCAAGGCCCAGCTCCACACCAACGCTAGGCTCTTGGTTCAGTCTGTAACATCAAGAGGCTTAATTTAAGCCAGAGGGGTAATATCAGCACAGTGTCCAGTACAGGGGCTGTGTGAGCAATAGGAGATAATATACACAAAGCATAGTTATGTGGCATATAATTGGTAAATAAATGCAATCATTGTTAGTGCTAATTTTTTAAGGATTTACGGGGAGTAGGTAATCTGAGCCCTTGTCCATTGTTCTTAACCCACCTTCCTTCTGTCTCAGAGTGGGTAAAGTCCAAATAAAAACAAAACAAAAACCGTTTTACACTAAGGTAACCAGTTTCAGTAACTCCGCTCAAGGCAGCCTTGTCGCGCCCCCAGCCCCAAGCCCAGTTTCTTTCTTGTAAAGTATGCATGGACCCCAAAATGGAACTACCAAAATGTTTTCTGAAAACCTTATCTGTCATGTAAGAGTCCTGACCACGCCGTGGATGGCTCATTGTGCTGCTAACCTTTGGTGACCAGACGTCCCACTTTTGGCAGGGCCATC
>NW_022105611.1:15527355-15543545 GCF_000313985.2 Echinops telfairi | reverse complement strand
CTTTGTTGCTTCTGAGCTAGATGGCCGCTTGTTTACCTTCAAGCCTTTAAGACCCCAGCCGCTATACCTTTTGATAGCCGGGCACCATCAGCCCTCATCTCCTTTTATTATTATTATTTTTAAAAAGACAACTTGCTATAGGGAGAAGTATACGAAAATGGTGGGGAACTACTGCCGAGGCCTGGTTTCTGGTAGCAGTTCAGCGTCTGAGAAGGGGAGCTCAGGAGATCAAGTAGGTAAAAACTCTCCCAAGGACACATTTAATCACGATTCTGTTCTGCCGGTGCCAAAGCGCTAACCTCAGGAGGTGCTCTGTGCTGTTCTACTATGACTACCTTTGAGAACGAGTCTCATTCCTACTTTGTGAAGCGTATCTGACCACTACCTGGCCAGCTGCTGCTCCAGGAAGCGGCACCGTTCCTCTCTGAGGCTTCCTCCAAAGAGCTCCCCAACTTCAGGGACCAGAAGATCAACGGCAGCAACCTAAGGCAGAAGAAAGCAACAATGTTACATATTCAGTGTGACCCCAACAATAGCTTCTCAAGCAGACAAACTTTTACCATTTTGGCAACTGGTTATTTAACTGCTTACAGATTTTGGCTTACTTCATTTGTCCATACTCTTTCAATACCGAATGTCGACTACTTATAATGTGATGTCACACAGAACTGAAACTGGGCAATTCTCTCTCCCTTCTTGAGCCACGTGGGACCTACCTAACAAAACTGTGTTTTCTTTTAAAAAGTGATATAATAAATGTGCATGAACCCTATGTACAATGGACCAAAACATGACCCGATCCTGCACTGTGCTCACAATTCTTAGGTTGGAGCCCACTGCTGCAGTCCCCGTGTCCATCCATCCATCTGGTTGCGGGCTCTCCTTTACCAAGAATGATGTCCCTGTACTGGGCTAACAAGCCCAAAGTACTTGAGACAAAGTCTTGGCATCCATGTTTCTAAAGAGCATTTTGGCTGTACTTCTTCCCTGACAGACTTGTTTGTTTTTTTTTTGGCAGTCCGTGGTACTTCTGATATTCTTTGCCAGTACCACAATTCAAATGCATTAATTCTTCATTGGTATTACTTATTCAATGTCCAGCTGTCACACGTATAGAAGGCGACTGAAAATACCATGGCTTGGGTCAGGCACATCTTAGTCCTTAAAGTAACCTCCTTGCTTTCCGACACTTCAAAGAGGTCTTGTGCATATTTACCCAATGTGATGGGTCCTCTGATCTGCTGACTGCCACTTCCATGAACTATTAAAAGAGAACCCATCACCATGCAGAAGCAATTACATTCCCTTGAGGAGCAGCTAGTGGTTTTGAACTGCTGACCACAGGGATCACAGCCACTCATAGCCACTATACCACCAGGGGTCCTGGTAGAAGCAATTACATTCCGGCATATTTTCTTTCAGGTTTCTCCCACACGTTTAAAAAGACCAAAGACCGTGCTGGGTGGGCGTGTTAGGTGCTGTTGAATCCACCTGGCTCACAGCAACCCTAAACAAAAGAACAAAACACTACCAGGCCCTGCGGCACACTCTGTTGTCAATCCATCACCTGTCCTGATAGTTGTCCTCCTCTTCCCTGCTCCTTGACCAAGCACGATGGCCTGCACCAGGGATCGTCTCTCCTGATACCAAGCACGATGGCCTCACCAGGGATCGTCTCTCCTGATACCAAGCACGATGGCCTCACCAGGGATCGTCTCTCCTGGTAGCACGGGTCTTAAGTATGAGGTGTACTGCACCAGTGAGGGCTTCAAGTCCCCGGTTTCAGCAAGCAACGTGGTGTCGTCTGCGTTGGCAGGGTGTGGGTGCGTCTTCCTCCAACCCTGCCGCCACCTTCTTCGTACAATTCAGCTTCTCAGGTCACGTGCTCAGCACACGGATTGAGTAAGAACGATAAAAAATGATGTACACCTTTCCTGAGCGTCCCCGTTCTGCTCAAATCTCTGTGCCTTGTTCTACATACAGGTCTTGTCTGGGCAAAACTTAGTGTTCCGCAACGCTCAAACTCACTGACGTCACTCGATTTCAACCCATAGAGAGCCTATCAGACAAGGTACAACTGCCCCGTGGGCTTCCCAGGCTGTCACTCCTTACGAGCGCAGAAAGCCTGGTCTTTCTGAAATGACATACACAATTCACCACTCACTGTCCTACCTAATCATATCTAACACAGACTTTCCCTAGGTCCGTAAAATCACTTCACACGATGTTTTAATGGCAGGGAAGTACTATCCCTGAAACTTAGCACTGTATTATTGCTTAGCCTTGTTGGGAAGGGAAAGAGCCCTGGTCGTGTAGGGGTTAAGTATTAGGCCGTGAACTTTAAGGTCAGCAGTTTGAAATGACCAGCTGCTTCGAGGGAGAAAGATGGGGCTTTTTATTCCTATTGTTAGTCTCAGAAACCCCCAAGGGGCAGTTCTATCCTCTCCTATAAGGTCGCTGTGAGTCGGAATCGATTCAGTGCAGTGAGTTTGGTCTTGGTTTTATTAGGAAGGGATGAGTATATCCAAAATGCAGGATTCTGAAGTAGGGGCCATTCCATGCCGCCACGATGGGTAGTCACTTCCCCGCGTATGTCAAGTGCACACAAAGCTAAGAGGCAGGGCTCAAACGACGGCTGCCTCAGAGACAAGAAGCAGGTGGGGTCCGGAGCAGCCTGGTGCCCGTGATGAGGCCGGAGACATGGCTCTGGTGAGTCGTTCTGCATGCTCTGTCGTGCCTCAGCGTCAAACAAGAGATCTACTTCTTGCTTGGTCTGATTCCTGAAACAACTAATATGAACAAGCAAATACACTTTGGATTTTGGCCTAAATTAGGTTGAGGGCCAAGTTTCCCCGATGCTATTTTTAGAGGAGTGCAAAATATGCACACTTTATCTTTGAATTACAACTTGCCTTAACAAACACATATTTGAACTCCCTGGAGAATTTGCTGTAAGACACGGCCTTTAATCCTTCCTGTCTGGCTTTCGTTCGCTAGGATTATTTGCAAGTACACAGTAACAGTTGTGGTGGGACCTTCTCTTGCACAATCTTATGTCACTGTTTTTTTGGTCTAACTGGCTATACCCAACTATTTCCGCATTTACCATTATCCAATTAAGGTGGTAATTGCCTTGTTAGTCAGAGTAGGCTAGGTTATACAGTAGCTAACAAACAACTGCAGAAATTGGCCTCTACCCACTGGACGTCAGTTGTACTCCAACAGCTGTGACAACCAAAATTGTCCCCAGACATCGTCAAATGTCCGTGGGGGGTGGGGCCAGGGGGAGGAGGCACCCTTGATGAATAACCACTGTTTGACAACGGGGAATTCACTGTTCTCTTTCACTGATGGTGCATGCTCATCCTGGCCTGAGCCGACAGAAGAGCCGCTTTTCTCTTTGCCGGTCTCTTGGCAGATGACAAAAAAGAACACAGAAAAGTCTGAGCTAGAAGCATTTGGCAGAAGCAATGTCTGCTTGTTACTTCTGCTCACAATTCACTGGCCAACGCAAGCCGTGTGACTAAGCTCACGTCAGCAGGGTAGAGAAGCAGGAGGAACAGCAGCGTCTGCACACGAGAGCTTACTAGTTTGCTTTCACCCGTCTCCTCGGACGATGCTAGTCTTTGGCGGGTTAAGTGGCAGCCTGGCAGATGTGCGGGAGAAAGATGAAGCTGTCTGCTTCCACAGAGATTTACCATCCTGGACACATAAAGGTCAGCCCCAATGCTACAGCAGTGGGACAGGCAGATACTTTCAGAGGAGATTTTTTAGGAAGTAACTTATATGAATGAAATAAAATTTTATTTGAACTAAACCGTTTCAAAGACATCTGGACCAAGTCGCACATTACTAATCTATATACCCCTGCTTCTCTCTCTCTCTACACATACCCTTGTACTGATTTTCTGATCGACATAAACACACGGCTTTGGGGAAATCCTGTGCCCATGGCCACAGTTACTACTTCTTTTCCAGCAAAGACAGATTCGCCTTCTTCATGAAGAGCCACAAAGGCTTTGCTCGACTCTCTTCCTTCATGCAACATTTTCACCTTCCCTCCTTTGCTTTAGGTTTAGATTCCCCACAACTACAGCAAATTCTCATACTTCTTTTTTAAAAGAAGATGACATCTTCCAGCCTACCTATAGATTCTACAAATAGACTATAACTCCACCCACTGCTAGTAAGGTGATTTCGATTCACAGTGACTCTGTAGGACTGAGCAGAACTGTCGCATGGCTGCGATGTGATTGTGGCTGTAACCTTTTGGAAGAAGACGGCCACATCTTCCTCCCAAGGAGCAGCTGGTGGGCTTGAAACACTGACCTTTCTGTTAGCAGATGCACTCATAGCCACTGTGCTCCTTGCAAAGACAAGACACATTATATCATACTATAGCGATACATTTTCCAAATATAAACTAAGACGCATTTTGGTATACATAGAGCTGCACTTGATTTTAGCAGAAAAAATGAAATACTTTTGACTCCCTAAAGATAGTAAAGACAATAGCCTCAATTTTCATTTCTCCTGGGGTTGGGGTTCGAAGTTGGGAGTATTGTTTGTATCTTTCCTCCCCCCCTTTGGAACAGTTGGAGTTAGCTTGGTAACTATGGCAGAAACAACTTGTTTGGGGGGAATGGGGAGGGAGGGGAAAAATGAGGAGCTGACACCAAGAGCTCAAGTAGAAAGCAAATGTTTTGAGAATGATGATGGCAACAAATGTACAAATGTGCTCGCCACAATGGATGTATGGATGTATGGATGTATGGATTGTGATAAGAGTTGTACGAGCCCCCAATAAAATGATTTAAAAAAAGAAAAAGAAAATAAACAACTTGTCAGCCTCCAGTGGCAACAAAGGAGGCCCAAGGTTGCGAAGTTCAAATCCATGCATGCAAACATTCAGTCTTGGAAACCCTGTACAGGGTCACGGGTCAATGGCGTGAGGGTAACCTTCTCTGGCTACACAAAGAAGACTGAACCCGACTTGGGCAAGTGTTACAAAGCTCCTTAACTAGCGTTGATGTGTCCAAGGGGCACCCTACTTTGCAATCCAGCTCCTGTCTGAGGGCACTCAAAGTCCCTGGTGCCGCTGCTGCCTCTACCACTTCAGGGAGGGATCTCACACACCTTCCGCTGGCGGATCTTTCTCTTGGTGGCTGTGGGATTTCTCTCTTCCTGCGTCTGAGATGGTTTACTTTGATACCTAGCCAAAGAGCAAAACTGTCTAATTTCTAAGGTAGAGTCCTCTACACCATATTTACATGTTCTGACCCAGTCATTTAAAAGTCCTACTGCCAATGAGTAGACTCTAACTCATAGCAACCCATAGGACAGAGCAGAATAGAACTGTTCCTATGGGTTTCCCAAACTATAAATCTTTACAGGAACAGGCAGCCTCATCTATCTCCTGTGGAACTGCTTGTGATTTTGAACTGCTGAACTTGTGTCTAGCAGCCGAATGCATCATCCCCTACGCCACTGGGATTCACTGATGAGCTCTGGTGGCATATAGCACAGTGGCTCAAAACCACCAGCTGCTGCATGGGAAAAAGATGAAGCTGTCTCTCCCTGTACAGATTTTAAATCTTGGAAGCCCAAAGGTGCAGTTCTACTTATGCTATAGTGTCAATGAGTAGGATCAAATTGATAGCCGTGAGCTTGGTTTTAGAGTTCAGCCTGTCATGGGGTGAGGGTTACACAAGACGAGGGACAGAAAAGATGTACCAAGGTACTATAGGTTGCCATAGGTTGGAATTGACTTACTGGAAGTGGGAGTGGAGATTGGGGCACACACAGATATAATACAAACCATGGATGGCAAATGAGAAGAGTGCACAAAATACAGAATGTTAAGGAAAGCACACAAAGAAATGAGAAAAACCTGGCTGGGTCTTATGTTTGCAAAGTGGTAGTGGTGGTGGTTTGAGTGCAAACAGGCTGAAACACGCACATAGCCTAGTACAACCTGTCTTTATGGCCAGGCAGACCTGTGGTTTATGGGAGACTGGCTGGTTTAAAGAGTACAGCTGACAAGGACTGATCCTAATTAGAAAAAGTGGGAGGAGGTTAATGGAGAAAGATGGTCTAATAGATTAGACTTTATCATAAATACCCATGTAGTATGCTATACAGTTCCAAGAATAATCATGCCACTATAATTAACGAAAATACAGATATTGGTGGATCACTAATGGCCCTTTGGCTAATTCCAGTGTGTTTGGAGAGTCAAAGTCACCTCGCACAGGTAACTTTAACACTGGACCATTGTCAGCACCCAGTTTCTGGTCTCTCAATTCTCCTGTGCTAGCTTTTCCATGTAGCTGAACTCTTTAGAACCTGTCTTAAGCCAGTGAGAGTACATTTTGCCTCTAGGGGCTGATTCACCTCTAGTGAGAGTCGGGGAGGGATCCCCCTACCTTTTAATTTAATGACCCAAATCATACTCTTTTTCTGATAATAATTTTCACCCCTGTTTCTGGGCAAGACAGACAGGCTGGAAACGAAAAGAGGACCCACTAAAGTAATTCCACTTTCTTATACTTTTTCTTGGAACTTCACTCAATTACCAGTCAAAAATCACCCATGAACTTGAAACTTTGAAGGCCTTCTGAATTGATAACAGTCTGTATTTCACGGAAAAACATAGGGTTCAAAGGGAAAGAAAACTATAGTTTTTCTGTAGGCCTGGAGAAAAAACGATAGTTTTTCTGGAGGAATGATCTAAATTGTGCAGAGGAACTGGAGTCTGGTCTCTCATTAGGGAACTCACCTGTTGCAGAGTCAAAGGCCCTTTCTGTTCCAGGTTAGCCAATTCTGAGCACCTTTGTAACTAGGGACCTGCAGTGTGCATCTGTTGCAGGTGGACGGACTTGAGTCGGCTGCACTGTCTTTTCACTCACTCACACAGGCACCGATGGAGGCAGCACACGATCCTGCCCCACTCTTGGCTGACTGCCCTCCTCTTAGACACAATCTCTTCCACTTTTCCTGGCACATCTTCCTCCCCTGCGGATGAGATGGGCTTCAGCCACACAGCTGCAGGGACATGCTGTCTAGAAATAGTTGGTGTTGGTATTCAAGCCGAACAAACCCTGGTCTCTATTTATGACACTCTTTTCTGACGCCTACTCTTTGATTACAATCAATGTACTTAAAATAAAACTCTGACTTCGAATTAAAAAAACAAATAGGCTACAGGGGAACAAAACTTTAAATACAGGACTCTGTGCCAACGTCAAAGATGGAAAAAAGTCTAACGTCCTTTCCTCGGCACTCTCTCTCTCTTCCTATCTCGATATTTAAAAATGCAGATTGCATGCCTTCCCACTCACTTTCTCACAAGCTGAGAAACACCAACAAAGGAGCAACATTACTCACCATTATTAAAAGAAAAGGAATGTTCCACAAACCATAGGAAACAGGTCTGTGGTTTCAGCCCAAAGTGCTGATATGAATACTATTTGGCCCCTGTAAACAACTAAAACACAGTCAGGAAATGGTGCCTCCCAGAAGTGCCGGGGAGAAGATGTGGATGGTGTGTGGACAGTCTATATAAATAGAGACAGCCATGCCGATGGCTGCATACAGGCTTCGGCTGACAAGCTACTCTTAAACCACGTATACTGCCGCAACAGGGCAAGTTCTTTAACTTCTGAAAACATCTTGTAAGGAAGAGAATCCCTATTCTGTCTCAAAATGCATGTTTCCTTTCTCTCAGGGCCAAGATAGACTTACTACATTTCTTTCTTCCTTGTTGTGTGCTGGCCACTTGATTTCAATTCACAGTGACTGTGGCAGTTTCATAATCTGTCAATTTGTCAAAAGGAGTGGAGTCTAGCCTGTCAATCAGATCACAGTCAATGAGGCTTCTCTGTGGGCATGGCCTTCTCCTGAGGATTCTGGGAACTCCTTTATTCCTCCCTGGAAGCAGGAGACATTCCCTGCTTTATCTTCCTGCTGACAAACCACATGGAGCTACGCTGATAGGGCCAGAACACTGGAGTTGGAGGAGCGGCATGAAGACCCACGCCAGTGCTGAGATGCTCCACTACCATTGGATCCACAAGACTTTGCACCCACTAGCCTGTGATCTTCTGGCATTCAGCATCATTGCATGTGTTGTGTGAATCTGAAGAGGAACTTATAGGCTGTTATCTGGCATATGGGCTAATATCGAACTTATGGCCTTGAACTGGACTGGGATGCTTTTTTAATATACAATTATTCTTTGATACAAGGTTCTCTCTTACACACATATGAATGTCAATGAATTTGTTTCTCTAGTCCAACACAGTGACCATAGAGGTCAGAGTAGTACTGCTCCTTATGGCTTCTAAGACTGTAAATCTTTCCGAAAGCAGAAAGCCTCACCTTTCTCTTTACAGAGCAACTGGTGGGCTTGAACCACTGACCTTGCAGCTAGCAGCCTGTCACATAACCCACTGTGCCACCAGCCCCCCTTAACTTCTTCCCTCAAAGAAACCCCAATCAAACCCACTGCCATTGAGGGGATTCAGACTTAACTGTCGCCTTTTACAGGGTTTCCAAGATTTTATTCCAAATCTTTATGGGAGCAGATGGTCTGACTTTTCTCCAGTGGAGCAGCTCGTAAGTTTTACCTGCAAATCTGGGGGGGTAGTGGCCCAACACCTAACTCATGGTGCCACCCACCGAACCAGAGCAAAGTATCAGCTGAGAGCTAGCAAAGGCTCCCCTGAGTTCTTCAGTGCCAGAGAGACACACGTCTGTATCAAGCACCATCTTAAATGGAGTCAGACACTTGGGATCACCTTTGACTCCTCTCTCATCTCTGTCCTCCAGATCCAGTTTATCTCCCAGAGTCCTGGCTGCTCTTTGTGCATGCTTCTCAGTGTTGTCTTTCTCTCCACTGCTCAGTAGACCGCCTCTCTCCATTTCCAGATGAGGAGTAAAAGGCCTATTCTTTTTCATTTTAACTCCCTGTTTCCCAATCTACCTCTGCTGGTCATCTTTAGCCTTAATCATTCCCTATTCTCTTTCACTTTTATGGAGCATTTAAATTTTTGCAGAAATGTAATAAAATGTGATGTATCAAAAGGTAATAATCTCTTTTAGTGGAAACGTTACTGAAATATGTCCATATGTATAAGAAGTATATAAATAAGTACACACCCAACGTCCCTCTCAGAACTTCTCAGCTTCTATCACCACAAGATAGTGTCTTAGTTTATCTGCTGTTGCTGTCACTGAAACACCACAAATGAGTGGCTTGTACGAAGAGACACGGTTTAGGACGCTAGATAGAAGTCTGGGTTCACGATGACAGCCTTTTCTCATTCTGGGCTGTGGGGGAAGATCCTGGACTCGTCATTCCCAAGTGCCTTACACACAGGGCTGCTAACCTCAAAGTTAGCAGTTTGAAACCACCAGCTGATCTGCAGGAGAAAGGTAGGGCTTTCTACTCTTGTAAAGAATTACATGCTTGGAAACCTACAGGGGCAGTTTTAACCTGTCCTGCAGGGTTGCAATGAGTCAGAACGGACGCCTTGTCAGTGAGGTTGGTTCCTGGAGATCTCCACATGGATTGACATCTGTCTTTCCTCATCTAGCCTCATTTTCTTGTTTAAACTTTTATCTCTACAGATTGACTCAAGAAACACCCTAGACTAATCCTGTCTCATTAGCATAACAAATACATTTCTAAATGGGATTATAACCTACTTGGTTTAGATGGTAGGGTTACAAATACAGATTCTGAAGGGGAAACCCAATTCTATCCATACTATAGTTCTCCTGTTTCAGAACCTTCTATAAAAAAATATATACAATATATGTATTTTTGTATCGTTAGCCTCTTTAATTGAATCCATTTGTGAGTCACCATGATGAGAACACGTAGCGAGCGTTCATGCTCATGCTGTACGCTCTTGTTAGCTGCTGCTGCTGAGTTGATGCTGACTGGCGAGGACCCGGGCATCGCATCCCATTCACTACGTGAACAGGGCACAATTTAGTCATTTCTTCTACTGTTGACGGATTTTGATTTCTCCTTCCCTCCAATTTTGGGCTATTATGTTTATGCCACCATATCTAATTTTGCACACACCTATCTATCTGTAGCTAGGAGAGAAACTGTTGGATCACAGAACATTTGTAGAGAAGTTGGCCTTGGTAGATACTGCTGACGGGTGTCTTACATCATTTTACCAATTCACACCATGTCAGAGAGCTCCATTTCCTAGCATGCTTACCAACAACGTACTCACAGGCTTTTCTTACATTAGCCAAGCTAGCTGGTATGTAGTGGTGCATTTCTGTGGTTTCAATGTGCATTTCCCTGTCAACAAATGAGACTAAGTATCATCCCTTGGGAATGCCATGGCCAAGACAAGTTAAACGGTGGACACAGGAACAAAACCCAAATCTCCTAGCTTCAAGACCACTCCTGTGTCTGCTACCTCAGCTGGACATTCCATTCCAGACAGTTCAGAACTCTGACAAAGTTCCCACCATGCCCTAGCTGTACCTCTGCATCTTTCTCCATTATTCACTCGCTTTGTGAGCTCACAACAAATGAAGCATCTACACCTGTTAAAGAAGAAGAAGAAAAAGGAAAAACAAAATGGGAATTGGGGGTGGGAAGTGCCAGTTGGCAAAGGATAATGTATTTGATAAACACTACTCTCTTCTCCTTTGAATCCTGACAACATTATGTTGGCCACATAATAGGTGCTCACTAATAGGCATGCTTGAATTGGAATCACAAAATGGAATCCACATCGTTAATTCTTTCTTCCAGTTTCTTTTTCCCTGCACTTAAAGCAGATTATTGCTCTTAATCTTGCAGTTAGTTGTTTCTCTATTAACTGCAATGATATAAATAACTTTCCAACTTCCTGAATTTCTTTTCTTTGTTACTCTCCAGATATTGCAGCTTCCTCAGCACTGGTATCCCACCAGAATATTGAGGAAGTGCGCTTTTACCTCAATTCCTTTAGCTACACAAGCTTTTAAAATTCCTTTTTATGGGGGAGGTGGCGTATGACCTGCTTTCTTCAAATAATCAAACATGCTTCATCATTTACTAATTTATTTTATCTATTTAAATGTTATGGACTGAATTCTGTCATCCAAGCGACATCCTTGCTTTCCAACCCTTTAAAGCGGTCTCGTACAGATTTGTCCAATGTGATAGGTTGTTTGATTTCTCAACTGCTGCTTCCACAAGCACTGAATTGGGTTCCAAGCAAAATGAAATCCTTGACAACCTTACTGTTGCCTCAGTTTTGCATGATGCTGTCTACTGGTCCAATTGTAAGGACTTTTATTTCCACATGGAGTTGTGATACAGCCCATGATGCTCGTCAGGCAAGTGCTTCCAGTCCTCCTTGCTTTGAGAAAAATAAAGTTGTGTCATATGTATGCGAAAGGTTGTCAATAAGCCTTCCTCCACTCTTAATGCTTTGTTCTTCATATCATTCGACGTCTCAAATTATTTGCTCAGGATAGACTGAATAAGTACGGTGAAAGGATTCAACGCGGACACACACACTTTTACTGACTTTAAACTGTACAGTACTCCTCTGTTCTGTTTGAATGACTGCCACTTGGTCCACATGAGCACAATGAAGTGTCCGAGAAGTCCCATTCTTCTCAGCGTTATTCTTTTTTGGGGGTGGGGTGGGTGGGTGGGGTGGTATGATGTCTTTGCACAGACACTAAAACACAAATAAACATCTTTTTGGTCTTCTGTTTTCAGCCAAGATCCATCTGACATCAGCAATGATCTCCCTCATGCTAGGTCTAGTCTGAATCCTGTTTGAATTTCTGGAAGCTCCCTGTTGATACACTGTTTCAACCATTGTTGAATTAACTTCACCACAATTGAACTTACACGTGTTATAAGGAGTACTGTTCAATAATCTCCACACTGTTGGATTACTGTTCTTTGGAATGGACACAATTATGAATCTTTTACAGTCAGTTGGCCAGGTAATGCTCTTCTAAGTAAGTGGTCTCAGTGTTTCACCAGCTTACTGAAATATTTCCACGGTTATCTACTATTTCTTGGGGCGCTGTTCTTTGCTGATGCCTTCAGTGCACCTTGGATGTCTTCCGAGAGCGTCCGTTCTTGAGCACATGCTCCTGCTTGACATGGCTGAATGAATGCTAGCCAGTTCTTTCAGTTGTCATTGGCTATTTCGTCCAACTTTTTTGGATAGTTCCTGATTTGTTCAGGATTTTGTCCATAGAATTTCTTAGTACTGCAACTCGAAGTTTGAATGTTTTTCTCTGATTCTTTCAGCTTGAGACATGCGGAGTGTGCTGTTCCTTTTCACTTCAGGTAAAAATGTACATTTCATCATTAACACTTTCTTTACTTGGGTTATCTTTTGGATTTTTATGTTCAGCGCTATGACCTCATCATTTGTTCCTTGCCTTAGCTATTCTATGACTAAGAGCAAGTCAGAGTCTCTGCTGACACCCACTCTGACCTTTTCTTCATTTTCAGACTTTCTAATGACCTTTTGCATTCTTCATGCATGATGCTCTTGATGTCATCTCATAGCTCATCAAGACTGTTATCGGTGTTCAAGGCACTAAATCTGTTCAAGATAAGCTCTTGAGGCGGACTTCCGGGAAGATGGCGACGGAGTGACACATACCAGCGGGACTCCACAGAATCCAGCCCAGGAGAGCTGCTTAGAGGGAAATTCAACACAGCTGGAACGCAGGAGGAGCATCATAAAGATAAGTAGGCACAGACCCATGGGGTTTTGAGGGGCTGGGGGCTTTTGGCTTAAATCAGTGGAAGCCGGCTGGGCCTTGACCTTGGCCCTACCACTGTTTATGCCGGAGCCGGGACTATTTGGAGCCAGTAGGGTGGCTTGATATCAACACTGCCACAGTTTGCTCCTGCCTGCCTCAGGGTGGGACTGGACCCTTGCAGGTCCACGGGAAGGGATTGGGGTTCAGCTTCATTGTTGCTTTTGCTTCCATCTCTCCTCTGAGGGCTGCACAGGGGCTTTTTCTCAGCTCAGTTGCGGCTTGCCTCCACTGCCTCAGTGCAGGGACTACAGCGGGGATCAGGACTCAGCTACATGGTTGCTTTTGTTTCCCTCTATCCTCTATATTCCCCCCACTCCAGCCACGCACAGTCTAAGCGGTCTTACTTTTTACTTTTTTTCTACTCTTTGCCGCTTTTCTGTTCTCTCACACTCCACTGCTGACCTCCAAGCTACTCCCCTTAGCCTAGGGCATTTACACCTGCACCACACCCAGCTAGGTGAGCTCCCCCATGTGCAGCTAGCCTGAGGCTAGGGAAAGCCCTGCTTTCCCTCCAGGGGATATTCTGCCCAACTTCACACCAGGGAATTCCTGCCTGTGTACCTGGGGGCATAAGGCAGCTCAGGCAACACTCATCATTCCAAGCTGTTGCAGGAACCTCTGCTCAACCTCGGCAACACCAAAGCAGGCAACCCATCAGCCTTTTGGGGCACTCCCCTGATAGGGAAGCTACAGGAGGATAAAGTGGGAGGTTAATTCCATAGTGAAATTAGCTGTAGGCAGTTCGAAGAAGCATTGCTAAAAGACTCCCAGAGAGAGTCAGTGCTCTTCGACTACCTGGAAAATGGCACCTGGCTCCTATAAAACAACACAACACAAACAGCATCAGCCACAACGACCTCAACGAAAAAACAGGCGAAACAAAAGGGAATGGTAGAAGATGTCCCGAACATGACCACATGCAGAGAAGAAGCAGACATTGAGCTGCCACAGAAAGAAATTTTCAGAAAGCTGCTTGGAGTCATACAGGATATGAGGTAAACAATACATAAAAAGGATGAAATGACAGAGGTGATAAAGACCATACACCAAAGGGAAATACAGGAGCTAAGGGAGGAGATAACAAAAAACAGTAGCAGAAACACGGACCTCGAGAATCAACTGGAGGAAGCAGAGAATTGCATCAGTGTCTTGGAGGATAGCCAAGCAGACTTTAACAAACACAAACAAAAATATAATAAGAACATTAGAGAATGAAGAGGAACAACATTAGAATTATTGGCTTACTGGAGGAAGCACAACAAAGAAGTCATCTGCAATAGTGAAAGAATTCTTGGGAGGAAAACTTCCCCAGCTTAATGAATGAAAACCAGGCATCCATTCAGGAGGCTGAAAGAACACCAACTAGACTGAATCCCAAGAAGTCACCAAGGCACATAATAGTTAAACTAGCCAACTTTGAGGAAAAGGAGAAAATCATGAGAGCAGCTAGGGAAAAATAAGCAATCACATATAAAGGTTCCCAAAAAAGAATATGCTCAGACCTATCAGCAGAAACTATGAAGAAGAGGAGAGAGTGGAGCAACATATTCCAAAAATTGAAGGAAAACAATGCACACCCAAGAATACTCTACCCAGCCAAATCGATCAAGATAGATGGAGAAGTAAGAGTCTAACAGACAAGGAAAAACTCAAACCCAGCCCTACAAAAGATCCTTGCCCACCCAGTATGGGCAGAAGAACAACACTCACCAAGCATAAATAGGAGTCTGCCACATAGAACAAACTCACCCAGAGGGCAACAAAGAGAAAACAGACCCCAAGATAGCATTGGCTTAAGGATGGAAAGAAGTCAAGAATGATACACACACACACACACACACACACACACACGGCTAATGAGAAAGGAAAGTAGGAAAACACCCAACATAAAAGGTATAAGATGCATCACAGAGTCCACAGATGGAGATAATAACCCTGAATATCAATGGCCTGAACTCAGGCATTAGAAGATTGAGACTAGCAGACTGGCTTAGAAAACACAACCCATCAATCTGCTGCCTACAGGAGACACATCTCAAGGCTACAGACAAAAATAAGCTGAGAATCAAAGGCTGGAGAAAGGCATACCAAGCAAACAACGATTCAAAAAAAGCAGGGATTGCAATCCTAATCTCGGATAAAATTGACCTCAAAGTGCAAAAAAAAAAAAAAAAAAAAAAAGATAAGGAAGGACACTATATAACGCTCAAAGGAATGGTAGACAAAGAATCAGTAAGCATTGTAAGCATATATTCCCCAAATGAGACCCCCTGAATACATCAACCAAACACTCCAAAAGATTTAAAAAGAAATCACTGCCTCAACAATTATAGTGGGTGCTTCAACACACTGCTCTCTGAGAAAGATAGATCACAGGGAAAGAAACTCAACAAGGAGGCTAGAGATCGAAACACTACAATTAAACAATTTGACCTGATTGATATTTACAGAGCTTTTCATCCAAATATATAAAAAATTACATACTTTTCAAGCCCACATGGCACATATTCGAAGACAGACCACATGCTGGGTCATAAGGCGAATCCACATAAATTTAAGCACATTGATATCACACAGACCTTTCTCTGACCACTGTGCCATAAGGCTGGAAATCAACAAAAGGAAGACGAAGAAAACAAGGGCAAACAAATGGAGGATGAATAACTCTTAACTACAAAAGGAGAGCGTACTGGCACAGATCAGAGATGAAATGAGCAAATTTCTATAAACCAATGAGAATGAGAACATGACGTACCAAAACTTATGAGACACAGCAAAGGCAGTTATCAGAGGAAGTTTCATAGCAATACATGTACACCTGAAAAAGGTAGAGAGACTCATGATTGATATGCTGGCACAAAATTTACAACAACTAAAGCAGAGTCAGCAGGACAATCCTACTAATAGCAAAAGAAAAGAAATAATAAAAATCAGGGCTGAGATTCAGGAGAGGGAAAATAAGAAACTATTGGAAAAATTAATGCTGCTAAAAGTTGGTTCTTTGAAAGGATAAACAGAATCGACAGACTGCTGGCAAACGTAACCAAAGAATGGAGGGAACAAATTGCAATAGCAAGAATGAGGGATGAAAGAGGGGACAATTCAACAGACCCTAATGAAATCAAAAGGATAATTACAAAACACTACGAAGGATTGCACTTCAAACAACTTGGAGGACATGGACAAATTCTTGGAAAAACAATCCCTCAGTACACTATTTCCAAAGGACGTCAAGAATCTCAACAGATCCATAGCAATAGAAGAAATAGACAAGGTTATCAAGGGATTTAAAAAAAAAATTCCCTTGACTAGATGGCTTCACTGAATAATTCTACCAAGCATTTAGCGAAGGACTACCACCAATCCTACACAAA
>NW_022105611.1:15524063-15525912 GCF_000313985.2 Echinops telfairi | reverse complement strand
GACTTTGAAGTTAGGCCCCAAACTACTAGGGCCATCAATGAGGGAACTGGGACCAACCTAAAAAATTCGGCACAGGGCTATCAGAAATAGGGAAGGACACAAACACAGAAGAGGCACAAATTGACAAATGGGATATATTGAAGATAAAACACCTGTGTACATCCAAATAATTCACCAACAGAGTAATAAGAGAGTCCATGGACTGGGAAAACATCTTTAGCAATGACACATCAGACAAACGCCTTATTACTAAAATCTACAATACTCTGCTAGCTTCCAAAAAGAAAAAAACCTAATTGCCCACTTGAGAGTGGACAAAGGACCAGAACAGAAGTTTCACAGGGGCAGAAATCCGAATGGCCAACAAACACATGAGAAAATGCTCCCGATCTTTAGCTATAAGAGAAATGCAAATTAAAACAACACTGAAGTACCACCTAACACCCTCAAAGATAGCCCAATTCAAGATAAGCTCTCAAAATGTAGGTGGAACATAATTCAAGGTCATATTTTGGTGCTCATGAACCTGCTTTAACTTTTATAACAAAATTTAGAAGGGAATGAGAACAGATTTCACATTTCATTACTGCCTAATATCTCAGACACCAAGCTATATATTTTTCATATATTACCCAATTTGATTCTCATAATTCTGGAAAACATCAGCTCACTTTTACAGAACAGGAACCAAGACTCACAAGGCCTCCAATCACCTATTCGTGCATGAAATAGATATGAGCTCAGGTATTATTCTAGTGTAGGAAACGCACTGCAGGGGAGCCCGGGTGCACTGTGTGCTGGGCTGCTCACCCCAAGGCCCATAGTTTGGGCCCCCAGAGGCTCCTCGGGAGGAAGACGAGGCATCTGCTCCCGTTCAGACCTACGGCCTCAGAAAGTCCCAGGGACAGTGCTACTCTTTCCAATGGGGTCACCATGAGTCGGAAAGCGTTTTGTTATTTTTTAAATGTATTTTAGGGCTACACTGGTGAGAGAAAAAGACACAGGCCCTCTGGCAGAGGAGTCATTAATTAAATACTCACACAAGTGCATGTAATATTTTAACTAGTGGTATGCTGGGTTAAAAAGGAGCACCTCTGAGTCTAAAATGCATCGTGGTGCCATTATAGTATCTTACAGAGGTCTCTAACTTAGCTGGCACTCTGAAGGGTCAAAGAAGATTTCTCTGTGGAAATCATGATTGGGCGGAGATCTGAAAAGACAATTATTTAAGTGAAAAAGATTGTTCCAGATTGAGGGAGAGGAAGTATATGCAGAAATTCTGTGGTGGGAGGAAGCAGTGAATGTTTGTAGAACAACCTTCCTTGGGGCAGCTGAGACAAACGTACGTGTTTGTTTATTGCCTTTATGATTTAATGACTGAGAGCACTGTCAGCCAGGACTCTGAGGAAGTGACAGCATGCTGGGCGGCTAGCGCAGAGCAAGAGCCCTGAAGAAGGTAATCGTCTTGTTTATGAAAGCAAAACCGATACAGACTTAAAACAGGACAAAATTCTAGAGAGATTTTACTAATTCTTTACATGTTACAAATTTCAGAAAAGAAAGAGTCAGAGTGGCTAAGGAAAGTCTTTAGAAAGAAGGAAGGACTTAAGCAGAACCTTTGAAGGACTGGAAAACTGAGTGCGTGAAGAGTGACCAACGGAAGACAGTTGAATGAGAATCCTGGTGCAGGAGCGGTCGGAGAGGACTTGGGGTGGGATGCCCTTAAAGGGTACACAACTCAAAGAGATAATGGACATGGGTTTGTTTTGAGTGATGGATGTTCAATAATGAATTATTTAGGGCTAGATAATCGATGCCCTCATTTCTCCTCCTTTTGCTGCCAAGCTGA
>NW_022105611.1:15522030-15523728 GCF_000313985.2 Echinops telfairi | reverse complement strand
GAAAGGCCCATGGCTCCCTTTGCACTTCAGTGTGTTTGTACTTCACAAAATGGGAGAAAAGACATTTCTTGGCAAAACTGTTTGGGAATTGACAGATGACACAGTGGTGTTTGACACGAAAGGAGAAGCCTTTGAGTGCTAATGGAAATGCACACGGGAGAACACGTGTGGTCCCAGATAGAGCGCAGAGTCCGAAACCCCAGGGTGGCCTTGTACTCTGCCCTAGAGGGTTGTTAGGGGTCGGAATCCACTAGAGAGCACACAGCAACAACAGTTTAGCAATCCTACAAGATGAAACAGGAACTATAGGCAAACAGATAAAATTGTATACCTAGTTAAACCCAAAACCAAGCTCAGTGTGACTTTACAGGGCAGGGCAGAAGGCCCCTTTGGGTTTCCAAGACTGCAACTGTTGACAGGACTAGAAAGGCCCGCTCTCACCCAGCAGCATGGTTGGTGGGCCTAAAGGGTCACAGTCCAACATGTGATCACGGTGCCTTCAGGGCTCCCACCCTAAGACAGAGCGAGGCCACTGACTTGTGGCCCATCAACGTGCTCCAACTGGTACTCACCAATAGACTTGGCAGCTAGTGAGGGTTCTATAACTTTTTTGCAGATAGACATTTTACAATGGATAATATCAAATATGTTGTTGCTGTTGGGCACATTGAGTTGGTACTCAGTGACCCTATGCACAACATAAGGAAACACTGCCCCATCCTGTGTCAGCCTCACCATTGTCCTGTACCTGAGCCCGCTGATGCAGCCGCTGCACCACTCCGTCTCACTGAGGCCCTTCCTCCTTTACTGCCCTTCCACTTTTCCAAGCCTGGTATCAAATTTGCAACCCTTCCATAAATAATTAAAATATAAAATATACTCTTACTCTATATTTTGGCTAATGCTAGGGAAAGAAATATTATTACTAAATGTGGAAAATATTGTCTATTTAGAAAACAGATCAAATTAAGGGAAAGTGAGTCAGAAGGACTAAAAAAGGCAATTGAAGTTAAAGGTGAAAAGTGGGCAGCAGACAAGAAAGGGAGAGAGTGCAGTGAGACAGACAGACAGACAGGCCTCTCAGACCAAGAAGACAGTTCCCAGTCCGACAAGAGCTGCGACAGGGAGACTAGGCCTCGACCTCCTCAGAAGCCTTCATACCAGCTCTCTGCCAGGCAATTCCAGCCTCCTGCTTTGCCCCATGGGCTCTTCCTTTGCCCTAGCAGCTAGTGACTACCATCTCTTCTTGCCCAGTAGGCTTTCTCTCCCCATGAATGCCTCACTGACATTGTTGTACAGTGCTGTGATATTAAAAAATAAAGTCAATAAATAAACACCTACATTTGCATAGGCTATGCTGATAAGGATATCTTGCAAACCAAAATGTTTACAGAATATGGGACCTTCTTGGGGGTCGTTTTTTGAAAGGTAGGCATGGGAAATGTGGTGGCTTTGAGAGAGAAAAAGAGGGGTGGTTATAATTTAAGAGAATATGCCCAAGGCTACATGACACGCAATCCCGGGGAAAACGGAGACTCTGAGATGCCAGTTCTGCTCTCCCGATCTTACCGTGCGCCGAGGGCCGTCTTCATTGTCCCTCATGTAGAAAGGCTTGAGCTCTAATGGATAATTAACGACAAAGACGGGTATGCTGCCACAGTGCTTCACCAGGTACTTTTCATGCTCGGAGTGAAGGTC
>NW_022105611.1:15500230-15521337 GCF_000313985.2 Echinops telfairi | reverse complement strand
TTCCATGGCAAGAAACAAACATTAATTAAAAACCACACCGAGAACTAACAAATTAGAACTATAGCAAACACAGGGTGCTATTAGAACTTGTCAGAGGATCTAAGGATGGGACAGTTATGTGGAGTAGTTTGAAGGCGAAGCTACAGCATTCTTAATATCATCCTATTACCCCATCTGTCTGGCAGTATCTTAATGATAGCAAAAATTGCACTATGCCAGGAATCAGGAGATCTGGGGTATGGTTCTGCCTCTAACCCTAATGCAAATGACCCTGGGTAAGTCATATGATCTCTCTGGACCTATATTCCTCATCAAAAATCTTTCTAAAGTGCCTCACAAATTGAAGTCAAATTCCCTGCCATCAAGTGTATTCCAACTCACGGCAATCCTATGTTCAGAGTAGAACTGCCCTTGTGGGTTCCCAAGGCTCTAAGTCTCTGCAGTAGCAGATAGCCTCAGCCTTCTCTTGAGGAGTGGCTAGTAGGTTTGAACTGCTGACCTTGAGGTAAGCAGCCCATGGCATAACCCTTGATGGCTCCAGGGTGCCTTCACAAACTAAAAGGCTCCAAAAATTGAACTGTAAAAGAAACCTGCTTGAGGTGCTTCCTATGTGTATTTGACCACAATCTCTTTTTAATCACTTAGAACACACTTTGGGAAAAACAAAACTAGTTGATATCTACTAATGTTCTAAGATTAACATTCTTGTGAAAGATTGTCATGCCCCCTTAACTTATCAAAGGGAGAAAGATGAGGTTTTCCCGTAAAGAATTACAGTAAAAAAAGAAAAAAAGTGTTACAGTCTTGGAAACTCACAGGGGCAGGTTTATCCTGTCCTACAGGGTTGCTATGAAGTGGCGTCCACTCAATGGCAATACGTTTGGTTTGGCTTTGCCATGTCAACACCCCCTCCCCCAGCAGTTACATAATCTCCTGTCAACTTGAGCAAAGGGGTGGAGTCTAGTCTGTCAATCAGGTCATAGCCAATGATGACTGTGTGGGACTGACCTTCTCCTGAGGATTCTGGGAACTCCTGTCTTTCCCCCTGGAGGTGGGACATACTCCCTATAGACTACACATTCCTGTTGTGTATGGAGCTGTAAGTCATATGGAGCTATGCTGATAGAACCAGAGCCTTGGAGCTGGAGGAGCCACATGGAGACCCATGCTAGTGCTGAGATGCTTCCACCGCCACACCACTGGATCCACGAGATTTTCCACCCACTGGCCTATAATTTTCCTGCATTAGGGGTCATTGCATGTGTTGCTGGGCTAATATTGGATTTATGGACTTGATCTAGACTGGGCTGGGATGTTTTCTTAATATACAATTACTCTTTGATATAAAACTCTGTCTTACCTATCTATGAGTGTCTCTGGATTTGTTTCTCTAGTCTACCCACCTCCACCATCCCCCACAAACATGCACATAACCCTTTAACTGCTGTTACAAATAATTGGAAATCCTGGTGGTACAAGAGTTGAAGCCCTTGGCTGCAAACTGAAAAGCTGGGGGCTGAGCCAATAGGGTACTCTGCAGGAGAAAGATGTAGCAATTAGCTTCTGCTTCTGTACAGATGGCAGCCTTGGATACCCTCCACAGGACTGTTGTGAGCCAGAATCAACTCAGCTGAGTCGGCTTCATGCTTCGTTTTCATTCTACATCTTTCAGAGAGAGCAAGCATCCAACGAAGCTTATCTATAGATGCGCAAAAAACGACACGCTGCTAATAAGAGAAAGGTGGTGATTTTGAAATGACTCTTCATGAATACATGGGAAAAGCAATACCCACCTCAGGGGTGAAGGTGAAGTTCTGGGATGCCCGCTGTAAGATCTCCACAGCTTCCGTGTAAGATATACTGGAGGAAAACAGGGCGAGAGAAGCGTGGAGAGCCACCACCCTTATGGCTGTTCCCCTCCCCTTCCATTTCCCTTTCTTTGCTGTGAGAAGTTTCTCCAGGTACCACTTAGGGACACTGATTACATTCCTGGGGCAGGGGAGCCATTTCACCCTCCTGGTTGGAGCTACAGTGAACCCTCATTTATCGCGGTTAATCGGTTCTAGACCCTACCGTGATAAATGAAATTCCGCGAAGTAGGATTCCTTATTTGTAAATCAAATATTTTCGTAGTTAGAGCATAGAGGACATGAAAAAACACCCTTTAGTCACCATTACACTCGTATTACCCAATTTATTAAACGAAAAAGGGAAAATGCAGTAAAACATTTTGGACGTTACAATTATCATTTATTATCTTATGAAGTACAACGGATGGAGCGAACGGAAGACTCATTCAAGTCGAAATGGCGTGCAACCTCCACGATTTTCTTGCCATCTTTGATCATATCCAAAAGTTTTACCTTTTCCTGAATGGTGAGCATCTTCCTCTGGCGCTTATTTTATTGTCAGAAGGCTTAGAAGAAGCAGCTCGTTTAGGAGCCATCATAGGGCTTAGATAACATTTCTTAAAAATCGCAAACAATTACAGTACACTGTACAAAAGCAAAAATGCATCTGATACGTAGCTCCGATACGTAGCGATGCAGACAGAAGCATGTACAGTATGAGCCAATCAGTGGCAGTAATGACAGAGCATGCGCTGTTACGCAAAAATCGCGATAGGGTGAAGCCGCCGCGGAAGTCGAAGTGGCGAGGGTTCACTGTATCCCTCCCTCATTAACATAACTCACGGCCCCTTAAAGATTCCCATCTAATCTCCCTCACATTGCTGCTGTCAATCTAATCCCATACAGACAGTGCTCAAGGCAAACCATTTTTTTAAAACGTTAACCTAGCAATTGTTCAATTTTTAACAAGAATTCAAAGGCTATTTTGGTTTAAGGATTGAAGCTTGTCTCAGGGCAATATGTAAAGGATTCGTAAAGTTCATGGAAAATGAAACGAAAAGATAATGGAAAATTTCCACCAAATTTCTAACGTCCTCTTATGGTACTAGGGCTTCAACCAGCCTTCATAGCTCCAAGAAGTCTTTAACGAAGTACAACACTGAGTGACTGGGTTCGCCCTCTGACTCCATGGCTTACTAGTAATTGCAAGTCACAGTATCTTACACTGCTTGTTATATATAAATATTAAAAATGAAACTAATGCATTTGTAAAATAAGGAGATTCACCTAATCTTTGTCCATGGTTCTTTTTATGTTACTGTTCCCTTCTATCAAGTACTTTATATAATCTCTCCATTACATAGTTATGCGCTGTTTAACATCCCACCAAATATGTCTACACCCCAGCACACTTGGGTTTAGAAAGGAAAGCGGCTCTCCATTGGCTTATTATTCTTCCGTTGTCATGTTAAAGACCTCACACCCAGACTCCTGCAGCATTGGACAGTGGGTGGGGTACAGGTAAGGGCATGGCTCTGGAGGTGGGCTCATGGGCTCGCTCTGACTGGCAGGCAGGTGGCAGTGGCAAGGGCTGCAGGGCCAGTTGTTCCTGCTGCTCAGGTAGATGTAACAATGGGCAGGGCGGGCAGACTCCAATCCCTGCCTGCTCAAGTCCACTTGCTCTGCTCCTGCTGCCCATTCCTCCAGCCCAGCAGCAGCAGGAGCAATGGCGATAACCAGAAGCGGAGCCCATGGACTTCAATATGGACTTGATCTAGACTGGCTCACTGTCGGAATCACAAAATGTCCTGTTTCAAAAACTGTGCTCTGAATGTTAAGCACACATACCTGTACTCAGAAATGTAAAAGCCGCTCAAAAGCACTTTATATCATGGATATGTTGCTGTTCTCACCATTCCAGAAAAAGGCTCTCATGCCCAAACAACTTTATTCTCAGTCTTCTGTACCCCTCCCTAAGTTAGAGGTCGCGCATTCAAATGCAAATTATAGTCCAGATACTAGATAAGTTAATGAACTTCATTAACTCTATTGACTGTTTTTTACATAGAGAGGCACTGTTTCCACAGTGCTTTGCAGAAAGGAGGTGAAGACTCTCTAAGTCACCAGCTAGTGCCCACTTAGGCAGGCTCTGTTCCTGCGACTCCATCTAAAATCAGCTGTGATGTAACTTGAACACCGATCTTTACGAAGTTGTCATTATTATTGCCATTATTTATCTTTGGGGGTTAGCGTGAAGCTGCTAACATGGGTAAATTAGTAAACTATATGCTGCAGTTCATGTCACAAACAATAAGATGTACAAAAACAAAACAGCACAGTCTGTTGTAAGTGCAATTTGGCTCAGTACTAAGTGCATTTGGTTCACAAGAACATGCACATTTCCTCAGTCAGGAATAATCTGTCACATGATGTAACATCAAACTGATTTCATGTTTCAGATTTGTCATTGCTTAATGAAGAAAATGGATTATTCTGATGCTACTGGAGTAAAGCTACTAAGCTAAAGAGGACATTATTATCATTCTTTGCCTTAAAATCACATAGATAGATAGATAGATAGATAGATAGATAGATAGATAGATAGATAAATGAAGGCAAAATTTTAAAACCATAATACTCTAAAGCAATGATTCTCAAACTGTGGGTCGGCAACTCCCTTGCGGGTCGAACGACCCTTTCACAGGGTTGCCTGATTCATAACAGTAGCAAAATTACAGTTATGAAGTAGCAACTAAAATAATTTTATGGCTTGGGGGTCACCACAACATGAGGAACTGTATTAAAGGGTTGTGGCATTAGGAAGGTTGAGAACCACTGCTCTATAGGAAATATAAAATAACTGAATTGTTTGGTAAGGGCTAAATTAGATTACTTTCACCAGTCTTTTAAATAGCGTGCTTCACATCAAGCAATTATAATAAATACTCAAAACACACTGAAATTCATGATTTTAGAAGAATACAAATCATGTGGTGCCTCTTTATGGATTAAGTAATTAATAGTGGATGGAGTCTCCACAAAAATCAACAGTTTGCGCTACCTACTAAGTTGGCACTGGATAATATTGCTAGATGCCTATGACAGATATAATCCATCTGGATTGTAACTGTGAACAGTGTTAAATTCGTGAATGTTGAATTGTCTATATATTTCCAATAAAATACATTTAACAGAATTTTAAAATATTTCAATTATTATTTCAAAGTACTTTATAATAGGTAGATTTTCAAATTATGTGGTTTGATACATTGATTAAAAGAATATTAACCTATCACTGGATCCTTTCAACAATGTAAGATAGGCCAGGTATTATATTACCTTCCAGATGATGCAATTAAAGTTCAGAAAGGTCAAAGATGACTATTAATCAGGTCCATAGTTGTAAATATGTAAATATTTGTGCATATATGTTATCTTTTTCTCTAGATTTAAAATCCTATAAAAGAACAAATCCCTGTATCTTTTCATTACAGAATCCTCAATGACTAGCACAATTTACAGTAAGTTGTCAATAAATATTTGTTGAGGAAACAAAAAAAAGGATAGTTATTAAGTTATGGGGATCCAAGTCTAATGCACTCAGTGTCTAAACTAAATAGTGACAATAGTGATCCTCAGGGAGAGGACCCAATTACAACGTAAAATCCTTTCATTATAAAATAAGGTATGTGTGATGCTTAAAACATAGGCATGTAGGTTTTTTAAGAAAAGGTTAAAAATCCAATTGAGGATATATTATCAAATTTTGCTAGTGAAGCATTAAAAAAAGAGCGAGAGAGAGAAATTAAGCAGCAGACAGTCTTTGGGCATATTTTAAAAGTTTGTTTTTCAGACCAATCAACTTTTGATTACTAATGTTAAGATTAGCTTAAATTGTAGTTATACAGGTAATAATTACTATGTTCATATGTCTTGCTTTATTTATAAAGCATGATATTAATTATGAACCAGGTAAAAGAGCCACAAAAAGAATAAAAAACACTGACCTTGTTTCACAACTGGGGTGGTATGGTAAGCCGTTATATAAACAAATCATTGCCACAGTATGACAAACACAATGATAAAGTATAAAGTTAAGGGAAACCATACTTACATTAAAAAGTTGTTTTTCAGCATATGTTCTAATCTATCCTTTGTGAGAAAAGAAAAGAACATGTAGCTAATGTTATTGTATTCATTATATATAATCAACCAACTTAAAGAGCAGAAGGATTCTGCTTTATCCACAAAACTAATTACCTTTTGTCCAGGAGCAATGAACTTGTGACAGAGTTCCACATCTTCTGGACAATTTGAGAGAACCATCGTTGTGGTAGTCTTGAAAAGCCTCTCCATAACCTATAGAGAAAGACAGAATCGCCTGCCAAGTTAGGCTCCGTGTTAGTCACAAACCCACTGCCCTTTACAAGATTCTGACGCACAGCTCCTAGTAAGACACAGTAGACCTCTTCCTGAAGGTTCTGAGTCTTAAGGGGGGAGAGAGCCTCATCTTTCTCCGTTAGAGTGGCCGATGGGTTTGAACTTCCCATCTTGCAGGTAGTTGCCCAATACCAAACGCACTATGCCAACTGTAATTCATTAGGGCCTCCTAATTAATGAAGTTTCTAGATTTAGTAAAATATGCACCTCACCTTCTGCGAGTAGGTGGGAGAAAAGGAAAGGAAAGTGTCTGAATCTTACAGTTTCAATCCAGGTTACAGTGTGGTGCCAAATGAAGAGCTGACACGGACCGGTGCCTCTCCAAATCCCATTATCCTCACTGGTAGGATCATAAGAAAAGTGCCTACGGGATTGTTGTGAGGATTAAATGAGACGATCCACATATAAGACTTAGCTTAGTATGCAGTTCGGAGAAGCACACAACACACATTAGTTGTAAAAGGTAAAATAAATTTTTTTTTTTTTTGGTAAAAGAATTTTGAGTAGTGGTTTAGTTACATAAACATTTAAAATGTAGTAAGCAGGTAGGTTTTGAATAAAGTTTCCCTTTTTTGCAAAGCAAACTATATAATTAAATAAGTAATGATCCATATCCATAACTATACTATATCTCTATATTGTTTTCCTTGCTTAAGCAAAAATAATAGAGATAGGTATATAAAACATGTCCATGTATACAAATACATTCTATCAGGAATGTGCATGGTAGCCTCATGGGGAAAAAGTGTGACTGAAATAGAAAACATTCCTAATATATGAGAGGGCTGCAAAAAATTTTGTAGAAAAATGGAATAGAAAGATTATGGAAAATTTTCACGAACTTTTGAAGTCCTTTCATGTTTTTAATCAGAATTAAAAGTTCTGACTTGAAATCTGTGAAATCATATACACCAATGCCAAGCCCCATGCCATCAAGTCAGTCCTAACTTACAGCAAACCCGAAAGACAAGAGTACAACTGGCTCCCATAGGGTTTTCGGGGCTGCTAATCATGACCAAATCCGACTACCAGAGCTTTCTCCCTGGGAGAGGCTGGCAGTTCAAACTGCCAACCTTTGGGTTTGCGGCCAAGCACTTGAACCACTGCACCACCAGGTATCCTTTGAGACCATCATCTACTCAACCAAACCCACTGCCATCAAGTTGATTCTGATTCACTGCTGCTCTATGTAGAGTTCCTGAGGCTGTAAATCGTTACCAGTGCAGACATCTCATCTTTCTCTTGCAAAGCAAGTGGTGGGTTTGGGCCACCAACCTTGTGGCTACTAGCCCAACATTTACCTGACAGTGCCATCAGGAAGTTACTATAAATGCCACACTCATAGAGCTACATCTATGTATGAAGTACAAGTTTTTTCCTCTGCTTTCTCTGGTATACCCAATCAAAGCTGGAAACAGTAGGGACAGAACTGTGTACTGATGTCATTGAATATGATTAGATATGGGACAGTACTTAAATATCAAGTGAAAACCAGATGTTTTATAATGCCTCTGTCTTCATTAGTGGAATTCAGTATAGATATTTGGCAACATTATGTTGAAATTCCGGTTTGTTCTCTTCTCCCCCAGCAGTTCTATGTTCTAGTCAATCAGCATATATAGTAATTAATCCTAAATTGGCATTTGTGGTGAGTATCTAAAAGGAAACATGGGTTCTCTGCTCCAGCAATGAATTAGTCTTGGAAACCCTATATAAAGTCCCTATGTGTCAGGACAAGGGATTGCACTGCTGATGTCAGATGGACATTGGCTGAAAACAGGGAATACCAGAAGGATATTTACCTGTGTTTTAACTGATGGTGTAAAGGCATTTGACATGGATCATAACAATCTATGGATAGTCTTGAGAAGAATGGGAATTCCAGAACACTTTGTTGTGCCCATGTGGAACTTGTACCTCGGTCAAGAGGCAGTTGTGTGAACAGAACAAGGGAATACCGTACGGCTTAAAATTAAGTGGTATCCTCTCACCTTATTTACCCAATCTGTAGGCTGAACAAACAACCAGAGAATCTGGATTATATAAAGAAGAATGTGGCATCAGGATTGGAGAAAGGCTTATTAGCAACCTGTAATATGCAGATGAGTCAACCTTGCTTGCTGAAAATGAGGACTTAAGGTATTTGCTGATGCAGATCAAGGATTGCAGCCTTCATTATGGATTACAACTCCATGTAAGGAAGACCAAAATTCTCACAACTGGACCAACAGGTAGAATCATGATAAGCAGGGAGAAGACTGAAGCTGTAAGGGCTATCTCTATCTTGTTGGGATTCACAATCAACGCTCACCTAAGCAGCAGTCAAAAGATGAAACGGCACATTGTGCCCCTGTAAATCTGCTGCATAAGGCCTCTTTAAGGAACTGATTTGCAAAGGTATTACTTTGAAGACAAGTGTGTGCCTGACCCAAGCCATGGTATTTCTTTTAATTGTGTCATGTGCATGTGAAAGTTAGCACTGAATATGGAAGACTTAAGAAGAATGAATGTTTTTGAACTATGATGCTGGCAAAGAATATTGAAAGTGCCATGGAGTGGCAAAGAACAAACAAATCTGTCTTGGCAGAAGTACAACAGAATGCGCCTAAGAGGCAAGGGTGGCAAGAGTTTGTCTCACCTACTTCGGACATGCTCTCAGGAGACACCGAGAAGGCAACCCACTTGGTAGAGGAGAAGGTCGTGTAAAAGGAAGGCCCTCAGCAAACAGGACTGACACAGTGGCTACAGCCGCAGGCTCTAAAGCTAACCCAAGAACAACTGTGAAGATGGCACGGCCCTGGGTAGTGTTTGCTCTGGTGCCCACAGGGTCGCCAGGACTCGGAGCCAACTTGATGGCACCGGACAGCAATAACATGAGCTGGAATCGACTGGAGGGTTTGGTCTTTAGTTGCAAAGAACTGACAGTATAAAAAAGTTATGACAAGCAATTTGCATAAAATTTGGACAATAATGAAGGGAATGAACAGATTTACAGCAGAAATGTCTTAGGACCTGATATTATATGGAGGGGAGAAATGCTTTAATCTAAACTTGACTGAAGGTATTCAAGTTGTAAAGGTAAACTATTAAAACACCAGAAACACCATGCGTCAATTCCAAACGAGAGGAGAATGAAAGACAATGTGCAGAGTTAAAGGTGAGGGACCCAGGAGTAACATGAAGATAAGGGAAGAACAAAAAGGAGGCTGAAGTTCCTTTTCCTTAGTGAGATACCGAAATCACTACGTAACTGAAAGGTTTATGAAGGGTCATGTCCCCCAGTCACTACACACAAGAGAGGTAGGGTGCACTGGAGGACCACGCCTGCACGCAGAAGGGCACAATCCACCTCTACAGAAGGACGGCTTTGGCCTCTGGGGTGGGGTGGTTCAATCGGAGTCTTTCATGGGCAGTACATTCCCATATGAAGATGAAAATCATTGGCTTCCCCAACCTTGACATTCCGATTATGACCTATAAACATACTGGGAGAAACAAACGTAACTAAAGGCTTAACTTATCTTTCAGATGTTTTAAGAAGTGATCAACTTCAGTGGATGGATGTATGGATTGGGATAAGAATTGTACGAGCCCCCAATAAAATGATTTTTTAAAAAAGTGATAAAGTTAAACTTTAAAAAAAGGGAAGCAATTGCATAATAGCACTCAAACAGTTAATACTTAATTACTTATGACACATGGGAAAATATCCCTTGCTATTAATGTTCTGGTTTAACATTTAAGACACTAATCATCACAGTAAGTTCGACTGAATATAATGGTAACACTGAAAAAGAAAAGGAAGATAAATAGATTACTTTTTTGGGGTGGTGGGTTGGAAGTGAACATTTTTCCTTCCACTTTTAGGGGGGAAATTTATATTCTAATTAATTAAATCATTCACCAGGGTATGCATTGAAGTAACTCTCAATGGAATTTTAAGTAAATAAGAACTCAAATAGCAAAACCCTTGACAACAAAACTAGAATATTCTTGCTTATCGGATGATAAGCACCTATTTATTATTAGCTTAATGGAGGTTAGTATCAAGTTCTTGTCATTCAAACCTTTTAACACGAGAGAAAACCATTCAGGTTAGGTGACAATTTTAAACTGCTGCTGGATAAGAATTAACTGGAGTTAGATGAGTACTGGGCAGGAATCATACTGCAATACAGATCAGCTAAATGTTTTCAATGAGTATTATTTAGTTGTATTGCCTGACAAACATCAACATTACAACATAGTCTTGTGAAATAATCAACTTTGGGCACCAAACGACATACTAATTGTGCTGGCCTATCTCCACTCAAACCCTACTTTACAAACCCCTAACAGAGATACAAAGTCTAGCAAGTCATAGAGTACACACAATCTATGTGACATTTCTGTAACAGAAAGTCTGAAATCAGGGGTCCCAAATTGGTCAGATACTTTCTGGGTATCTAGACAATGAACTGCCTCAGCCGAGAACTTCTTTCTTCCCCCTAAACTGAGAACTTTTGAGAATGAAAAGAGAAAATAGTTAATACAAAAGCCAGTTTTTATTTTATTATTATTTTCTTCTAGCTAGCCAAGATGAAGCAAGTGACCAGAACCCCTCTCTAACTGATTACAAGTGGAGAGGACACAGAACCAACCACCCACGGACTTGGAAGTGGTCCAACCTGAATGATTACCTGTAATGTAATGGGTAATATGAGAGTGAGTCTACTTATTTTATGGCATTTGTATTTTAAGTGGAATTAGGTATACTGAGTGAAGGAGGAAGAAATAAGGTCAGCAGTTGGAACCCACCAGCCGTTCTGTGGGAGAAAGGCGAGGCCATCCCCTCCCATTTCAGTCCACAGCCTGGGAAACCCTGTGACTCGTGGCAGTGGGACGGGATCAATCCTCTTGACCAGTCTATGAAGGGGGAGCTATTATGTTCATGCTATAGATGAGGAAATTGATCTTCAGAGTAATTAAGTTCCCAGCCTAAGTCTACAGAGCAAGTAACAGATTCAAATTCAAATTCAATTCTAACCAATGCTAGAATTTACGCGTTCTCTCTGGATTAAGCCTGGCTTCCTCTCCAAACCACATTTCAGATTGCTGTTGGAAAGATCCTTCTAAAATATGAGAGAGCTTCAAAAAGTTCGTGGAAAAATTCCGTGATCTTCTAATTCATTTTTGTCCAGAAACTTTTTGAAGCCCCCTCGTTAAGTCTGACCATGACTTTTCCAAAACTAGGGCTGTCCTTTACCCTGGATAAAGTTCAAAGCACGGCACTCAAGTACAAGGCTCTTCATGACTTTACTTCTAACTGCTTCTCCACCTTTGTTGCGGTTTCCCAAAAAGGAGGTCTGACAAGTCCTGTGGATGCTCTGTAACAGGGCTTAAAGATGTTTTATTCATTTGCCTAGCAAATAAGAATACAAAGAGCTATGACTTATTGACCCTGCTATATGGCAGACCCCTAATAAACCAAACACATTGTCATTGAGTCGATGACAACTGATAGTGTCACTAAAGACAGGGTAGAACTGCCCGTGGGGTTCCGAGATGAGTGGTTTAGAACTGTTGACCTAATGGTTAGTAGCCCAACATGTAACCACTATACCACTGTGGCTCTAGTGACCTGCTAACAGGTGTATACATTCATCTACTCATCCTGATAGCGTTCTAGACTCAGTCCTATTATTCCGATTGTATAGTTGAGAAGTCAGGTAACTCAAGAGCAAAGCTCATGGTGGAACTCATATGAGGATTTCAATTGGCCTGACTTTTATACATTGATCATTCCACTTATGGTGTAGTAAATACTTATGAAGTTATTCTACATCTTCCTTCATTGTGTGTACCTGTAATCCACGTGTCTCTGAGGAAAAACTGTATACAGAAGCATTTTAATGCTGCAGATGCTGGTATTTAAAATGATTTTTAAAACCTGAGTACCTACCTGAATGATCTCTTGCAGGCTCTCAACGAAAGACATTTCTGCTTCTACCATATAAAACTCTGCCAGGTGTCTCCGGCTCTGAGAATTCTCAGCTCGGAACGTTGGGCCAAAGGTAAACACTTGAGTAAAAGCTCTGTGATTCAAGAGTAGGAGCATTAAAATAGGATTCACATGATGCATTTTAAGTACTTAAAATATTCAGTGAGCTCTAGTGGGGAAAAAACAAACTGACTCTGAGCCTCTGTCTTGCCCACAAAACCACAGACATATATTTCTCTAATGGGTGCCAAGAATAGTTTCATTAAAAAGTTACATTTATAGAACCCATTTTATCCCGAAGGAATCTGCAAATGACTTACAAACCCTAAGACTTACTAAATCTAGAGCTATAACCACTGCTGGGTGCACCCCACAGCAGCTGGCTTAAACAGCACGGGACTACACTACATAGCCATCAAGGACAAAGTGAAGGAAAAACACCAAGGTCCCAAGAGCCAACAAAGAATCTCGATGGCAAGGGCTAACGCTAGAGCTTCCCGTGGATCCACTGACCCCGCCTCGCTGACTCAAGACCATTCAATTCACAGAGACTCTGTGGCACCGAGGAGAGCTGGCCCTTTGGCTTTTCAAGACCACATCTTTCCAAGGAAGCCCCATCGTTTCCCATGTCACGCAGATAGTGTGCTAATTTGGTTTCTGAATACATGAAAAAAGAAAATCAGGTGTGCATGGTGATTCACCTTGTCCAACATCTGCCCAACTCCTTCAGTCACGGGCAATGACTCCCGACATTTGTTGGCTAGGTGAGGAGGAGAAGCAGGAGAGGAGGGGCAAAGGGAAAGAGTTTTGAGCGCCTGTTTTTGCTTTATTCTCTAGTTTTCAAGATGGACAACAGCTTAACCTACTAAATGGGAAGAAAAATATTATTTTAAACGCAGGAAGGCAGACCTTACACCTTTGGCCTGTGACACTCTCCGTCTCTCTTGTACTGAAACAGGGAGCCCTGGTGGTGCAGTGGCAACACACTGGGCTGCCAAGTCTAAGGTCAGGAGTTCAAAACCATCACCTGCTCCACGGGAGAACGTGGGGGCTTTCTACTCCTGTAGAGTTACAGTCTCAGAAACTCATAGGGGCAGTTCTACCCTGTCCTATTGGATCGCTGTGAGTTGGCATGGGCTTGAAGGTAGTGTGTTTAGGGTCTTTGGCTATTGAAACAGGATAGCAATTAGATTAGATGAAGCATGAATAATGGGATACGGCTATTACTCGGGAATGGGTAGACCGAAACAAGAAGCTCAGGCTCCTTGGCTCTGATGCCGAGTACATTTTGTCTCTTATCAGCCAAATAACAAAAAGATCATAGAACAGAGTTTAGAAAATCAATCTTTCTTGTACAAATGCTACTCACTTTGTTTAGGCTTTTAAAAAATAGCTTTTCTGGAAAATTAACAGTAAAATAACTATGGTGGAAACCAAGAGATTTCCTTTTCTTTTAAAAGGTCATTGTGCTTAAGACTCACGTTAAAAGCTCAGGAATTCATGTTTTGCCACCTTTTTGAGACCACGATCTATTACCCTCTGAGAACCTTAGTTTTGAATGGAAAAATAAGCAGTATAAACTCAAAAACATTACTAGACTTGTCTACTAGAATACTCCTACAGAGAAGGAATCTGCAAAGGAGATAGTGGATGGTATAATATATGGAACATAATAATAATTTATAAGGGTCCACAATGATGGGAGGTGAGGGAGGGAGGGGGAAAAAAGAGGAGCTGATACTATCGGCTCAAGAATAAAGAAAATGTTTTGAAAATGATGATGGCAACATATGTACAAATGTGTTTCATACAATTGATGTATGGAATGTAACAGCCCCCAATAAAATGATTCATTAAAAACAAACTCTTGCCTTCTTTACTCCCCAAGACAAGCAAAAATATAATGAATGATCTGCTTTCCTTTTTAAATTTTCCCAAATCAGTTAATTTCACTATCTACCTAATCACCCAAGACTGACTTCCCTTCCCCACCCTGGATTTCTCAGGCCACAAAATCCCACTGTTACTTTTGGAAAACGCCCTCAAATTTCAGTAGTTAGCAGTTCTCTGTCTCCATTGCTACTGCCTTAGGGCAAACCCAAGTTCGTGCAGTGATTCCAGCCTTCTCGCCCCCCCCCCCTCCCCCAGCCTAGGGCCCCAGACTCACAGGGCTCCTACAGGACAGAGTAGAACTGGTCCTGTGGGTTTTCAAGGCTGAAAGTCCTCTCCTGTGGAGCAGCAGGTGGGTTCGCACTGCTGTGGTAAGCAAGTGACCCACTAGATTTTTTTTTTTTAATTTGGATCCAAGTGCAGTGCTCTTTCAAACTCAGATCTGATCATGACAGCCCAAATTTCAAATTCAATAGTGATCCCCCCCCATGCCCCAAAGGGGGGTGGGGCTGTGGGGAATCAGATTTCTAAGCTGGTGACGTCCTCTCTCAGTCTTGTTTTTATCCACACTGCACATATTCTCAGGGGTGGGGAATATCTGGCCCAGGTTGAAGCTCTAAGAAATCCTCGTTACCACCTAACAACACACGCTTTACCAAAGTCCCAGCCATCATCACACCACGGGTGAGGAGTTAATGAAATATTTGACTAACTAGAATAGTCTACTTTTTACGTTGATCATTTTGTGTGGGCCCTGAAAGAAGCTATAAACATCCACATAGCTCTTAGCAGGAAAAGGTTCCCACCCCTGTTCTACAGTGTGCCTCTGTTGGTCTTTGCCCAGGTTGTTCTCTGGTCTTGAAGGTCCATGCCCGGCTCCTCACTCTCCTAATGATATTCTTTTCAATCTTTCAAGACACTTTCTCTTTGAAACATTACTAGCTAATGTAGTATTCACCCCTGCATACTGCTGGAACACACTGTTCATATAGTTAGTATGTAGCATGCTTCACTTTGAAATGTAACTATGTAAACAGTTTATTAATTTTGTTATATTTGAGAATAACCACAACAAAACATGTGCTGCATACCTGGAGGGTCAGGGGAAGGTGGGAGGAGAAAGGGGTAACTGATCACAATGATCTACATATAACCTGTCAGGGTTAACCAGCCCCTAACACATCATCACAGGTCCGGTAGGTGCAACTGTACAGCGATAATAAGTAAAGATTATAGTAAAGTCACAGAGAACATGAGAGATAGAGAGAATGAAATAATGGAGTCAGACACTTCTCAAGGTAGCTTGCTCACCTCAGCCTCACTTGGTCCATGTGGAGAGAGAGACCAGAGGGCAGGAGAGAGCGGGAGGGGAAGGAGGACAAGGGGAAAGGGAACAGGGGGGAGAGGAAGTGGGAGCCAAGGAGAGGCCAAGGGGGATCTTTATTGCTAACCAAAGCTTATATATCTTTGGGGAGGCATACAAGCCCACTAATTGCAGGTAAAGACATACGTCACAGGAAGGGGTTGCACTACAGGTTATACAGCAATGAGAGGGGGACAATCTAGGGATATACACGCAATAAGAAGAGGAGGGATTGGGGGGTATACATATGACAAGAAGGGCGGATCCTAGATTCAGGATGGCAGCCTAACTTTGGATGTCACTGAGCAGGTTTGACCTGTTCTCTGGCGCACTATAGAAACCATTATCAGTAGGGTGTAAACCCCACTTACAGGGACCAGACTAATGGTCTCAAGACTTTAGGGAGCAGTAGCCCATTGTCCTTAACAGCAGGGAGTAGGCCCTACCTATGGTGGGCCCAGACAGTTAGTTGTCTGGCAACTGACTGCCTTCAGGGAGGATTTCTCTAAGCATCTGACCTACCACCACATGCTGGCAAATAGCCTCTAATGATTGGCCTATCTTTGGGGGAGGAGACAAAGCTGGGGAAAAGTCTCTTTATAATCCCACAATAACCCCCTCCTAGGGACAGACAACAGAAAAGTGGGTGAAGGGAGACATTGGTCAGTGTAAGGTTTGACAAAATAATAATTTATAAATTATCAAAGGTTCAGGAGGGGGAGGAAAAAAATGAGGAGCAGATACCACAGAGCTCAAGTAGAAAGAAAATATTTTGAGAATGATAATGGCAACAAATGTGTTTGACACCATGGATGTAAGCATGGATAGTGATAAGAGCTGTATGCGTCCCCAGTGAAATGATTTTAAATGTACTACTTCAGCACGTACACTGTAGTCACACTGATACACTCCTTTGAGTTATCCCATCATGCTCACTCCTTTTCTGAGTTGTACCTGCTATAATTGCACACTCTCAAGACCCCTAGGTTCCAGTTTCTCTTCTCACTGTATTTACATTCTCTTATAAAAGCACACTGATCACAGCAGACCATTTCTTAGTAGTTAAGCTGAACTACTGCTTGGTTTGTAGGAAGACTTCAGGGATAATTTTGGTTTAAGGTTTAACAATTATCTCAGGGAAATAGTTTTAGGGGCTAATCTAGTCTCTAGACTCTAAGAGAATTTAAAATTCTGTTAGGCACTCCTCCACCTTCTTTTGATCAGGATTCTGCCATGGAACCTTTATTCGAAATACTCAGCAATGAGAGCTGGCCACCACCCGGTCCTTTGGGACTCACGGCAGGGGAGAGAGACATTTGCTCATGGAGGCGATTAGCCCCACAGTCCACATTTTTTCCCTCCCAGCTATCCCTCCTCTGTTGTTCCCAGTGAATTAAAAACCACTTGTTGGGCCTTGGATGTCTACTTGGAAGCTTTGAAGAACCCAGGCACAACTCTCAATGAATTAGGAGGTGGAAGAGAAACACTAGCCAATTAATTAGGATGGTCCATGAAATCATGGTCTTAAATTTCCAAACCTAAGGCACAAATCCCATGAGATGCTTGGCTCTACATAAACAACCATAAGCATTCACTCTTTATTTGGTCACTGTTGTCAATATATCGATCACACAACTTTTGCCAATTCAATTTTTCACAGGAATACAGCAATTGACAGCAATTACAATAATCGGCAGGGCAGCCCTACTCCTGATCAACATGTTTTTTCCATCACTATTTAATGATGTATTTAGAAATCTTTCTCATGAAGGACCTTTCCAAGGCAGGCATCCTGTTTTATTCATGTTTACATAGCCAGCGCCTAAAACAGGTGCTCATGATGACTGACTGAGTGCTAATGGTAATGACAGGCTTCCTCAAGTGCAAGCTGGAAAATGCATAACATCCTTACCAACAGTAGTGTGACCAATAAAATACGGACAATTACTCAGATATATTTTATGGAGGCTGTTGCTACAGTACCTAAGGCATGTTGAACAAATCGAGGTCTAGCCCCTACAAGGAACTAGAAAATGTCAAAACTCTGGGTTTCCAATCTACAACAAGGCAGCTTCCTGGTAGGTTGGCAATGCGTGTAACTCAATATAAAAGTGCAATTCTGTCTGCTACTACATCTTAAGAAACTGGATATTCAGTAGCAAGGAAATGTATTTTAACATTATCAAAGGATATTTGCAGTTGTTTCTTCTCATTTTGAGTTATGCACTACCAGTAAACGAAGGTCCTGAAAGATGTGCTCAATCCACGACATTAGGGTCAACTCTTACCTGATTATTTTGTGTCCTTTCCAACCTGAGTCCCTCATCCCCTGGCACTGTATACGACAATGTTTTCAGTGGCTGATCCCACAAAAGTGGACAGCCTATTTCTTCTTCCCAGTTTGGTCCCTGTCTGAAAGCTCTGCCGACACTTATACACCAGTGACCCTACTATTACCTGAAATACCTGTGGCATAGCTTCCAGCGTCCCAGCAACACCCAAGTCACCACAGAGTGAAAACATAATCACTTTCCTGGTCAAATGTAATTTAGGGTAGGTTTTTTGGTATATTTTCCTTCTTTATGGAATAGTTTATTTGTATGTGTTATAATCATAGCACTCTGAGGTATATTACTTTTAGAAAAATAAGAAGTATAAGTGCTTGTCAATATTTTGTAACTTTTAACAAATCATTGTATCTTTGTGGTCTTCAGAATTTTCAACAAAATGGCACCGGCTAAGAGGCAGCGGCTTAGTGTTGAACTCTAGTATCTTGCATAATTTTCAGTTGTTTCTGTGGTTCATGGGAAATGTTTTCCGTTTTAACTTATGCTAATGTCCTTTCTTTTTTATGGCTTTCCACAGACATGAAGGCCATCTGCAGCAAGGCTGAGACCAACCACACTTTAAATAAGCTCTGAGAACAAGACCATTTCTAAAATAAGATTCAGAACCAGGTGAAAGGCCAGCCCTGCTGTGAGAAGGAGGGGCAGCTAAGGCAAACACTCAGCTGAAAACCAGTCTCGTGCCAAGAAGTGGGGAGAGGAAAGCTATATAAGGACTGTCCATGTGCCTGGAGTCGATGTGTAGGGTCATAAAAGTACATTCAAATACACATTCACCAAGACAGCTACAAAAAATGGCCTTGGAGAAAACACAGCGTAAAATGATAAAAAGAAAGGTTCTCGGAAGGTCATGTTTTTCCTGGTGCCGAGTTTTATGAAGCCGGCAGCTGGCAAGGGTTACTGTAAAATGGTTCCTGGCTGCTTGGCCATTAATTCTCTGGCCTTGAAAGCTGAGGTCGAAGCTCAATCTTTTGTAAGAAGAGAGGGATTATTGGTCTTTGGCAGCATTAGAACTCATTATTAGCATAAAACTGACCCACAACTTCTCCTAAGGCCCCTCCCAGCTCAGCAGCTATATCGTTGCTCCACCCACTATCACCAGTTCAGGAAAAGTTCTCTGAAATCATGTGAACCCAGAGATAGTCTTAAGCTGATTTTAAAACACTTTCCCACCTGGTTTTCCCATGACCCAGAAAATGATTTACTATTGCTATGCATCCATCGGGTTGTTGACAGCCGTCTTTGTCACTCATTGGTTTTCCCTGCCTAGCCCTGGGGAAGGTGTCACACTGTGCTATGAACGGAAAGACCGGAGGATCCAGTCTCCCCAGCTGTGTGCAGGGGGAGGAAGAACAGCCATCTATCCCATGAAGATGACCCGCAATCCAACTCTGCCACATGGGCTGTGCGTCGGAGCGGGTTTCTGGCACCTCCTTGTTAGCATTGCTCTCTTCCTCCACTTTGCAATACGCTGGCAGAAGTGTACTGCTGCCAAAATGCAGCCCGCACCACTCTAACAATCTGTGTCACGATACCTTCAGGTAGGAATAGTTTAAATTCTTCATTATTATGACCAAACATTTCTGAAGAAGTCAGATATGCCTAGCGTGCCTTTAATCACTGATTTGGAGCAGTCTCTGAGGTCCCAGTTTGTGAATCTGTTCCAGTGCCCACCGTGCATATTCTGTTTTCCAGCAGCCACGATTCTGCCTGGCTAGGGATCTCTCTGTTAGCTGCTGCTTCAGAGCTCTGTTTTGTTTGCAGGCACAGATATGTTTCCATTTCTGCTAATTTTCCATTATAAGCACGTAACACTCAAAACTAGGTTTTTCTAGGCTTGTGAATCATTTCTGGGCAAACTATGAGGCAACTTATCTAAACTTGAGGACCATTCCCCAAAGATCCAGGATCCCTGGGGAGGAACATTCAAGACAGATAAATGATAAAATAGCAAATACTAACATTCATCACAGCAAACACACATTATGGCTAAAGCAGGCAAGCACATAAATTTTTTAGGTAATTCTTTGTGCAGCAGTCCCTACAGTATTGTGTGCCTAAAGTTCCAGTTTTGTGAACTGAACCACATACCATACTGTCCCCTAGAGCAGAACAATTTACCCAGTTGAAAAAAATTAAGTAAAAGTTACTACCGTCTCTTAAATGAGTAATTTGGTTGGCTTGGGTTTTGTACATTCTCTGCTTTGTAAAGATTTCTGTGATCCATGTCTGTTTAGCTGTCTCCTGCACCCTTTTCAAGTGGCAAAACACAAGTTGTATAGTTTCGGTGTCTGGTGTATCATGGGAGATAAAGTGGGGTTGACATAGAGAAGAATAAGGAGAATGTGAACAGTAGCAAATATATGTGACTAGGCTTATTTGCTACCAATTTTTACTCGTGAGAGAGCAACACAACCGTGGCTGAGTTTCCTCATTGGTCATTTCTTCTGGAGAAGCAAAGATGAAGTGTCAAGCACCCACGTTATGAAACTTGTTTGACAATGTGCTCCACACAGCTAGTGTAGCATTTCTAATGGTAGTTCTTTAAATCCTTGGAAAAAAAAAGTACTGGTGAAGGCAGACATTTGTGGTTGTTGCTTCGATTCATCACTTCAGGATGAACATACGTACTGGGTGCTCAGGTGAGCTCCAGCTTATATCCCCATCCTAGAATCATTATCAGGACTCCCTTTCACTCAAAAAAGTAGCCCCTTTAGACAGCCTAGCTGTATAGTGGGAGAAAGGTGGATGTGAGGGCTGATGTCATGAGGGCTGAACTCAACTTGGCTAGACTAAATGATTCTCAGTGGTTTGGCAGATACTGGACTGACCGCTTTTCCATAAGGTCATAGGACGCAATCAACCTCCACCTTGTGATCGGCTGTGAGTAGCCAATCAGTTGAAAAGGCAAATCAGCTGAAAGCCATAAGCTCTCTTAGTGTGGTCTATATCCAACTACAGATACTCTTGCTTTCTCTCTTCATCTTGCTTCTGTCTTGCCATCCTTGGACCTCGGGTGCTCAGGATGTGTGTCTGCAGCCTGCTGTTCGACCTATACATTGTAGGATTCTTTGGCTACTACAGCCCATGAGCTTGCTGTCTAATTGGCCAACCTTGGGTTTGTCAGCCCATGCAAACAGGAGTCAGGTTCAGCCTTCAGCGTGATTCAGGGATTTGAGATTTGTCAACTGGACCTTTTCCCTGGAAAAAAAAAAAGAAAACACACACACACACACACA
>NW_022105611.1:15489714-15500130 GCF_000313985.2 Echinops telfairi | reverse complement strand
ACACACACACACACACACACACACACACACACACACACGGACGTTTTGCCTCTCTAACAGAACTCAGCCTAACACACATGGCATCTAAGTCTCACAATAGCTCTGGGAAGTGGCCATTATATTTGATTTTTATAGATTAGGAAGTGGAGGTTCAGACGTTAAGATTATAAAACTATTACGGAAAGGAGTCAGGAGTCCATTTTAGTCTCCCTGACTGCATTACTTCAATTAACAGGGCTATTTCACAGAGATAAGTGCAGTAATTTCTGGCGGGACAACACTATCTCAGTAGCGACTTTCCTCTATAGTAGCACTTAACTTTTCAGATGTCATCAATAAGGTTGGCACGTATTTTAAATATATTCCCTTAGTGTACAATACAATCATATACTATTTGGGTGGTCACAAATTTTGGTGAACAAATGAGTAACCACAGTTATTTTTAGATTGAAGGAAATAAGCTACAAAATGTTAAAATGGCCAACATTCTCTCCCTCCCCAACTTGATTTAAATTCTATAAACACATAATAGACACAATCATTCTCCTTCTCTTAAAAAAATTAATTAAAGCCACCTAACACAGTAGAATTTATACAAGACTCTACAGTAATTGAAAAAAGTAACAACGCCTGTGTTGCCTTTTATAGCTCCAATTACTGTCCATGTTATTCTAATTACTGAGGATTTATTTGATGCCTCACTATAGTAACCTGCATTTGCTTTAGGAGAATGCCAACAGACATCGCATTTCATACACAATGAGTTCTATTTGCATCATCACTAACAAGATTGGCTGGGTATTAAAAAAAACCCACCACACCTCACATCAAACACATTCAATCCTTCAGATAGTCTTTTGTTTTTCCTGCAGGCAGACTTCGGTGAGCTAGATAACAGAAGACGGGGGCAGCCTCATGGACGTGAAGTGGGGAAAATACAGGCTGCTAATCTCCACTCCAAAGGAATTTAATGCCAGAAAGGGGGAGCAAGATCAGTGTTTAGACTTCCAAGGGTGGTACGTAGATACTGCAGAGTTAAGAAAAGAGATGCTAAATTGTTATGCAAAATAATACATAACCTAACTAGTGATTAGATCAATTTCAGACTGAAGAAAGTGGCAGAGTTCTGATCATGAAGAGTCGGACCAACTCTCCTATAGACAGCTGTGGTCAAATCTGGACCAAAACCCCAAGCAAAACAAATTCACCTTTGTGATAGCCACTGAAAACAGGAAAAATTGAAGGGGACCTGACCTTTCACAGTGAGATTAGGTGAGATTTGTGTATTCATCTGTGGGTGCTCCCCAGTCTGTCAGATGTAGTGATGAGAACTCAAGCATAAAGCAGAATTCTCCAAGTGGAGGCCTTAGAGGATATCTGTAAACCAGGGAGAAAACTGCACAAATAAGGAAACCACAGATGCGGAGCCCAGAAACCTAACTATGAAGTTCAATACTAATCCTTGGTTGAACCCTGAACTGAGTCACCCCGAAGAAACCGCCAAGGAGCCACTGGCAGGCCTCCCTCCATAGTTCTCTTGGAATTCTTCCCTGTCCGGCCAGATGCACCAGGGCATAGCTCAAAGTTCTTTAGTTAGCTGGCCAGCCGGAGAGATGCAGTATTAACTACTGTCCTTCCCGTCTAACGTGGGAGCCGGCTCCCTGCTTGAGAGGAGCAGCGTGTTCCTCTCGCAGTGTTCTTCAGCTGTGGAGCACTGCTGCATCATCTCCAAGAAAGCTGGGGACACAGGGAGCGTCTTTCGTAATAACGACCTTTATCACTGACCCGGGAGTCCATTGTCTTGTCAGCACCAGTAAAATTGTGTCACCCTGACTTGTGAGCTTACAAGTAGAGCAAAATCTCAGGCTCTTCCCAGTTCTTGACAGGAGTTGGGTGGAAAACAAGTGGAGGTTAAGAGACCTGAGAAGTAATTTCAGCCACAGCCTATTGCAGAAGAGGAGGATTTGGAGTTTAAGCCCAGCCATATTAACTGTCTACTCCACAACTGATGCACATGGAAGCAGCAGTTGAGAAATTAAGTGACATGTTGCACTGGGTAAATCTGCTGCAAAAGATCTCCAAAAGTGTTGAAGAGCAAAGATGTCACTTGACCTACGCCAGGGCATTAAAAAAAAATCATTTTATTGGGGGCTCTTATCACAATCCATCCATCCATTGTGTCAAGCACATTTGTACATACGTTGCCATCATCATTCTCAAAACATTTTCTTTCTACTTGAGCCCTTGGTATCAGCTTTTTTTTGGTCCCCTTCCTTCCACACCCCCCTCCTCATTAATCCTTGATAATTTATAAATTATGATTACTTTTCATGTCTTACACCGCCCGCTGTCTCCCTCACTTTTCTGTAGTTTGTCCCCCTGCGGGGTGGTGTGGGTGTGTTATATTCGATTACTGTGATTGGTAAGCCAGGGGATTTTCAATAGCCTCATACGCATGTGAAAGTTGGACACTGAATAAGGAAGACCCAAAGAAGGATTGATGCATTTGAGTTATGGTGCTGGCAAAAAATATCGAGGGCAATGTGGACTACCAAAAGAACAAACAAATCTGTCTTGGAAAAAGTTCAGCCAATATGCTCCTGACATGCAGAGTTGGCGAGATTTGGTGTCAAGGACGGCGTGTTTGGCAATGCAGGTCAGAAAAAAGGTACATTATCAAGTAGAAGGATTGACACCGTTGCTGCAAAGTGATTGTGAGGGTGGCGCAGGACCAGCAGTGTTTGTTCTGTTGTCCGTAGGCTGAGTCTAAGCGGACTCGACGGCACATTATAACACCACCACCTTCATCACGCTAACTGCCATGAGTTTCCCTTTAACAACAACACACATATGTTTTTAAGAAGTCACTGCCAAGTTCCCCAGATTGGGTGAAAAAAAACTCAGAGATTCAAGCAGCTCAGCACACTCCAAGAAGGATAATTACAAGGAAAAACACACCTAGGCAAACTGCTAAAACTACAGCGAATGAGACCATCTTGAAGGCAGTTAGTATACATAGACAATGGTAGGGAGATGGCCAATTTCTCATGGAAAGCCAGGTAGGAATGATGTCAGAGAATATGGTAGGGTAAATAAGTCAATTCTTTCACAAGGCAACCAAAAAAGGGGCAAAAAACCGGTTGGAATCAACATCTTCAGTTCTTTAGAAACTAATGAAAGGCTTACAGCAACCCAGGGAGTGCTCACTCAAGGAAAATGATGGACGTTTGCTAGTTCCTCTAAATGTTAGACATGTTCACTAGAGGCCTCTGGAATTCCCCTGCTAGGTCTGTCCTCAGGAGAACTGAAAAACATATGGTCACCACAACAACCACTCATACATGGGCACAGCAGCGTTACTTATAATAGCTCAAATGCAGACATGACCAGATGCTTCTCAACTGACAGACGGACAAACATGACATGATACACCCAGACAATGCAGTACTGGGCCACAAAAGAGAACGAGATGCTGGGAGACGCTGAACACGCATGAATCTTGAAAACCCAAGCTGCATGAAAGAGGCCCGATACAAAACGCCACATATTGTATGATTCCGCTCAAATGAAATGTCCACAATAGCCAAATCCATAGAGACAGAAAGACATTAGTGATGGCTAGAGGCTGGGGCAGTGAAAAATGGGGAAACACTATACCGCTAATGGGTATAGTGTTTCTTCTTAGAGTGAGGCCGGTGTTTTACAATTAGATAGTGGTGATCATGCATAATTTTATGCAAATAGTAAAAAAATTAATGAATTATATTAGTGAATCTTATCCAAGTGACTTATATCTCAGTATTTTTTATAAGTCATTTATTTGTCTTCCTTCCCTTTGTCTTTCTCATGCTAACCACTGTCTAATGGCTCCAAACACTTCTTACAGGCACCTAACTCCTGTATTCTCTTGGCTGTTCCTAAAAGTACACAGGATACAGACATAACGTCTTCATGTCGAGGCTTATAAAAGGTTTCCAGTATTTGGAAGCTGATAAAGGAACAGGACAGAGATGTTAGATTAGTTTCTGGCTTTCAATCATCTGGCTAAATATAATTCATTCAAGGATAATGTAATAAACATGGCATAAAAGACTTTCCTGATCCAAATACAGATAACATGTCTAGGGAGGAACTGAAAGGCTACACACCATAAAATCCTCTCTTAACAATAGGGAGGAAAAAACCTGGTAATAACTGCATTTCTGTTGTTCCAAAAATAGAAAGCAATAGAATCCAAACCAAATATTAACAGCCAGCGATCATTAAATATAAATGACATTTTAAAATGCTCTCTCAAGTAATCATTCTACCGATAAGGTTACTTCTAAATGCAAGGCAACCTAGCCAAGGTGACACGCTCGTGCCATGTGCTCTGCTCACCCCCAGGGAAATCTTTCCTCGAGCAAGCCCCCACATTTGGACTTTGCTTCCCGCCAATCTTGCTCATTAAACTACGCAGGGTCATGCAGGCTGTTGTATCTTCCGTGGTTATCTCTGTACTCACAGCACTTACCTAGTGCTTGGCACACAGTGAGTTTTCAATAAATGTTCAATTGAATTGAGATTGATTTTTTTGAGCCCTGGACCAGGCAATGTGTAGTCATAGGAAATAAGATGAAGAAGAACAAGGAATAGCTCCTAGTTTGGGAAACTTATAGTGCAGTGGAAAGATAAACAGAAACAGTTATTTCCAGCATTTTTTTTGATAAGTAGAAATGATAGAAATCCTTTTCCAAAACATCTGTAACCAAAAAAGCTCACTGCCCTTGAGTTGATTCCAACTAAAGCACCTTCATATTTAAATCCTTACTTTGCATAAATTAGTAGCATCACAAAATTATGTAAGACATGGTGCCCCCCTACACAGAAAAATAAATAATTCCAGTGTTATACTATAGGTAAGTGTGTGAGGGAATTAATTTCCAGGTGAGAAAATGTGAAGCTAAATTTAGAAAACAGGCAGGGGTCAGATAGACAGAGTATAGAGAAAGGCTCTAGACAGAAGAACAGCACATGAAACAGATTAGGTGTTTACATTATCATATGTTTTTTAGGATGCAAGTGAGAGATTGAAACAAAAGACCGAAAAGATGTAAGGGGGATGAAACAAGAATTGCCACATATCTGTGCAAAAAACAGCATGGGGGTCCGTATCCGGCCACCTCTGGCTTCCCACTATGATATAAGGGTAAGCATGCTTCCGCCCTCCAGTTTTCTTTACCTATTCTGATACCAACCACACAATACTCTTATGCTGGCTTCAATAATTCATTGCAGCGGACACTGAATTCACAGAAAAGTCAGAAATAAGGGGGTTTCTTAGAGGAGTTAACAGGTTCCAAGAAGCCAGGATTAGTAAACAGAAAAGACATAGTCATGGATCTAGAACACCTTTCCTCAAGCAGTAGCCAAGCGTGTCTCTCGTCCCCAGTGCCGTGGCCTCGGTGCTCTGCTCTACAGCTTCCCAGTCCGGCACTGCTCTTCTGTTCTGTCTCAGGGTCTCCTTGCTGTGGCCTTTGCCCCGTCAGACCGATCTCACATGTGCTCTTCTTCCAGTGTTGCTGGGACCTGTCTCTCTTTTTGCTTCAGTGACAGTGCATATTCTTTGAGCCAGGGATGTGCAAACGTAAACAGACCAAGCCCCTCTATTAGTGTTACACCCCCCCTATTTGCATAGCTCCCACTCAGTCATTTGGTGGGAATGAGAGACATGGATGGAAGGGCCCTATTAAGGAATTTTACTCTACCACACTCAAGTCTGACAAGTGGATGAAGGGTAATGCCATTTTCTGAGAGAGGGACTTCAGATTTAGACAGTAAGATGATGAGTTTAGTTTTAAGCATGTGGGGTTTGAGATGCTTCTAAGTTGAATAAAATAATTAGTATGCCACTCAGGAGGTGAGAAAAATCAAGTCAGAGGACTTCCTCCACACTGTTCTTTCACTGTTACTTAGTTTTTTCCAGGCTTTTGATTGTAGCCGTTCTACATCAACATTCTTCAGATACCTCCAATACTTTAAAGTCTCCCACATTTTCCTACATCACCCTCTACTTCTACTCTTACCCAGGATTGATTACTTGGTCCCTCATTAAAAACTCCGGTATTTCCCTAATTCCATCCAACTGATTGGCAATTCCCAGTACCTGGTTAAACCAAAGGAACCCTGGTAATGTGGTAGTTACATGTTGGGGTCAGCAGTTCAACAGCAGCTGCTCGGCATAAGAGAGAGGGCTTCCTAGCCCACAAAGAGTTACAGGCTTGGAAATCCCTAGTGGCAGGTCTACCTACTATGTCCTACAGGGTGCGTATGAGTCAGCATCGGCTCAGCGACAGTGAGTTTGCTTTTGAGGTTGTGTTAAGCCAAGGATCTACGTTATCTATATTTACGCCCAAACAAGCTAAACATCCTACGAAACAACTCTGCACTTGGTGTTCAACCTTTCTGAAATGTTTATCTCCTGGCTGTATATAGCACACAATAACAATATTGGTAAGTTGATAATGAGTAAAGCTCCTGTTATTTATATTAAAGGATAAAATCACATTTTTAGTTTCTAGCTAAATGAGACTAACTTTCCTAGTCATAGCAAGAAAGAGAAATAATAAAGCACAGGCAAGTCTCCTACTTTTATTTGAGTTGTCGATTTCTCAGTTTGGTTAAGGTTTGTTTTATATATTCTGGACACTGAGTTAGTAGATATTTATTATGGTTATGTTCTCTTATTGGTAAAGGATAGAATCAACCAGCTTGACACTGCCTTTGACTCCTACTCCATGTAGAAGTTGTGTAATTATTCCATTTTCCCATCTTTTTGTTTTGAAGCTGTCACTTAAGAGATTCATGTTTCAAGTTATTTGAGTGTTGTAGCTTTCTTTGATTTTTGCAAATTCTCTACCTGGGTTGTTTCCCAGGTGAAGTTGCCATGTGTCTTGACCTTGAGGTTCTGACTGACATTAAGATATTAAGAGATCACCATAAAGGAACCATCACCCTAATTCATAAATTCAGGAAGCAATATGGTAATTAAAGACTTTAACGTTTCATGGCTAACAACTGTATGAATCAGCATTAAAAGAATGATTAAATATACTTCATTCTTGTAGTGGCTTAATCTTATAGCAGAAAGAATAGAGAAAAAATTGAGAAGAATGAATGTGAGGATTATAAATTCAACTGAACAATACTTATGGACTAACTATACTTGCTAAGAATTATAAGGACATATACTTAAGAAGTTTCTATTCTCAAGATATCTACCAATGAGTTAATCCTTAAGAAACAAGAGGCGTACTTCTATTTTTAGGACATGCAATTAAAAAGTACCATCATGCCACAGAAAAATAGAAGAGCCAAAGAAGTCATATGCAATCAAGCCTTTAGGCATGAGCACACAAGCACACGATCTATAGCAATAAGGAACCCCATCAGAAAAGCAGGGGTTCAAAATGGGTACGACGTGGGTAAACTCATACCATGAAGTCGTTTCTGACTCCCGGTGACCCTACAGGGTAGAACAGCTCCTGTGGGGTCCTAGACTGGAACTCTTTACAGCAGCGCTACTCATAAACACCACTCGACCAGGGCTTGCTATGACATGCAGAAGGGAATCATAATTTTAAAAGATTTAAAAAATCAAATGAATACGAGGCGAACAAGGTTTAGATAAGCATCTAAATCTCAAGAGGATGGGGAATGGGAAAGTTTTATGAGCAGATGAGAAGACTGTCTTACACCCAGTTATAAAGTCTATCACGCCTCAGTTTAACTCAGGTGCATGAGTTGGTGTTCCCACCACAGCCACTTAACAGAATGAGAACATCCTGAATAGGAATGGTTTATTGCTTCTGAGCGTAGCATCTAAACTGATGAGACAGCCCCAGGGAATGAATTTAGGATTGTTCATCTGATTCTCAACAAACCAATGAAACAAACTAGCATGAAGTCAGTACAAAACTCAAGCTGATTTTTCTCCAGAGTTAAAAGGACTAATATTCTTCTGATTATAGAAGTAATCCAGGAACAGGAATGGGAGTAGTGATACCAGGAGGGTAGGGGGAAGGTGGGAAGAGGAGGAAGAGGGAACCGATCGTAATGACTGACATATAACCCCCACCCCCACCCCATGGGGGATGAAACATAGAAACCATGGGGGAATGGAGATAGTGGTCGGTGTAAGATGTGAAAATAAAATAAAAATTTATAATTTATTATCGCGAAGGTGGGGGAAGGAGGGAAAAAAGAGAAGCTGACACCAAGGGCTCAAATAGAAAGTAAATGTTTAGAAAAGAATGATGGGAACATATGTACAAATATGCTTGATACAACTGATGTATGGATTGTTATAAAAGGTGTAAGAGCCCCCAATAAAATATTTTTAAAAAAATCAATTTATTGGGGCTCATACAATTCATCACAATACATAGATCAATTGTGTAAAGCACATCTATACATTTGTTGCCCTCATTATTCCCAAAATTCGCTTTCCTCTTGGTTTCCGGAATCAGCTCATTTTCCTTTTTTCCCCACCCCAATAAAATGATATTTTAATTAAAAAAAAAAAGAAGTAATAAATGCTCATTATAATTTAAAAAGTCAAATTTAAGGAAGAAAAGGGAGAGTGCCAGAAACAGCCATTGCTTACAGGTTGAAGACTAGGCTGTATTCTTGCAGATAGTTTCCTGTGTGTAGATACACAGATTTTTTTACCTAGACTCAGTCTACCTTGTTTTACAACCATATTTTTTCTTTTAAAGCATGTTGTAAATACTTATCATCCACCTCAATGTCATAGTAATCTATAATACAGCTGTTTCCTAATTAGTTTAACCCTTAGTATATTGCCAGGGTACACACCATTGTTGTTTGCTATGGCTGCTAAGTTTGTTCCAACTCAGTGATCATCTGACCCAGAAGGAAACACTGCCCAGTCCTGTTCTGTTCTCACAATCACTGCTAGACTTGCGTCCATCATTGCAGCCACTGCGTCAATCCAACACGTTAAATTCCTTCTTTTTCATTGACCTTTTCCATGCTGTACTTCTCCAGGGATGGGTCCTCCTGATAACATGCCCCAAATGAATGCGGCAAAGTCTCACCAAGCTTACGTCTCAAGAGCATTGTACTTCTCAACTTTTACTCTTAGTTTCCCGGTAGTGTAGTACTAATTGGAGGTTAAGAACTAATATTTCACGACTTTCATTCTTTTTTAGAGACTGTATTAGATTTCTAGGGATGTCCGGACAAATTAGTACAGACTGGGCGCTTTAAAACAACAGAACTAGCCTGGTTCACAGTTGGGGGGTCGTAAGTCCAGAGCCCAGGTATCAGTGGGGCCATGCTCCATGGAAGAACCCTCCCTTTCCTCATCTTAGTCTGGTGGATCCCGGAAAACTTGCATTCCTTGCCATGTGGTGGTCCCATTCCAATCGTGGCCTGTCTTAACGTGTGAGTCTCCTCTATGTCCCAAATCCCCCTCTCCTTTCTGTCAATAGATTTAATGTCCACCCTAGTACAATAGGATTTCGTCTTAATTTGATTTAACTTTTCAAAGATTCTATTTTAAAGTAAAGTAACATCACAGTTAATGTGGTTTAAGACTTGGCAATATTGTTTATGGACAAACAAGTTAACGTTACCATAGAGGTATTTATTTCTTTATGTTTAGCAATGATCATTTATTACACAGTCTGCAGCACATTTCTCTCTACATCAGTTCCAGGCAACATTGACATCTTTTCTTCTTCACCACTCATGATCACTTAGTCTTGATCTGGGCACTTTATTTTCTATGATCAGGTGTTTTCTTATTAGTTCACGTCTCAATATTTTGAGCACCCAATGAATCCAGTTACGCTCATAAACTGCAGATTGTCAGATCCATTAGCCATCAGGTGGTTCTCGTACTGAGGTAGCCCAGTGCTTTCAACCACTGTCCCACTGTCTGGACAGGGCATCTGGGTCACTCATCAGTGTGCAGCTCCATACTGCTCCCCCCTTGCTCGCTCCCCTTCATTACCCAGCCCAGGCTACACACCCCCTTTTTTTAAGTACAGTAAAACTCATCTAATCTTTTCATGAATCTCAGATACATGTGTGATTTTAGTGATCCTATCTTTCCTATACCTTGCTATTATCACACCCATCCTCGGAGTTATCTTATCATTACTCATCACTTAGTCTAACAAAGGGTGAAATATAAAAGGTAGGATATGAAGAACAGGGAGAATGACGGATGCCACACACGGGAAGACACAGCAGTGAGATAAATCACCATCCGTGTTTTTTCAATTGTAGGGTGTAAAGTATCATGTCATCTTTCAAAATTATACGAATGGAACCTGGAGACATCAGCTTTATTAGTACTTTTTGAACTCTTTATAGAACATAATGGAGAGGTCAGCAGTTCAAAACCAC
>NW_022105611.1:15480715-15488473 GCF_000313985.2 Echinops telfairi | reverse complement strand
TCTCAAGGACAAAGTCTGTGCTCCTTTCAAGGCCATCGTTAGGCCACCATTCACTTCACACCGCCAACCAAGAACGTACAAAAATAAACAGGCAAAATTATTTCAGTTCTGTGTTTTCATTTTAAAAACAACAGGAGCCATATAAGGATTCCTTTCTTTTCACTCAAGCTATTTCCTGATGGGATTTAAGTCCCTGGTCCCTATAGGAGAAAACCAGGCTATATGAAAGAAACACAGTACTTGCTGAGTCGTACTGTATTCACAAGATTACAGAACATTAGATTAGTACAAACTTAGGGTCTGTCCAATCTCCTGTTCTAAAAAAAGGGTAAGTTGGACCCAAAGGCGAAACATGACCTGCCAGAGATTTGACAGTGGCCAAAGTTCACGTGAATTTGCCATAATGTCTCTAGACGGCTCTAGGAGTTAGCTTTATTTTCACTAAACAGAAAAATCTCTTGTGCCTGTTCTAGGTACACAATGGCCCCTACCCCAACCCTTAAATGAAATGGGCCCATTCACACTGGCTCAGGTACAAACATGATTACTGTATATATTTGAGCAGAAGCCGGCCCCAACTATCAGCCAAGGCACCTAATTTTACCACAAATACTGCATTAAAAATGTGCTGCAAAAACTCGGCATATATACGAGTATATGCTTCATCTTTCCTTACGTTTTTGAAATTTAGGGCCCTATTTGAAAAATACTGCATCTTCATATTTCCAGTGCTGTACTGTATTGTTCACTAGAAAGGTCAGGACCAATGCAACTTTGTAGTGATAGACTGGACCATTTTCAAAGTGCTGCTCTAGAGGAACACTGGAAAGAGAAGCTCTACTTCACTTGCACCCCAACCACAATCAATAGACCATAAAGGAAAAGAGAAAATTCGGTACCCTGACATCACTTCTAGATGAAGCTGTCCTGAGACAGTTAAGAAAGCAGGAACATTGAAGAAATTCTCCTTGGAATCTTTCATCTTGCTTGAAGGCTGTAAATAAAGAATATAAACAATAAAGAGCTATTAGCTGTTTTCATATTCACATACTCGCCACAACTAAAAATCAGAATGAAATTAAACCTATGTGAGGACAGACCATTCTTAATGGCAATAAAGGCAGTTCTCGCTTTTGTGGATGCTGATCTTGTTTGTGGTTAATTCTTTCTTAAGGCAGAGAGTATTCCTAAGTTTTGTTTGGTGGTGTCTTTACTTATTTGGGCCTAATAAAATGTTGGACTCTGGCATAGCAAAGAATCTAAAGTCAATTTTACTTCGGAATGTCTTTGATCAAACAGTTCAAGTAACTGGTTTTATTTGACCGTCCCTTCCAACATGTATCTGTAATACCTGGTGTGACAAAGCACTTGTGAGATTGAGCTGGGAGTTGGACAAGCTGCTTTACTTCTTGGAACACCAACTACACTTTAAAGAATGGCTACCAACCAGTCTACGGTCATTCGGTCTTACAAATTTAACAGGCATCACGATCACAGTGAATGAAATAAGTATATATCACAACAAGGAAAACAACTGATAACATTTTTTACTAATGAGAAAACTTAAGCTTTCAAGGCAAAATTGGAATTTCAGAAAACAAGAATTGGCCACTATGAGCCTAAGACCTTCACAATATCGAAGGCATAAAGTAATACCAATAAATCTGGTTTTATAATTTTATATAATGAAATGTGTCAATATTTGAGAAATCTGCAGAACCAAATCAGTATTTTCCCACACAACACATCTTACTACAAAAGTGTGCCAGGGTACAAGATACACTCAAAGTGTAAGCTACACCAATGGATTTCAATGCAACAGAGAACAATAGGAGACTATATTTGCTATAGTCCAAACTCAGAACAGCAGTTTATGTATGAGCAGACAGTAGAAAAATTAGTAAATTATAGGATTTCCATTCTATATTACAACTAATATTTTCTTAAAAAACATTTTGAGGGCTCTCACAGCTCATTAACAATCCAGACATCAATTATACCAAGTACATTTGTACATATGTTGCCATCATTATTTTCTAGACGTTTACTTTCTCTTGAGCCCTTGGTATCAGTTCCTCTCCATCCCACCCGTGGCCCGTTGATAAATTATAAATTATTATTATTTTCATATCTTACACCAACCGCTGTCTCCCTTCCCCCATGGTCTCTGTTGTTCATCCCCTGGGGGGTGGTTATGTGTCAATCATCACTATCAGTTCCCCTTTTCCTCCCCTCCTCTCCCAACCTTCCCCCTCCCCTCCTGGTATCACTACTCCCATTCCGGTTCCTGGATTCCATGTGTTGTGAGTTCTAGTCTCTTATCTGTACCCGTGCACATGCTTCGGTCTAGCGCGCAGTGAAAGGCCGGGCTAAGGTCATACAAGTGGGGGGTGAGAAGGCCTCAAGGAACCAGGACTATTGTGTGTTTCATTGGTGCTTTACTGCACCTTGACTGACACATCAATCCCTTCCCTGTGACCTCTCTGTGAGGGGATGTCCCGTTGTCTACAGATGGGCTTTGGGTCTCTGCTCTCGACACACTTCATTCTCAGCAATATGGTTTGTTTGTTTTGTGTCTTCAGATGCCATTGCCCAGTCCCAGCGACACCTCATGCTCGCACAGGCTGGGGTGCTTCTTTCATGTGGGCTTGTTGCTTTTCTGCTAGAAGACCACTTATTTAACTTCAAGCCTTTAAGACCCAGACCCTGTATCTTTTAATAGCCAGGCACCATCTGCTTTCTTTACCACATTTGTTTATGCACCCATTTTGTCTTCAGCGATTGTGCCTGCCTGGAGGGCGAGCATCACAGAATGCCAGGTTGCTAGAACAAAGTGTTGCTAGAACAAAGCACTGAGGAAGGACATGAGCAGAGGCCCGAAATCCATCCACAACCTCAGTGTATGCAACTAATCTTTAAGAAACCATCATTTGTTAAGTTGTGGTGTACTATCACTGAGCTTGATATGGTTCTTCTAGCCAGTCTTTGTAACTCCCCCAAAATATGCATGTGATCGTTGAACAATGAGTAGGAGGGACCAAAGAAGAATTAGTGACTTTGAATTATGATACCACCAAAGAACAATGACTATACTGTGCACTGCCAGAAGAACGAACAACTTTGTGTTATAGTAAGTACAACCAGAATGTTTCTTTGAAGTGAGGATAAGATCTCATCTCGTGTATTTTGGACATGTTACTAGGAGGGACTAGCTCCGGGAAAAGGGCATCACGCTTGACAAAGTCAAAGTGTCTGCAGCAATGGGCTCAACCGTAAAGGCAATCGTGAGGACTGTGCAAGACGGGCCAGTGCTTCCTCTTGCGGCCTTTGGCCTGTTATTGGGAGTGAACTGACGGGCCCTGACAACAGCAGCAACAACAGAGAGCAGAATGTAAGTGTGGATTAGAGAGCAGGATTTAGAAAGGTGAGTGCCTTCAACTTCGCTTCACTGTTCAACAAGCAAAGTTGCATCATCAGCATGTCACTAGTTGTTCATGAGGCGTCCTCCAATCCTGATGCCACCGTCTTCTTCCTATTGTCCAGCTTGGGCGATTATTTTTGCTTAGCATATAAATATGGAAGTAAGTAACAATGACATGCACCTTTCCTTATTTTAAATCATGCAGTATCCCTTTATTCTTTTCAAATGATTGCCTCTTGGTTTATGGACAGATTTTGTATGAGCACAATGAAGTGTTTGGGAATTCTCATTCTTCACAAAGCTATCTAGTTTGTTATGATCCACATAGTCCAATGCCTTTACATAGATAATAAGACACAAGTAAACATTTCTGATATTCTCTGCTTTCATCCAAGATCCATCTGATGTCAACAGTAATATCCTTTGTTCTACATCCTCTTCTGAATCTGGCTTGAATTTGCGGCAGCTTCCTGTCAGTGTATCACTGCAAATGTCATTGAATGATCTTCAGCAAAATTTAGCTTGCCCTCTGATGTTAATGATATTGTTTGATAATTTCCACATTCTGTTGGGACCTGTTTCTTTGGAATGGATGCAATATGAAGCTCTTCCAGTTGGGTGGCCAGGTGTCTGTTTTCCAAATTTCTTGCCATAAATGAGTGCACTGCATCAGTTTACTGGAAGATTTCCAATGGCATGCCGTCAACTCCTGCAATCTAGGCAAGTTTAACTGCAAAATGTTCTCATTAGCTTCTTGGCACAGTACATTGCTCTCTCAACCCCAAATTTCCCTATGCTTTTCATGTGGCTAACGCCTCCTCGTCCTTCAGGTTTCGGTTCAAATACCTTGTATTCACGAAGCCTTCTTTCCTACTAAGGGCCACCACCACTCCCCACTCTATGACTAAGCTAGTAAAGATTAACCTCCCATGTACTTCCATGACAATCCACACAGGCACTTCATTCATTCATCCGGACACTGTTCTAGACAGTGTAGACACAGTGAGTAAAACAGACAACAACGTAAGCTCTTAGAGAGCTTACATTCTATGTCAAAAAAGGAAACATATAAACTAATAAAGAAACAAGGTAACAATGAACTGGATGTGAGAGTGAGGGAAGAGAAGACCGTCCTCTGAAGCAGCAGCGACAGGCAAAGACCGGAAGGAGGAGAACGTATGTTCTTGAATTCTTACTCTAAGGACATAGAGCAATCACTGAACTGTTTTTGTTTATTTTCACTGAACTGTTTTATGTAGTTGTGGCATGATGTATTTTAAAGTTTATTCTAGTGCTTGAGTGGAAAATAGATAATATGGGACATGAGTCTAAGTAGGGAGACCAAATATAGAGGAGATAAGAAAAGGTAGGTGGTTTGAATTAAGACAACGAACATAGAGCAAAATGCATAGACCAAGGACTGACATGAAAGGTAAACCAACAGAACTGATTTAACAAAGTAGCTGGAGGGTTGGACAACACAGGGAAGGAAAGCATGAGTAAAGTCTGACTTCTAAGGTGTTTTATTAAACAGAGAGGTGGTTGGCAATAATTTTTCCTGGGATGAGTAAGATTGGGAAAGCAAAAAAGGAGGAGAAATCTAGAATTGTGTTTAAGACATCAATTTTGAATGCATTACAACATCATAAGAAAAATGTACAGTCAGCAGTAACCTCTTCAAACAGGGCGCTTAAGAAGAGAGACTGAAGGGGGAGACACATCAAAAGTTTGAAGTCACTGGTATGTGGATGGTTCACAAAGTCTTAAGACCTGCTAAATTAAAGAGATATTATAGATTAGAGCTACTCATTAGTGATGACAATGTTTCCTAAAAGAACTATTTTGGAATTTTGCTGGGGCGTTTAATGGACACGAGTTAAGGATGCCCCTGCATAACTAAGACTTGCCTGCATCCTCCCCACTTTCTCATGCTCTGCTACAGTCTAGCAGCTAGACAGTCATGTTACGAGCAATTAACATATACTTATCAACCAAACAATGCATATCTGTGCCAGCCAATGAAAAGTCATTGCTTTTATCTATTTTATACATTGGGTTGGCATAAGACAGCCTATGAAAAAGATCCCCCAGCCCACCTTACCACGCCAGACCTGGAGCAGTGGTTCTCTGCACTGCCAGAACCTTGCGAGACGTGCTGCGCACCAACGGAGCAGACATGGGCAGAGCCATGGTGGCCAGGCTCGGGCTGGGGCTGCTGCTCCTGGCGCTGCTCCTGGAACTAACTCTTCCCACTTTACCTCGGCTGCCACAACTCCACCTAACACCACCAGCAAGGGCAACGGAGGCTCCCTGCAGTATACCGGTAGTCTCTTCATGGTCACACTCTCCCTTCTGCATCTCTACTGTTAAAGAGACTCAGGCCAAGAAACACCTCTACTTCCCTATCTTCTATACCCAATCCACACGGTGGTCGCAAGTCCAGCGCGGCATGGAAAAATCAGATCTTCCTTGAATCTACTGTTTCCACACCTGCTTCATCGACACAGAAGATGTTGAGAATCTCAAGTTTCACTGGTTGCTGATTGGAAGAATGCCCGAAGAGTTTGAGTAGATGATGAATGCCATTATTATGAGTTCCATGTACAAGGCGAAGAATGACAACATCCAAAAATTAAGAGATGGGTTCTTTAAATGTGAACTAAGAATTATGGACACTAAAAATGCTACCTTATGGGGGAGGGGCGGGAAAGGGTTTTTATTTTTCTAGAGATAAAGGATGGGATATAATATTGAGGTTCATTTGTCCTTTTGTTCTTGAAATCTATAAGGCCACAAGTGATTAGGTAACATTAAATGCTTCCATGGTTTTATTTATATGTATATTAGAAGGGCCCTCTAGATCTTCCATGCATTGTTTCAGCAGTACTAATCTAATGCTGATAGACTCTAGATGAACGTTTTACATTATTAAACTATCACTGTTCTCTTGGGACCTGAACTCATACTTTGAGGTTTTGGATCTGACATTGCATTCGGTGTTTGATGTAGTTGACAAATACCCGGAGTCAGGGATTGCGCTGCGCTGTGCCCTAAGTCCAAGCATAATGAGTGAATTTTGCTTATACACTTCGTATAAAGTCAAGTGGTAGGCATTTCAGATCACCTATTCCCACTCAACAAGAGCACCGGTTCGTTTAGCCAAAACTGATTCCAAAGAGTAAGAAGTACAGTGACGCCAACTAATTTCAAAATGCTGCTTTTTATTTCTGTGTTGGCTACACACTTTTTACACTGCACAAATTTGTCTGTTCTGAAAGTTGAACCAAAGAAATCTTGAAATAAAAACATGCGAAGGAGCCAAAAATAATTTAAATCAAGGATTTGGGAAGTGAAGACTGGAAGCTAACTTGCATTAAATTCATGAAAACTTTTATACTCCTGTAAATACCTTTAATACCCTTTTTTTTTAACTTTAAGAATCAGAATAGTCACATTTGGAACACGTTTCTATATCAGTCAATATTTTTAGATAGTTAGAACCTTGGTCCTAAGCCTAAAGTGGGCTTAATTCTAGAAAGTAGATCTTTAACAACTGCCTCGGTGCACAGAAATCTTTTAACGTACCCACTCCATGAAGTCTTTTGTTCGCATGGTCATGCACTGATACTTAGATGTTCCTGTATCGAATATGAACACAGTAGTGCTGATAACCGAAGTCATTTTCCCCATTGTTTGAAACCTCCAGAGAAGAACAACCCGATCCCACCGATCTCAAGCTACTGTGTGTGCGCGAATGAACACTCCCTTTTGCTTCATCTCTGAATGCTGTACATCTGTTTGGGCTTGTATAATGTGTTTGTGTATTGATGTTTTGATTCATAGTAACCTCATGTTATGGAATTGATTTGCATTGAACACAAACTGTAAATAAAAATAAACGACTGCAAGAACAAAAAAAAAGAAAAAGATTCTCCAGCAAAACCATTTGAAAAATCAATACACAGATGGAAGGACCCACCCATTCTAATATTCAATGATTTACCTAAACTTTCTCTGATCATCTACTTACTAGTGTAACACAATTCAGCCCAGCCGTTTTCTATCAAGTACAACAGTAAACACTTGGCTATGTTGCTCTGCCATTAAAAGATAGGTAATGGAGAGGTCTGAGGGGCCGGCCCCAATCCCAACTATGTGGACAGTCCCCCCTCCCCGCAGGAGAATTCACCTCAGAGGACAGCACTGAAGCTGCAGCTCAGGGAGAGGGACATGTCTGATCAGAGCACACAGGAGCAAATGAAGGGGGAGGAAGAGAGAGTGGAGCACATCCTGGTCCATCATGCCCTGAGGACAATATTCCTGCTCAGAGCAGCCAA
>NW_022105611.1:15477982-15479599 GCF_000313985.2 Echinops telfairi | reverse complement strand
CAGGGACACACAGTTGTGTATTTTGTTGCATACTGAGTTTCTGGGATAAAAACAACCTCTCTTAAAATCGAGGTCCATTTGTATTCCAAAATACTTATAACTAGAACACCCACTCTCAGCCCTGAAAGTGGCTTCACTCAGCAACTGTGGCAGGACAGGAAGCCGTTAGCTCAGACTGTTTGCAAACAGCCTGCTGTCCTGCAGAGCAGTCTGAGAAGGGACAGGGTAGGAGTGAGACAAGGACCCTGGAGCGGCCGTGCTCGGAGAGGGTGGGGGGACTACGGCAAAGGTGCATGGACGGCACGGCCTGGGCATATCGTCTACTCAGGAGAGAAAGCGCGCAGAGCTAAGTTTGCTGCTAAAGTGAAGGACTGAAGAAATACATCACTCTCTTCATTATCATCCCCAAACATTCATTTTGGTTCATTAGTTGTCAATCTGGGGTTTTTAAGGGGAATCTCTCCAGAGTCAAGTCCCTTAACCACTTGGACATTATTCATGAACATTTTTTCCTCTCACCCACTGAGAAAAAGAACAAGGTGGACATTTGGGGGCTGTAGAGTGGGGGGAGAGGAAGCGAGAGGGTTCTATTCAAGAACTAAAGGAAAGTTTGGGGTACGGCGCATCAGATTGATTCTCCCCGTAGTCTTTCAGGTCCCACAAGCTGTCTTCATCTTTAAGATCTGAAATAACTTCTTTTCTATCCTCTTCTTTCTAGGTCTTCTACCATGATCTGAGGCATGTCCAGATATTATGCCAATGGCCTAAAACCAGTAGCTGGGATCAGAGTAGGTCTCCAAGCCTTTCTTCTGCGGTTCCTCTGGATGGATTCAAACTGCAACCTCTCTCTATATCATGCAGGGACACCATTTATCAGGTACTCCGTTAATACTTAATAAACATAAAGCATGCTGAATCCATATTACATTTCTTTCTGTGCAAATAAAACTTCAACTAGTTGCTATCTCTTAGACCTCTTCCCAATTTAACCAAAAATGACAAAGAGAATATATTCTCTTGCAGTTGCTGTGTATAGGAAACAAATTCCTGATAACTGGCACAGAAAAGCGTGGTCTTCCTTTACCACTGGCCTCAGAGCTGAGGTGACCTGAGGGTATAGTGGTCAAGTGTTGAGCTGCTAACCAAAAGATCCAAGTCTGAATCCACCACCTACTTTACCGGAAAAAGATGTGGGTGTTGGCTTCCATAAAGATTACTGCATTGGGAATCCTATGAAGCAGTCCCAGAGGAGGCTACAAGTCAGAATTGATTCTACAGCAAAGGATTAGGGTTAGTGGTCCTTTAGAATAAGCCATTCAAAGGCATATTGTTAGAACTGTCAGCATTTTGAAGCTATCCAAAAAAAGATGCCTGTTATTTTTCAGTGTTTCTTGAAGTCAATGGTATTATGGAATGTTTCCTTTAAGAATGGCATCCAAAAATTAAACATCAAGTTTCTAAGAATAGCATCCAGAAAATAAATGTCTCATTTCCATTAAAACTCCACTCCATAAAATAACTGAATAGCATTGGCTTTAAAGAGCTTAAGTTCAAAGGCTTCACAAGTCTTTGCAATGTTTATGAAACTTGTATTTTCTTTTGTATTGTGACTAATTA
>NW_022105611.1:15475792-15477163 GCF_000313985.2 Echinops telfairi | reverse complement strand
GCTCAGCAGTGGTGTAACCTATACACCATCTTATGCATAACCAACTGCCACTGAATTGATTCTCATAGGAACCTTAGGGTTTCTGAGACTATTTATCTTTATGGATCAGGCAGCTTCATTTTTCTCCCGTAGGGTGGCTGGTGGTGTGAACCGACAAGCGAGGGGTTAGTGGCTCAACACCCAACCAACCCACTGCAGAACTCGGGCTCTACATTATCTATTGTTGCTAGGTGTCGACGGTGGGTTGCAACTCATAATAACCACACGTATAACAACAAAACAATACATTGCCCTGTCCTGCACCATTTCCCAAATTGCTATATTTAAGCTCATTGTTGCCACTCTGTCAATCAACAAGACCTTACCATCTAACTCATCCAGTCGATTTCAACCCATAGTGACCCTTCAGGACAGGGTAGAAGTGCCCGCGCTTTCTGAGACTGCAGCTCCTTACGGGAGTAGAACGCCTCATCTTTATTCCATGCAGTGAGTGGCTGGTAGTTTCAAACTACTGATCTTGCAGTTAGATGCCCAACACAAAACCCCTATGCCACCAGGACTCCTCACTGCCTGTTTCTATAGTATTTAATGAAAATGGGTACATAAATAATGTTATTTATGCAAAAACTATCAGGACCGCTTGCTAAAATCAGGTTACTAGTAAATGTTATTTTCTTTCTCCCAGCAAAGAATAGCAAACAAGAAATGGCAAGGGTACTTGACTTTATGTGATGTTAACTCTTTTTCAGTTTTATTAGCAGATAGTTCATGTATCATATAATGCAACAGTTCAGTCGCTTTAAGAATAGTTGTACAGCCATTGCGATGCTACTCTTGACAGCTGTTACCTAATAGAACACTAGTCAAAATTTTAGTATTTTCTCTCAAAAGGCAAATTCAGGAGTCCGTGGAATGTATACAATCAATAGTTACTTCCAGCTAGACAGTCCTTGTTTACAACCCAGCTCTGTCTCACTGCATGGTTTCTGATCGTTTTCTGAGTCGTTTCCTTATCTAAAAATAATAATAGCTAATTAATTCCGTGAACATTTCTGAAGCACCTACCATATGCCAGGGAATGTGCTAGGGACTGTACAACAATGTAAGCAGAGATGCTGTCTCTGCCCTCCTGAAGGCAAGCTAGTTCCTATGTCAAAACCTTCCGGAAAGGCACTTGATAGAATGCCGAAAATTGGAGGGCAAGTCAAAAAGTTTTGCTACAGAACCATAGCTTCACTGAATAAACGTGGGCCCGTTGTCCTTCCACCCCGCCCCCACCTAGGTCTACACCCTCAAGGCGGTGCTCCCATCTCTCCAAGCCTCCCCTGATGAATTCTGCGCCTTCAATTCAGGCAGCCTCCAGGGGCTCAG
>NW_022105611.1:15472982-15474289 GCF_000313985.2 Echinops telfairi | reverse complement strand
CCATGCTAGTCACCAAGAACAGAGCTGATGTCAACCAGCCACAGCACCACCACCAGGAAGGTAAACAACAGAATCTGAATCACTTAAAAACTATTTTAAAAATATGAACTAGGATAAAAGGCAACAGACCTTAGTTTTTGAGGGAGAATGGGGGAATGGCGGGGAAAAAAGAGTTGATACCAAGGGCTCAAGTGGAAAGCAAATGTTTTCAGAAATGATGGGAGCAGAAAATGTACAAATGTGCTTGACACAATGGATGTGTGTATGGATTGTGTTAAGAGCTGTACGAGCTCCCAGTGATTTTTTTAAAAAGGCCAACAATGAGAGTAGAGACACCAGGAGGATATGGGGAGGGTAGTGGGAGAAAGGGGAATCAATCACAAAGATCAACTATAACCCCCTCCCAGGGGGACGAATAATGGAAGAGTGGGTGAGGGACGATGGAGGACAATGTAATATATGGAAATAATAATTATTATTTAATAATAGGGAGGGGAAAGAAATGGGGAGCTGATATCAGGGGCTCAAGTGGGAAGAGAATGCTTTGAAAATGATGATGGTAGCATCTGTGCAAATGTGCTTGAATGCACATTGGATGAATGTATGGATTGTGATAAGAGATGTAAGAGCCCCCAATAAAAGTATTAAAAAAATAATCATAATTTCTAAAAAGACCATGACTTGGGTCAGACGAATCTTACCTTTCAAAGTGACATCTTTTTTTTTTTTAACTTAAAAAAAATTGGGGTGGGGGATCCTTTTTTTTAAAACTATTATATTGGCATGTAATTCACATATCACACAATTCAACGGTTTAAGTATATGAAAGAGCTTTGAAACCATCACTATGGTAAATTTTAAAACATTTTCTTCACCCTTATACTCATTATGATTAGCTCCCACCCCACCCTCCACCCCCTGCACCCTCCAGCGCCAGAGCCCTAACACTTCAGAAGGTCTGGTGCAGATTTGCCTAATGCAATATGTTGTTTGCTGCTTCCATGAGTATTTAGATCTTGAGAACTTCCATCTTTCTTCATTCATCATGTTTATTGGTCTATGTGGGGACAACTTTGTTTCTTTGTATTGAGGATTTATACTAGTATTAATAAAGCACTAGCTTCTCAAAAAAAAAAAGGAGTAAGATTTTAGTTTTTAAAAAAATTCTAAGTTATGATGTATCAATGTAGCCTTGTAACATCTGCAATTTGCTTTTAATATGGCCGACTTTCAAATTCATATTATTTTGGTTGCATTTATTATAGGTGGATTTTGTTTTACCCATTTGGAAATACCTTATAAATTTA
>NW_022105611.1:15457304-15458158 GCF_000313985.2 Echinops telfairi | reverse complement strand
AAAAAAAAAAAGATGTTGAGTGTGTTCTTCCTTTGTGGTTTTGGGTCTTTGTATATCTCATTATCATACTTGACTGTCTTTTTAAAATATTCTTTGAACGCTCAGCCCTATGATTTCAGCACTTTCTCCATTTGCCTTCACTACTCTATGATTAAAAGCAAGTTTCAGAGTCTCTTCTGACAGCCACTTTGATCTTTTTAAAATTTCCTGTCTTTTTAATGACCTTTTCCCTTCCACAGGTATGAAGATGTTGAGGTTATCCCACAGCTCATTGGGTCTCTTGTCATTAGTATTCCATGAGTCAAATCTGTCCTTGAGCATCAGGTGGGATGAACTCATGGTCGTATTTTGGCTTGTATGTACTTGTTTTAATTTTCTTTGGCTTCAACCTGAACTTACATATAAGCAATTGATGCTGTGTTCCACAGGCACCCCCGGCCTAGTTTTAGCTGCTGATACTGAGCTTCTCCATCATGTCTTCTCGTAGATGTGGTCAAGTTGATTTGTGTCTTCCATCTAGGAAGTCCATGTCTACAGTCACCCTAAGTGTTGTTGTTGAAAAAAGGTGTTGCAATGAAGAGGTTGTTGGTCTTGTAAAATTCTATTATTTGATCTCGATAACCAAGCTTTGTTTCTATAACCAATCGCTAATAATCAATGCATTCTGATTGCATGTTTCATCAAATTCAAAAAGAAGACATTATTAATATTCCTCAATTTTCTCACTAGATTTCTAGTGGTTGGTGCATTAATTTGAATAGTTGTGTTGGCTGGAGTTGTGTATATGGATATACAGAAGTTCAGCATTTTACTTTAAGATAGGCCTTGAAATGTCCTTTTTGATAATGAATGCA
>NW_022105611.1:15441774-15455851 GCF_000313985.2 Echinops telfairi | reverse complement strand
TGTTAGCTATGGCCTTCTGTCAATACAACTCTTATTAAACTTAAAGCACACGCTCAGATAGAAAATACCAACAAGAACACATCCACTAAGATGGAATCTAGAACTTACTTCGACTTGAAACAGTTCTCCAGCCCCTTCACAGTCATTGGATGTTATTATTGGGGTATGAATATGTATAAAGCCATTGTCCTAGAAAGAAAAAAACAACACACCTTTTAAAGCTAAATTTGCATAAGAAACAACCTCAAGAAGAAAGCATTACCATACTGTAATAACAAAATGACATAAGGTCATATCAAATCCCTCACTAACCCCTCAGCTGAAGGTTTACTATGCACATTGGCAGACAAGATTTTAAATCAACAAGAAACATAGACATTAACTACTTCAACCTGTTCATTTCTAAACTAGGGAGCTTGAGGTCTAGAGAAATTTAATGACTTCACAAGAGTCACACAGCTATTTCTCTATTATGAGGGGGCTTAAGAAAGTTCATGGAAAAATGGAATTAAAAAAGAATGAATTCTCCTACTAACTTTTTAAAGTCTTCTTGTATACTCCAAACAAACCTCCAAGCTATCAAGGTTTGCTATCGAGGCGATTCTATCTAATAACAACTCTATAGGGCAGGGCAAACTGCCTCTGTAGGCTTTCTAGGTAATATCTCTTTTTGGAAGTAGAAAGACTTATCTTTCTCCTGTGAGGCAGGTGGTGGTTTCAAACTGCTGGCCTTTTGGTTAGCAGTCCAACTCATAACCACAATACAACCAGGACTCCTCTCTTGTGTACCAGCGGTGATTACAAAAAAAAAAAAAAGATGCATGCATGTGCACAAAGTTCTTGGTCCTCAGCTATGCCGTAAGATTACAAATAGCCAGAAACACACACACACACACACACACACACACACACACAGACCTAATGCATAGTGATGTTGCCCATACTGTTAAGGAAATACAAAGTGATCAATATGAAGTTCTGTTATTTTGGAATGAGAACCTCAATTGTAATGAGCCACTAAAACAGAGAAAATTAAAGTTGACAAATAGGGACTGAAGAAATAAACAGAAAGTGAAGAAGGCAGAAATAAATTGTGGGATGTCTTGGCCATTAAATGACCGCAAGGGGCACCGCGTGTACACCTCCTCTGCCCGAAGAAAGATGTTGAGTGGCAAATCCATCCATTACAGAGGCGCCCCATAGCAGCTCTTCCGTTCTAAAGCCTGAGACTATTTTTCCATTAGTAAACCACAAAGTCTCTGCTAGTGGGGTTGAAATAACCCAGCAACTTCAAGGTTATGCTTCATTCATTTTGACTGTGATGTAGGCCAAAAGTTACAAACTGTACCAATGTTGCAGGGTGGAGGTGGAAATAGATAATACTTGAATTTATACTTCAAAGCCAGAATACTAGGTGCTAGGCGGTGGATTCCACTGTACTGAAAACTTTGGCCATAAGATCAGCATTATAAATTCCTATACAGTGAACCCTCGTTTATCGTGGTTAATCGGTTCTAGACCCTACCGTGATAAATGAAATTCCGCGAAGTAGGATTCCTTATTCAAGTCGAAATGGCGTGCAACCTCCACGATTTTCTTGCCATCTTTGATCATATCCAAAAGTTTTACCTTTTCCAGCATCTTCCTCTGGCGCTTATTTTTATTGTCAGAAGGCTTAGAAGAAGCAGCTCGTTTAGGAGCCATCATAGGGCTTAAATAAAATTTCTTAAAAATCACAATTACAGTACACTGTACAAAAGCAAAAATGCATCTGATATGTAGCTCCGATACGTAGCGATGCAGACAGAAGCGTGTACAGTATGAGCCAATCAGTGACAGTAATGACAGAGCATATGCTGTTACGCAAAAACTGCGATAGAGTGAAGCCGTGGAAGTCGAAGCGCGAAGTGGCAAGGGTTCACTGTATACACATCTAGTCTCTGCCAAGTGCTGCTGACAGCTGGTCGAGTATAAAATGTCCCGTATGTCACCAGGCCCTGGAAAAGTCCTCTTGGCACCACTCACTCTCTCCCGCGTGCTCCTGTCAAGGTAGTTCCAGAAATCCACAGGAGCGGTTCTACTCCAGAGTACGCAGGTACAGGCGTTGGAACTGACTTGCGGGCAGTGGCTTTGGGGTTGGTTCTTCCTGAAAAGGTTGGATTCAAGCATCCTGGCTCAGCACAAAGTTTTAAGTCAAAAATGGGCCATGTGATATCGACTGATTAGATATTCAAGATACAAAGTAGTCTCAGAACGTATTCAAATGTGTGCTGAATCGGAGAGCAACTGTGCCTAGAGGCCCTGCTCAGAGTACAATACAGGGAACCAATGAACCTGAATCAATAACATTACTGCATACAGTTTTCATCTGCTGGAAGCCAAGAATTATGGACATGAATCATTTATTCCACATGAAATGCGGGCAACCATGAGCATGAGTGCAGTAAACAAAGAAAGGAAGTGAAAAATCCAAAGGAAATGGTGGGGGGAGCGTAAGGGCTAAATATAATTGCCTAAGTTAAAACTGTCTAATGCCACAAGAAACTGGAAACCGTAGGGAAAGCACTGCATGGGATATTGAAAAAAAGAGAGAGACACACACAAGTCATGGGAATTCTTTTTAAAAACTGAACTCATGTTAATTAAACCTTTCAAAAGAAGTCACCTACGCTTTAAGCTTTAGTGCTGCTGGCAGGGTTTATCAAAGTCCACAGCTTTACCAAAAGGTACAAAGAGAGATTACCAAGGGAGAACAATAAAGCAGTTAGAACAAAGTTCAAAAGGGAGCAGAGCAGGGCGGCCCCAAGGTAAGGAGGGGAGTGAAGAGGGGAAGGGGTGGGGTACCCTCAGCAGCTGCCTCCACTGCATTCTCCAAGCAAACCCACAAAGCCAAACCCACTGCCAGGATGGAGCCCCCCTCCTCACGGCCTCCGGGGGAGTAGAACTGCTCCAGTGGGCTTCTGGGGCTGCTGACCTTATGGGAGCAGAGAACCTCAGCTTTCTCCCAGGTGGATTCGACTGCAGCCCCAGACGCACTCACTGTGCCTTCTGAGCTCCTTCCTCACAGCAAACAGCTAAAGAGGCTAAACAATGAAGACAAACTCTTTTACTCAATTTTCCGGATTCGACTTAGCACCTCTACGTTTGTAAATATTTTGGCCCACACACACCAGAACAAGACTTTTTATGAGACGTTTGAGTATCCCAATGTTAAAAAAAATGCACGTTCCATGCCCAGGCACATCATTCAAAGGAAATTCATTGAGACTCTATTTCCCTCCCCACACAGCCCAAATAAGTAACATCACTTGATCAGAAGCAAAAAGAAACACAAGAAAAACGGCCAGCCACAGGCATGCCACTGACAACAAGAAGTGACAAAACTCTCCACAAAAACCAGTTATAGGAATTCAAAGGCACAGCCTGCAACAGACAGGCTTTGAGGGCACCGCCATGAGGATGAGGGCAAACTTGACAGAGTGAGCCTGGAAGCCACCAAGGCAGGAGAGGAGACTTTTCTCTGGGCTCCATTTAAAAAGGCAGGGTTGTGTAGAATACATTTTAAGCACACATCGACTGAACTTTACATAAAATTTGTGCCCAAATACATCCCTCGTTATCTGAGAAACTCATTCTTCTAAAGGGCTCATTCCTAGGGAATTGTACTTAGCCGAGTTGTACTTAGTACACACAAATGGTTTGATTTTATAAGCAAACCAAGTTATGCAGATAAACCAAAAAATAACTAGATCCATATGAAAGGGTCCTAACTGAAAACGTACAGGGTACGTTCCTCCCCCACCCGACCCCTGACTTCTATGCTCTTATTGATGGATTTGAGATATATGGACAGTTCACATCTAAAGCTTCTCATCTTTGGGGGAGTCAAAAGTAACACGCCAGAAAGAAGTACCAACTACTTGGTGGTGATGCCCTTGAGCAAATCCCAACCCATGGCACCCACGAGACACAGCACAACCGCACCACGGAGTTTCAGCTAGACGGCTCACTGGGTAGGAAGTACCAACCTCTCGGTAAGCAGCCAAATGCTAAGCCACTGCACGGCTAGGGCTCCTTACCAAATACTACATACAACCCCCAAATCCACTGCAGTCGAGTCCATGCTGACTCAGTGGCCCCCCAAGGCCGAGCAGAACAACTCCCCGGAGTTTCTGAGGCTGCACATCGTTCTGAGAGGAGCCAGCCTCGTCTTCCTGCAGCGGAGCAGCTGTTGGGTCCCACCACTAGGTAATGTGTCATTATTAGTTTAAATACCCTACAAATACGCCAATGACTCCTTTAAACATTTCAACTCTGAATGTCTCACATGTAACATTTTATAGAACAAGGTACCAGGATCCTTTTTTTACTGTTAAAAAGTATTTATAGCACTTGTAAAGTGCCCACCTTTCTAAAGTACTATCACCAACAATGCTAAAATACAAGGGTTTTCTTTCCACTCAAATTAAAAAAAAAGATTTACTTCATTTATTTTCATGCTTTCAAATTTTTTCAATTTCTTTTCTTATTTACCCCCCACCCATTTATAAAAGCTTCAAGTAACAAGTTATAAAAAAGGCAAAGTCCACTTACCAATTGATTGCCAATACCACCACCTAGTGGCCACAATCACCTAGTGGCTTGCACACCCCTGGAAGCTGTGCCAAGGGCATTTAAAACGCCAGCAGGGCCACCCAGGGCAAATGGATTTTAGTGGAGCTTCCAGGTTAAAACTGACTCAGAAGAAGAGCTTGGAAACCCGCTTCTTAAAATAATGGGCCAGTGAAACCTTTATGACCAGCAGTGGAAGAAAATGAGTCCCTGAGCTTGAGGACATTTAAAATACCACTGGCAGGGGCTGCTCCCTCCAAGAAAACGGATCTTAAATTACGTGGCTGGAGGAATGCTTTCAGGACCTTCATTTGCTGAGGTGGCATGACTCAAAATGAGAACAGCTGAAGACACCCATTAGCATTCGAAACATGGGCTGTACAAAGCAGGAATCTAGGGAAACCGGAAGTCGCCAAGGAGGAAATGGGAGGGCTGAAAGCAGGCATCAGTGAAATGGACTCGCATGGCCCTCTGTTCTGGTGGCTATTCCAAACTGCACAGGGATAGCACCCCATTCATCTTCACACGTGATTACTGCCAGGTCTACTCTGAAGCAACAGTCAGTGGTAGGATAATGTCCATCCAAGTTGCTACGGCTACTATTCAAGCTTACCAGCCAAAGATAAAGAAACTACAGATTCTCACACACCTTTTCAGTCTGAAATTGATCAAACAGGCAGTCAAGGCACATTGAAAAGTACTAGTGATTGTAACGCAAATATTGGAAACAAAATAGACTCAGTAGTTAGAAAATATGGCCAAAGTGATAAAAACAAAGCTGGAGAGCTCATGATATAATTTTTCAAGACCAATAACATATTCATTGAAACTACTGTTTTTTTCAACATAAACAGCTATGATACACATGGATCTTGATATATACAGGAAAAAAATGGATTAGATCTGTGGAAAGAGATGGAGAAATTAAGCATCAAAAGTCACAAGGAGCCCAGGGGCAGAGTGAAAAACAGACTATCAACTGCTCACACACAAGTTCAAGTAGGAGCTGATGAACATTAAAGTAAGTCCATACGAGCCATAGTCCAGCGTGGGTACAGTATATACTACCTGCAATAAGGAGAGACTATCTCAAGAGGTTGGACACATTAAGCACAATGAACTCAATGCCAGATGATCGTGGGATGACTTCAAGGGAGTTACACAGAAAGAAAACAGAAAGTCCTTTACACAGAGAAAAAAGGACAGACCAAAATGGGTATTACTGGTGTAAAGATTCACAAGTAGATCAAGCGAACAAGATGGGATCCAGAAAGAAACCCAAACATATGGACAACTGGTTTTTAACAAAGGCAACAAAGGAATATAGTGGGAAAAGGTCAGTTTTTCGACCTGTGATCCTGGAATAAATAATAGCGTATCTATATGTACAAAAATAAATTTACACCTCACACCATATGTCAAAATTAACTAAAGTGTGAAACTTAAAACTATAAACTGTCTAGAATACAATATAGGATTTGGCAATCTTTCCTTACATATGACAACAAAGACATTCTTAAAAGAACAAACTGATAATTTTACTAAAAAATTAGAAACTTCTGCCATTCAGTATTCTACTGAAAACATAAAACAAAACAAAACAAAAAAACCCCCTAACCTACATTTTCAAGAGAAAACTTTTGCAAAGTGGCTATCTGATAAAGAACTTGTGTCCGGAATATACAACGAACTCTCAAAGCTCATCACAAAGAAAACGCACAATGCAAAAAAACGGGCAGAATAATTGGAAGAAAATCCCACTGAAAAACCACATACAGACAGCAGCAAAGAAGCGCATGAACAGACATTGAACATTACTAGTCATTAGGAAGGCATCTCTCACTACTAATTAGAGTGGCTACAATTACAAGCCACTGTTAAGTGGGAGCAGGGATGTGCCAACACTAGCACTCTCCTGTGTCTGCTAGCGATGTAAAACCACTTTAAGAAAACAGTTTAGAAGTTTCTTAAAAAGTTAAACACACATCTACCAAATAACCCACCCATTCCACTCCTGGCTATTTACACAAGAGAAAGGGAAATGGACCCGTCTGTCTGTGAAAGGCCTGTAATAAATGCTCACAGACATTTTATTCGCAAGAGCCCCAAATCTAGAAACAACCCAAAAGTCCACCAACCGGGTAAACATATAAATAAACTGTGTGGGTTTATCTATACAATGAATACCATCCAGTAATAGAAAACAGAAACCTATACATGTCAACATAGGCGAATCGCAAAATAATGATGCTGAGTGAAAGAAGCCAGGCCCCACACTGCACCAAAAACCTATATATTATGGAATTCCATTTATATAAAACTCTAGAAAATACAAACAAATTTATTACGGGGCAGCAGATAGGTGGTTGCTCGGGGATGGGGAGGGTTAAGGGCCCAGGGCAACTTTGGGGTGAAGGCCATCTTCCTGATCTTGGCTGTGGTAAAAAAGGTTTTGCAGATACATACATAGGTCAAAAGCTTGCCAAATCATACACACTAAATACATATAGTGACTTTGTCATTTGTTTTTTAAAAAAAGGCTTTTAAACAAATACTACACTCACACATACATACTACATGCACACGAGAGACGAGAGAAGAGACAGACAAGAGAGGACGAGAGGTGAGACGACAGAGACGAGAGACACACAACAGCTGCTGGAAGCAGGCGCCTTACCTTAAAGAAAGCATGAATGGCAGCCGTGGCCTCACTGCGAACCCTCAGTACAGCGCCCACAACATTCGTTCTGCAGCGAAGGTGTGGGTATTGCCTCACATATTCCAGAGGATTCCTCTCTTTGTATTTAAAAGGGAAATTCTGCCGATAAAAAGAAAAAAATTAATTAAAATGTAAAAATGATACTATTTAATAAAATCTACTGCCAGGGCATTTCTTTTCTTTTAAATAACTTTAATGGCATATAAGGCCCCTAGCACACAATTCAGTAGTTAAATCATAGTAAGAAAGAGTTGTGCAATCATCACCAAAATCAATTTTAGAACACTTAATAATCATTGTTATTAGCTCCCCACCCCCCACCGCCAACCTTCCCTACCATGCCCCTCAGTAATTATTAATCCAGTTACTGTCTCTGTAGATTTACCCACCCTGGATTTCATATACAGAAAAACATACAAAACAAAAATAAACAAACAAAAACAATGATTAAATAAAACAGAGGAAAAACCTCAATCAAAAAGAAAGTACAAAATATTAAAAAATTGAAAAAATGTAACAGGGCCTTTAATAGCAGTGCTTTGGAACAAAACTACGATGCTTTATTTATTTCTGAAGCAACTGCTTATAGGTCCCATGCTAATGCCACCAGGAACGTAGAAGGGTGGGTGGAATCAGAGAGAGCTGGGTTTGAAGTCTGCTCCAATGTCTTGGAAACTTGGCACCCATAATCCACTGGCGATGTTACGAACATGCTGACGGGTCTACGAGCCTAAGAAAGGATGAGCAGCCTTCTTTGCTGGGCAGAGCACTGCAGACACCGGGTAAAGCCCACGCTTCCCATGGTCACATCACAATACGGAGCACAGAAGCCTCTCTTCAGATAGAGAAGTTTCAGTGTAAAAGAGAGCTTCCGTTTAATACTGTCTCTTCCTCTTAGGCCTTGGGCACATACTAACTTATATGTTCTATAGAAATGAGCACCATACTCATAAAGTGAAGATGTGGCCACATGACAAAAATCTGGGGATTGCCAGAGGTTCTGAATTCTCCTATTTGGATACTTCAGAATCACAGCGAACTGAAGGGGAAGGAAGATGAGAACAGCCGCATCAGCCGCATCAGCCGCATCAGCCACCACCAGAAGCCGAGGGAGAGCGAGGCAGGTACACAAAAACGGCAACCTTTTATCAAGGGACTAATCACATCATCACAGTAGTTAACCAACGACTATCTTTCCATCACTGTCAGTCTTTTCCCCCCAGAAATCTTAGGACCTGACTCCCGATTTTACGTGCCCATTAGAAGTAAGTCTAACAAGCCTCTGCAGCAGGTCAGAAAGCATACCTTAGGATCACAACTCCCAACAACCTCAATTTTTTCTGCCTTCAGTTCCACATTTTGCCTCTTGTATGGACTGTCCACCAGCTGTCCTTGAACTTCCACAGAACTCCCGAAAGTCAGTTCTCTAGAGTAACAAAAACACACACAAGCCCCTGAATGAACCCAAGTAAACACAGTATCATCACATGTAACCCTCATTTTAAAGCAAATCTTGTTGTAAGAGCAGTAAAGTAGTCAATGATATAAATGTTTACACTTCATTGGGCTAATCCTTCCGCTCTGTGGATATTCTATTATAGATCAATAATGAACTCCACAAGCTTTAAATGGGAACACAAGAATATACAAGTATCTGGAATTCGGAGATGACAAATTTTCTTTATCAAAGAAAACTGTATTTGCCAAAAAAGAAATGACTGTACATAAAAACTGGTATCAGAATAAGGCTTCTCACTGCCACGGAGTTGATGCTGCTCACAGTGAGTGACCTTATAGGCCAAGGTAGAATGCCCGCTGCGAGTTCCCACGTACTGTTTTCATCGAGCGAAGCCTGGGTGTGAGAATTCTGTATTTTTTTTTACAACTTATCAATATTTCATTTGGCTTGGTCAATTGGCCGGCTAAAGTTCACAGAGAGACTTGATAGCAGTTTCCCCAACTTATTTGTCCCACCTCCCCCTTTTCAGAAGAGTCTGCACGCCCTCTGACAATAAAAAACGTTCATGTTACAGCCCTACGTGAGGATAAAGTATAGGCATTGCGCTTCTGCAGGCCCTCTGAATCAGTCCAGTGCCCCCAGAGGGGAATTAGCACCACGTGAGGAAGCGCTGCTCTGTCCTCATTTGTTGAGTCAAGTCTGGGCCCTTAAAAACTGTACACAGACATCAAAGATCTAATTAGTGGTGGGAGTGGAAAAAATGAGGAGCTGACACCAAGGGCTCAAGTAGAAAGAAAATGTTTTGAGAATGATGATGGCAACAAACGTACAAATGTGCTTGACACAATGGATGGATGGATGTGATAAGAGTTGTACGTGCCCCCAGTAAAATGACTGAAAAAAAAAAAAAAGCGGTGTGTACTTGTCTGAGGCAGAGAGGAGGAAATGAAAGGCTCAGAAGAAATCAGTCCACACAAACTACGGGGCCAGCCCAGGTGGTGCTACCTCTCAACCATTCTGACCAGGGCCCCAATAGTGGGCTGCAGGTTAGATGGGGAGAAAAATGTAGACAACTCAAATTCATAAAAAACACACACCTAACTTAATGGACTGATTCAGGCTACTGTCCTAACCCATGGCCAACAAGTCAATCCTACTCTTAACAAGGATAAACCCAAACAAAAACTCACTGTCACTGAGGCAGTTTTGACCCATAGCGACCCTACAGGACAAGTTAGAACTGTCCCTGTGGGAGACCTTCAGTCTGTGAGAGTGGAAAGCCTCCTCTTTCTCCTGAGGAGTGGCTGGTGGTTTCAAACTGGTCACCTTGACGTTAGCAGCAAAGTCTAACCCACTATACCACAAGAGCTCCTCCTTTTCTAGTGACCCTATAAAAACGAAAACTCACTGCCAACATTCTGGGAGCAGGAAGCCTCCTCTTTCTCCTGTAGAGCCTCTGTTGTAACTTTGCAGTTAGCAGTCATACATGTAAGGCCACCCGAGCTCTAGTAAACCTCTAAGACGGCCTGGTCACCCCTGGAGATCACCTCTCAGGCAAATAACAGACTGGCCTATGAACAAAGCAGTCACACCTGGGAGTAACGTGCTGCAGAGAACAATCAACTCTCCACTCACTGCGGTAGCAACCATGTTGTGTAACAATTTATGTATAAACTGTTGACGGGAAACTGATTCTCTCTGTAAACTGTCACCTACAACACAATGAAAAAACAAGGCAAAACTGGCCCTCTTTTATCTTTTAAACCCGGAACGGAAGCCACTCCTGGAAATCACCTTTCAGCTTACTAACAGATTCCCAATTAGTACTATGCTTCTTTAGATAATCACCTACTGGAGACCAAGGGGCCAACAGTTGCCCTGAAGCAAAGATGAGGAGTGAGGGTGGGTCAGGGAAGCTGGCTGGCTGGCTGGAAACAAGTGGAAAGTGGAGTGATGCTTACTGCAAGACAGGTACAGAAACAGCACGGTGGAACCTCACTTGCTGTGTAAAGGTTCACCAAAGGCATTGTACAACTCTTCTTGTGAATTATATGCCAATACAACTTGGGGGGGGTGGGAATTAAATGAAAAGCCCCCCAAAACAGAAACTTGGCTGATAGTTTGAGCATATATAGAACTGCTTTCTGGTTAATTAATCAAACCCATCAGTCACTTCCTGAGAAGAAGATGAGTCATTCGGCTCTGTGAAGACTGACAGCCTCAGAAACCCACGGGGGCAATTCCACTGTTTTTAAATGATTATAAACCCAAACTCTCCTGAAAACACATTTCTTTCTCACAATCGCATTCACTGGCTGGGCTTTCTGCTTTTAAAACAATGAACAGCCTTTAAGCTTTTCTTGCACTAAAAACCCACCTACGCTACCAAGTCGATTACATGCCCAGTAAGTCGGTAAATCTTTATAGGAGCAGACAGCCTCAGCTTTTTCCCAGGGGGTAGCTGGTGAGTTTGAACAGTGGTAAACAGCCCAATATATTAACATACAGTACCACCAAGCACCTTTTCTTTGTACTGAAAGTAAAGTTCGTTAAGAACCATATACTCTTGTTCCTACTCACCGACCTATTGGACTTAATCAGACACCGGTGATTTGACTTGGAAACACAATCAGGACTGATCTCTTGGCCTGTAGTCAACAAAGACTGAAGCAAAGCGGGGTGAGGGGTGGGGGGGAGGTACTGACATGAAGTTGACAAGGGAAGAAAAATCTGAGCTTGAATGATTGTGATGCTACATATTTGGATTTGATCCTCGAAAATATGGAAGTAGGTTTTAAAATGTAACTTACAAGCAAACAAAAAGGTGTTGGTGAGAATGAGGGGGTCGAAGCGGAGACTCAAAGCCCATCTGTAGACAATGGGACATCCCCCCACAGAAGGGTCGAGTCAATCAGGATGCAGCAGAGCACCGATGGGTCACGCAATTTACCTCTGGTTCCTTGAGTCCTCCTCGTCCTCCCACTATCATAACCCCAGTGCTGATTCCCACTCTGGACTGGACCGGAGCATGTACATAGGTACAGCCAAGAGATAAAGCCCATGACTCATGGACCCCAGGAATAGGAATGGGAACAGCCAATACCAAAAGGGTAGGGGAGTGCGGGGAGAGGAGGGAAGGAAGGGGGCACCGATCACAATGAATGGCATAACCACACACCCTCTCCAGGGGGAAGAACAACAGAAAACAGAGGGGGAGGGAGACAGCAGTTGGCGTGAAATATTAACAATCTATAATGCATCAAGGGATGGGGGGAGGAGCTAATCCCAAGGGCTCAATAGGAAGTAAATGTCTAGAAAAGAACGGTGGCAATATATGTACAAATATGTCAGATACAATTAATGTACGGATTGTAACAAGAGTTGTAAGAGCCTCCAATAAAATGATCTTTTAAAAAATAATAAAATAAAATGTAACTCAGGAGACGATGTGATATTGAATCAGGACGTGGGGGACAGATATGAAATTAAAAAAATACATATCAGGTTTTTTCCCTTTTAAACTCACTTATTGTCAAAGCTTGAATCTGCAACAACTTGAAGGTTTTCCAGAGACGACCCGTCATTTACATGCAGGAACAAGACTTCCTTCTGAGATCGAACCGAACGGATCCACCCCTGAAGAGAAATATTTTCAATGTGAGGTCAAAGCACACATTTAACATCCCCTTTACACATACACACTCGGTGCCATTGAGCGATTCTGATCTCTGGCAGGGCAGAAGACACGCTCAGTCCTGACGGGAGCAGAGAGCTTCCTCTTTCTCCAGGGGAGCAGCTGACCTACTAGTTTGTAGCCCAAATGTAACCTATTATCCACCAGGACTCCTACATACATATAGGAGAAAGAACATGTGCTTACACTCCTGAGTCAACTGTTTTTAGTTCACCCACATGTGTATATATGCTATATGGCTCTCATTGTAGAGATACACACTACAGTACTCCATTTGTCCTTATCAGTATAGCTTATCATTTTGAATAGGTGCCTAATATCCCATCAAGCTCATAAGCAGAAGTGACAATTCCCAATGATGCTGGTTATTCCAGGTATTTCCTCCCAGCGCCCCCCACATTACAGCAGGGCACAAGTCTTAGTGCATATAACTTTCTCCTTTGATGTCAAATTTCCAGAAAGTGATTAGAAACACCTTTGAGATTTTTTTCTTTTAGAAAATATCACCAAAAAGAGCTCTCAAAAACCTCCATTATGAACATCATAATATGCCATACTTTCAGAAACACTGGATTTAAGAGATAAATACACGATGAGTCTTCATGTAGATACAAGGTTAACACTAGAAACAGCCCTCTAGGACCAGCCCAATTTAGAACTAAATTGTGCAGTCCTACATGTAGAACTAAAGGACAGGAGCAGGCACTTACTATGGAAGTATGCTGGAGAAGAGGAACATACTACTTTGAACATTATTGACTGTTACTTGCTTGATGTTCCCACAATATCTTGTAGACACTGGTATTAAGTCCCTTGCAGGAGAAAGATGGGCTTTACTCCCGTAGTTAGTCTCAGAAACACACATGGGCAGTTCTTACCCTGTCCCACAGGGCTGCTGAGTTGGCACTGACTCAATGGCAGCACGTTTTCGGATCATTTTATTTACGGAATCCTGGTGGTCCTGCCGGGTAAACGCCGACTGCTAACGACAAGTTGTTCAAAAAGATGTGGCAGTCGGTTCCCACAACAAGTTATAGCCTCACATACATCATGAGACAACTCGACACTGTCCTACAAGGTCACTATGAGTCAGAATCACTTTGATGGCCGTTTCGTGTTTTGGGATCTTTTATCTATTTGTTCACAGTGCTTTGAGACTGCAGCAGGGTTGATGCAGTTGAATTACGGTGTTGGCGAAGAATGTTACAAGTACTGGGGACTGCAAGAGCAAACAAATTTGCTTGGAAGAGCAGTCAGAATGCTCCTTAGAAGTGAAAATGGTGAGACTGTCACACACACTTTGGACATGTTACCAGGAGAGACCAGTCCCTGGAAAAGGACATCATGCTTGCTAAAACAGAAGGTCAAAAAATGGGGGAAGACTGTCAAGAAGGTGGAATTGCACCATGGCTGCAACAAGGGACTCAAACATGATGATTGTGAGGATGGTACTGGTGGGGTATTTCAGCTTCCTGTTCAGTCGGTCAGAACCCACTCCGCAGCACCTCCTCATAACGATTTAAAGTAACTGTGAGTTGCTTTGAGGGGCACTGGCAGGTAGAGAAGATAGTGCATGTTTTTCAATGAAAGAATA
>NW_022105611.1:15439356-15440573 GCF_000313985.2 Echinops telfairi | reverse complement strand
GGACCATCGTTTCAACTTCATATCAAGCCTCTCTAAAGGCACCTGCTTTGCAGTCACGCTCAAACAGGTAATTTCCAGTGCACGCTTCCCTTACCGAGTGCTGCTGAGTAAAATAAAAGTCCGTTGGTTCTAGCACAAAGAACGTCCCATGAATGTTTTTCCGATTAATAGATTCGGCAAGAAAAGGGTTTGATTTGGATCATGGAAAGAATATGAAATACAAAGGTGGATCTCTATCACACTGCTCAAAAGCAAGGTCAGTGGAGAGACATTTACTGGGCCGCCTGTTTCAGCAACCTAGCAAGGCAACTAAACCCTGGTAGTGTCTGTCGGCAGAGCTGTTGCAAACAAGGCTTGACTGAAAAATTCCATTATCCTTCCATTCAACTTTCCCGAAACCTCCCTCATATTTATTAGCCAGATAAATAGCGGCGAACCTTCACTGACAGTGGGCGAGGTTCTGTTCTCAGTGCCTTATAGTGAGCATCTCAATCTTCAGGGCCAGAAAGAGGTGTTCTGCATTTTCATAGAAGGAAAAGGAGCTCCAAAGCACAGGCCGATCACTCCCACGTGCCAGAAGAGATTTCAACCTAGGCAGCTTGACTCCAGAGTGGTCAAATCGTTACGTTTATTGCACTTATTACCTTCAAAGCCCCGTGTAGACGCTGAGGTGGCGGACATGAATAAAACGCATGATTTCGCTGAGCATATACTTATTGTCAGTCACGTGAGAGGACCAAGGCGTGGTTTCTGCTCTCTGCAACTGAGGATATTCTTCAGAGGGATAAAGAAGGAGGGACTTGCTTATACTTTTCAGCACGATTGAAAGTTTACAAGGGATGCCCTAGGTCCAGCGGAGCAGACGTCTAGCCTTTTATTGTCATCGGACACAGTTTTGGGGAAATTACCCCAAAGGAGGAAAAACAAGGATCAAGCGATGCCGAGCTTTTTCCCTGTCGGTGGTTGTCTGAGCAGACAGTGCAAAGCAAACAGATGTATATGTGCCGTTTAAATAACCGGAGAGGAAACCACCCCGCGCCCCCCTGCCCCGTACACCAACCTGGACCTTAACGCGCTCCCCACTCGCGTTCTGCGCCCGCAGAGCGTCCCGCACGCTCAGTTTGGCGGAAGGCTTGTGACTCCCACAGGGCGCCGTAGAGCAGGAGCGCAGGGCGCGGAGGACGCACCCGGCCCGGAACATGGCGCGGCGGCCCGGG
>NW_022105611.1:15409459-15437567 GCF_000313985.2 Echinops telfairi | reverse complement strand
GGAGAAGGTAGGTCTTGATAGTAAGTAGGGGGAATCGAAGAGACCCTGAATGTGGGATACAGACAAAGTATTGTGGCATGCAGGTGTTGGAAGAGACTTGGCCTGTGGGGATTGGCTGCCAGAATCATGTCATTTCCTTTCTCTTTTTCCCAACACAGTTATCTCATTTATTTGAACTGGAAACAAGGGCTTTTTAAAATTTTCCCCTTCCCCAATATTTTTTTCTGTAAGTTGGTGATACTCAGCAAAACTTTCTATTTGATTATTTATTAAATGTAGAAGTGAGAGTGTTACTTAAAGTTGGAATTATTATGCCCATTTCACAGATAAAGAAATGTAGACACGACCTGGTCAAGGATGCATATATTTTAAAGTGTGTGATTTGAACCCAGAAAGCCTGCCTCTGGGTGCTAAACCATTATATCATACAGTGTCTCAATGTAGAAAATGAAGGCATGTTCCTTACATAAAGTCGCTCATTGTCTGGAGATGAAGACTGGCAATAAATTATTGCCATACATTCAAATGAGCATCCATGTAGATCGATGAGCCGAATGGAGTGGTGGTCTCCTTGTTGTTAGACGCCACTGGGTCAGTTATGCCTCACAGTGACCCTCGGACAGCAGACAAACACTGCCCGGGTCTGCATCATCGTCACAATTGTTCTTACTTTTAAAGAGCCCAGTGTTGCAGCCACTGTGACAATCCATGTCCAGCATCTTCCTATTGTTCACCACCCCTCCATTTTACCAAACATGATGCCCTTCTCCAGGGACTGGTCTCTCCTGATAATATATTCAAAATATTTGAGAGGAAGTCTCACCATCCTTGCCCCTAAAGAGCATTCTGACTGTACTTCTTCCAAGACAAATCCATTTTCGTTTTGGCAGTCCATGGTCATTTCATATTCTTCACAAACTCCATAGTTCAATTGTGCTTTTCTTTAGTCTTCCTGATTCACTGTCCAATTTTCATATGGATATGAGGCCATTGAAAATACCATGCTTGGGGTCGGGTGCACCTTTGTCCTCCAAATAACATCTTTGCTTTTCAACACTTCAAAGAGATCTTGTGTCATTTGATCCCTTGACTGCTGCTTCCATGAGCATTGATTGTGAGTTCAAGTAAGACGACATCGTTGACAAGTTCATTCTTTTGTTTATCATGATATTACCTATTGGTCCATTTGTGAGGATTTTGGTCTTCTTTACATTGAGTTGTGATGTGGGAAACTGAGAACCGGGAAAAGAGACTATGCAGACAGCCTCTCGTCTAAGCTCATATTTTAAGGAGTCTGGGAGGCAGAGACTCTTGTGGAGGGAGGTCTTCAAGCTCCTGAGTTGGAGATGCATCCCAGGCACATCCTCCTAAGTAAAAGTTCTTCCCCATGAAGTCCCTCCATAATAACGCCAATTTTAAGGTGCTGCGTGCAGCACATGGTTGCTGCTACTGACTTTTGAAGGTTATCTGCCTGAAGGACAGACCCTATTGTCTGTGCCGCCCTCAGTAGGGCCCACTCCCATCTGATAAGGAACATAGAGTGTTCCCTGGAGAAGAACTCAGGGACACTTAGGTCAAGCCGGCTCAGAGACAACCAAGGTTAGGCCGCCATCTTAACTCTAGAACCTGCCCATCTTGTTATGTATGTGCCTTCCTGTGCTGGGTATGCCCCCAGTACCTCCTTTGCCCATTACGTAATACCCTTAGTATGTCCCCTTTCTGTCACATGCATGCCTCTAATACAACCCCTTCCTGTTACTCATGTGTATGACATGGCTTGCATGCCAGAGATTGTACAAGTTTGTAAGAGAATACATTCCTCCCTCACTCTGGTTTCGTTGCCATGAAAGAGATGAGCCCTTGTGTGTCTTGTCTGTTGTTCCTTTAATTTACCCTTCAACTACACAACCACCCACTGGACCCACTCGGTTGTGGAGGCAGGTCCCTCCCTCCCATTGTAATCCATACGAAAGGCTACAATCCTTGATTTCTATCCACAAATGCTTCCAGTCCTCCTCATTTACAGCAAGCAGAGTTGTGTCCCCTGCATGCCAAAGATTATTAGTAAGCCTTCCTCCAGTCTTCATAGAGTTCAGCTTCTCTGACAATTTGCTCAGCATAAGGATTGAATAAGTATGGCGAGAGGATACAACCCTGATGCAGACTTTTCATCATTTTAAACCATGCAGCATTCCCTTGTTCTCTTCGTACAACTGCCTCTCGATCCATGTGCAGAGTCCCCATTAGTACAATAAAGTCGTCTAATGAAACTGAGCTTTTGTGGAAGATCAGCCCCAGTAGGATAGTGGGTTATAAATTGGGCTGCTCACCCAAAGACCAGCAATTTGCAACTACCAGCCGCTCTAAGGTCAAAGGATGAAGGGTTTTTACAGGAGTTGTCCTGTAGAGTTTGTCTCGGAGCCCCACGGGGCAGTTCTTCCCTGTCGGATGGGGTCACTGTGAGTAGGGACGGTCAGTGAGATGTAAGAAAGAAGATGGAAGTCCCACAGGCCAACCTGTTCTCCAGACAGACTAGACAGTAGCACCCGGGAAAGTGCCCTGGTTCTTGGGTGCTTTGAGCAACCCTGAGAAAGGAAAAACAGAACTTCCGATCTAAGTGCCATGAGAATTATTTGACTATGGGTCTCTAAGAAAATGTGAATATCCCTTTATTATTTGTGTCATAAAATCTGGGGAACAGATACGATGTATCCCGATGCAAAGCTCTGGGGTCTGGAAACAGTTCACGTGCTTGGCTGTGAACTGAAAGGTGATAGCAGGTTTGAGCCCACCCAGAGGCACTACAGAAGCAAGGCCTGGTGATCTCCAGAAAAGCAGCTGCTGAAAACTATGGCACGCAGTTTACTCCGACACACACGGGGTGGGTCCCGATCAACTCCACCACTTCTGAGAGCTCCTGCCAAGGACGGAAACGTCTTATGGACTAGTCAGTCCACTTCTTGCCCAGGCCTCTTTTGGGGCCCCTTCCCTTGCTCTGTTTCTCCACCCATACCCAACTCCTGGGTATGTATCTAAAGAAGTCGCCCCTGAGTCCCAGATAGCAAGGATCCTGACTTCTTTACCCTTTTAGCCTACCACTTCTTTAAGCTGACAGATTGTCTAAGAAGGGAGCCACCGCCCAGAAGTGGTAAAGCTGAAAATGAGCAATGGTTAATTCAAATGGGATAGCATTGAGACATGGGCCATCGCACACATCGAAGTTCAACTGTCCCTTGTGTTCATCCCATCCCAGTGTTGTTTGTTTTCATCGTCAGTGTTGGATCAACACGCCCCTTTTTGATCTATGCCCTTGCAGACCGCAGCCAGACTCATCTTTCTGAATTGAATGTACATGTAGTAGCATATTGGCAATGATGACGACATGCTGCATAGCATGCTCACGATGTACCAAGCCCTCTTCTCAGATGAACCCACTTGATCCTCAAAATAACTCTTTGAAATAGGGCTAGTATCATCATCACTAGTTTGCAGAGAAGGTTCTAAAACTCAGAGAGAATTCCTGTACTCTGGTGTACCAAGTTACACAGGTACCCCCGCTACAGAGTAGACGTTACTACCGAGTAACCTGCTAAGTTACTCTCTGCAGCCATCTCATTCAGATGGCTCCCCTACACAGCCATCTCATTAAGAGGGTTTGGCTTCTTTCATTAACATGTCTACGTGGCTCTTTCTGATCTACAGAGTGTCCTGAAGCGCCCAGGAGTCAGGAACAGAAGTGAAATGTCCTTGTTGCTACCTTTTATACTGCAGGTCTATGCAGTGAACACAGCCTAGCACATCACTCATCAGCTTTGGAAAAGGTTTACGTCAGGCCCTGCGTGACAGGTTCAACTTCATTTGCAAAGCTACCAAATACCACCGCCATGCACCATATAAGACAGAGTAGACCGCTGCACAGGTTTTCTGAGACTGTACATGTTTACTGGAGCAGACAGCGTCATCTGTCTCCCATCGCGTGGCTGGTGGATTTGAACCGCTGACCTGATGGTTAGCAATGCAATGCTTAACCCACCGTACCACCCTGCTGAAGGAGCCCTGGTGGTTTAGTGGATTACCTGTTGGGCTGCTAACCACAAGGTCGATAGTTCAAAACTGCCAGCTAAGCCATGGGAGAAGGATGGGGCTTTCTACAGTTACAGTCTCAAGTACCTGTAAAAAGGAAATGTTTTGGAAATGATGGCAACATATGTACCAATGTGCTTGATACAATGGATGTATGGATTGTTAGAAGAGCTGTCAGTACCCTCAATAACATGATTTATTAAAAAAGTTACAGTCTCAGCACCCCAGAGGGGCAGTTCTACTCTGCACAAAAGGGTCGCTTTGAATTGAGATGGGCTCAGGGGCAGTGGATTTGCTTTAGACCACCCTCCTTACAATGCTCCTGAAGGGCACACGCGATACTGATGTCCTGCACTAGCCTGGAGCTCGGCACTGTGCGTGGGTTTTCACCGTGGCCTCCCTCATGAAATGGTGAGCCTTCCGAAGCTGATTCTGACCAACTCGGGATGGAGAGGAATAGAGCACTGAATGCAGAAATGATATACAGTTGGGTATAGGGAAGGGTGGATCGGGTAAAGGATCTTGAGTTTCTCGGGGCAGCTAACGATGGTGAATGCAATTTAGCTTTACACATGAAGAGGCAAGTGCACAAAGCGGAAGAAGATGTCACAAATGTCCCTCGGAATGGACTTGCAGAAAATCGGCAGTCTGCTAACCTGTGAATCTCCACAAACCGCAGAGAAAATGAGAGCCAATGTGCATGGGATATGAGCTCCAGCAGGGAGCCATTCTCTCTTCTCTTCCTATTTCTCCTCTGTGCTCAAATACCTCCAATGACAGGGAGCTCAAAACTCAGCTTTGGCAACACATCCCAGAACCTCAGGCCTGACTTAGATGCTTTTCCCCATGATCCCTTGGGATCATATTTCTGTGACAACATTTATGGTCCGAATCTACCTGTCTTACTCCCGAGTCAGACTGTGACCTCTTTGAGGGCAGGAGATTGAGTCTTATTCTACTTTGTTTTTCCTTAGCTTAGCACAAGATCTTTTGTTGTCTAGGTGCTGTCAGTCTGGGTGGATGAGAGAAACAAATCCAGAGACACTCATATGTGTGTAAGATAGAACTTTATATCAAAGAGCAAGTGTACATTAAGAAAACATCCCAGCCCAGTCCAGATCAAGTCCACAAGTCTGATAATTACCCCAAATGTTGATACTAGTCCATAAATTCCAGATCAAGTCCATAAGTCTGGTATTACCCCATATGTCAATACTAGTCCATGAATTCCTCTTTAGACTCATGCAGCCATGCAATGATGCCAAATGCAGGAAGATCACAGGCCAGTGGATGGAAAGTCTTGTGGATCCAGTGGCGGTGGAAGCATCTCAGTGCTGGTGTGGTCTCCATGTGGCTTCTCTAGCTCCATGTGGCTTGTAAACAGGAATGTCTCACAGGGAGTGAGAGTCTGTCCTGCCTCCAGTGAGCTATTTATCTCCTTAGCACCTCCAAATGAAGTCATCAAGCTTTGACCTGATGGACAGGCTAAACTGCACCCCTTCACTCTTAATAGTCTCAAATTGACAACAGACTTTGTAACTACCACAGGTGCCATGAGTTTATTTCAACTCATAGCAACTTCATACAGGTCTCTAAGCTGTAATTGTTACAGGGACAGATTGGAAGGCCTTTTCCCCCCAAACCCGCTGGGTGGCTTTGAACTGCCAACCTTTCAGTTAGCAGCCACGTGAGCAGGAGATAAGTAGATGGTCCCAGATTGCAATCCCTTCTATGTAACTTCACTTTCCCTACCTCCTCCTGTTTCCTGTTTCCATTCATCCTCCTTTCCCCCATCTCCTGCTCTCAAAGTGGCCACAGTGACTCAGAAATAAGACAAGACAGTCTTTTCACTTGTTGCCATCAGTTTTGTTATTGTGAATAGTACTGTGATAATGAACATGGGTGTGCATGTCTATTTGTGTCATGACTCTTGTTTCTCTAGGACAGCAGTTCTCAACCTGTAGGTCATGACCCCTTTGGGGGTCAAAGGACCCTTTCACAGGGGTCGCCTAAGACCGTTGGAAAACATGTTTCCAACGGTCTTAGGAACCCAGACACCGCTCCTCTTTGTCCATCTACCCACATGCAGATATGCCCACCTATGAGTACCCGGCATGAAGACTGTTACCCATGCTACACCATGCTTCTAGACAACATTTCATTTATTTGTAATTAGAAATAAATATTTCACAATATATAATTACATATTGTTTTTGTGATTGATCACTATGTTTTAATTATGTTCAATTTGTAGCAATGGTAATACATCCTGCCTATCAGATATTTACATTACAATTCATAACAGTAGCCAAATGACAATTATGAAGTAGCGACGAAAATAATTTTATGGTTGAGGGTCATCACATGTGGAACTGTTTTAAAGGGTTGCGGCATTAGGCAGGTTGAGAACCACTGCTCTATGATATATATTAGAGGCATTGCCAGGTCAAATGGTATTTCTAGTTCCAACTTTTAAGGAAGCACCATACCGTGTTCCACAAATGGTTGTACCATCTTCTGGTATCACCAACAGTGTTTGAGGGTTCCAGTCTCTCTAAACTCTCGCCAGCATGTACTGTTTTCTGTATTTTTGAACTTTGCTATTAATACTGGGGAGAGGTGAGCTCTCATTGTTGTTTTGAGTTACCTCTCTCTGGGATAAGTGTCGGGCTGCCACTGCAAGGTTGGTGGTTCAAACCTACCAGCTGTTCCTCAGAAGAGAGATGAGACTGTCTACTCCCATAAAGATATACAGTCTTGGAAGCCCTGTATAGGGTTACTCTGGGTAGGAATGGACTCTATATCAGGTTTGTCTTTTTTTTTAAATGGCCATTGAGCATCAACATATTGTCATATGTTTTCCTATGGTTACATGTTGGACTGATAATAACAAGTTCAGCAGTTCAAAACCACCAAGCATTGCATGGACGAAAGATGAGCTTTCTACCCCTGTCAACAGGGCCGGTCTCAGAAGCACATGAGGACCGCTCTACTCTGTCCAAAGGCTTGCTGTGAGTTGGAACCAACTTGATGGCAGCGAGGTTTTCTGTTTGTTTGGGCCCACTCTCTTCCCGTTCCTTCAAACGGCATTTCGTTGTTTATTGGCGACATTTGGAGCAGTTCTTTTACCCGCCACCCCTCTTCCAGATGACAAAATTGTTTTTAGTAATGTTCATGAAATGGAACAATTACTAATAGTCACCAGAACAATAAGTGTAGACAATAAAAATTTGCCTTTACTGAATTTTGCCTCTGTATAAAATCATGCCAGAAAAAAATAGCAAAGTGAAATATTACAGTACAAAAATACAAGAAAAAGTAGATTAATACTTTTAAATTACATTTTTTAAGGAGAGAAAACGTAAATCCATATAATGGTCTATTACAATAATCAACCATTACAACATTGCCATTTCCATTTTTGAACATAAACTTCTACAAATATGTTAGTCTTTGTCAAAACCAGTCTTCTCATATATTCATGTTCCATAGACTACATATGTAGAATCTGTTAAGTCTTCATTCATAGTCAAAGGTAACTTTTGTTAATTGAAAATTTTAAAGCATTCTTTCACATAACATATTTCTCATTATATCCAAATAATTAAGACAGGCCTTTATTATAAGAATGAGGTTGGGAGAAATTTATGAAATTCCCATTTCACAAGAACTTCTGTAAGTCGGCAGTGCTCCACTCTGTGTTCAATTCCAGTGACTTTTACGTCTCTGTGGTTGAAAACATTGCAGTAAAATACAGTCACTAGAAAAGTCATACTAAATTCTTATCATATTTGCTGATTAAAAAGAAAAGAAAAACGTCCAAAGTTTTAATGTTTTGCAAATAAAATCAGAGAAAAATGACTGAAGGATATAAAGCCTTGACTTTATCTTGTGCTTTAGAGCTAGCTATAGTTCATGTACAAATAATTTCTTATGGTAATCTAACATTAGCTGATGTTGTCATTTCTCCTGTCATTCTTTAAGCATGGGTGTTCTTTTCCTTTTAAATGTTTATTTTCTCCTTTTGTTGTCGTTCAGTGGTTAATAGCGTTCTTCATTCACACTGTGTACAATCTCCAAGAGACAATCTTTTTCTTTTTTTCCCCAAGAAACAATCTTAAACCTTGGAGCATCACTGTACATTATTCAAGGCTGGTCCTGCTTGTTTGAAAATGCTTTAATGTACGATTAACTTGATCTGCAATGCCACACCAAGAACAAGATTAACCAGAAAAGCAAGATCAACCTACAGCTCCAGGGAAATAGGAGCCAATTCTCGGTATCCATGTTTTCTTTTGGATGGCCCAGGACTATCTTTATGCACACACTAGCTTCCTAATGAGCACTCCATCTTTTCCCCAGTCTTAGAACTACAGTTTTACATTGTTTTCCACTGAGGAGGAAAATTGGAGATTGTCCCCCAGTTTCAAAAAAAAATAATGTACATGAAGAACTTCTATCAAAGCAGTACTCTCTACAAATATTCAGAATTTGTTTGATTTTTACTATTGAAAACAAATTCACTGCTATCGAGTTCATTCCAACTCAAAATGACCCTACTGGACAGAGTGGAATTGCCCCTGTGGGTTTCCAAAACTGTCCATCTTTATGGGAATAGAAAATCTTATCATTCTCCCTCTGAGGTTTGAACTGCTGACCTTTCTGTTAGCAGCCCAACGTACAGTCGACTGTGCCACCAGGGTTCCTTTGGCTGTAAGAACAGGGACATTAAAGTAAAATAGTCACCTTTCTACCCGTATTCATTTATTTATTTAAAAATTTTTTCCAAACTTAAAAAAATTATTAAATACTTTTATTGGGGGCTCTTACAGCTCTTATCACAATCCACACATTCATCCATTGTGTCAAGCACATTTGTACATATGCTGCCATCATCACTCTCAAAGCATTCTCCTTCTACTTGAGACCTTGATATCAGGTCCTTATTTTTTATCCTCCCTCCCTCCCTCCCTCCCAAACCCTTAATAATTTATAAATTATCATTATTTTTTCATGTCTTACACTGGCCGATGTCTCCCTTCACCCACTTTTCAGTTGTCTATCCCCCAGGGAGGGGTTATATGTAGATCATTGTGATCCTTTACCCCTTTCTCCCCCCACCTTCCCCTTCCCCTCCTGGTATGGCTAATCTTATTATTGGTCCTGAGGGGTTTATCTGTCCTGGATTCCCTGTGTTTCCAGCTCTGATCTGTACCAGTGTACATGCTGTGGTCTAGCCAGATTTGTAAGGTAGAATTGGGGTCATTATAGTGGGCGGGAAGAAGCATTAAAGAACTAGAGGAAAGGTGTATGTTTCGTTGGTGTTATATTGCACCCTGAATGGCTCGTCTCTTCCTTGTGACCCTTCAGTAAGGGGATATCCAATTGTCTACAGATGGGCTTTGGGTCTCCATTCTTCACTCTCCCTCATTCACATTGATATGCTCTTTTTGGTTCTGCTTTTTGATAACTGATACCTGATCCCATCGACACCTCATGATCGCACAGGCTGGTGTGCTTCTTCCATGTGTGCTTTGTTGCTTCTGAGCTAGATGGCCGTTTGTTTACCTTCAAGTCTTTAAGACCCTAGACACTCTATCTTTTGATAGCCGGGCTCCATCAGCTTTCTTCACCATATTTGCTTACGCACCTGCTTTGTTTGTCTTCAGTGATCGTGTCGGGAAGGTGAGCATCATGGAATGCCAGTTTAATAGAACAATGTGTTCTTGCATTGAGAGAGTACTTGATTAGAGGCCCAATGTCCATCTGCTACCTTAATACTAAACCTATAAATATATGCACATAAATCTATTTCCCCATCGTCATATACAAATATATTTACATATGTACATGCCTGTATTTAGATAATGTTCTTTACCTCCTAGTTCTTTCCTCTATTTCCTTTTACTTTCCTCTTGTTCCACTATCATGTTCAGCCTTCATTTGGGTTTTAGTAATTCCTCTCGGTTACATTGCCCTTGATCAAGCCCTACCAGACCTACTGTACCCTCCTCGTCATTGATTTTGGATCACTTGTTCCCTTGTCCCTGGGTTTCTTAACACCCACTTCCTTTCCTCACCTCCCCCTCTCCCATGTCTCCACCTCCCTGTACCCCGAACCCTCTCCAGATTGTTTATCCTCACAGTGAGGATTTCAATTCATCTTTTTGACTCAAAACAACAACAAAAATACCACTGCCATCAAGTTGATTCCAACTCATAGTGACCCTGTAGGATTTCTGAGACTATACATCTTTATGGAAGTCGACAGCCTCATCTTCCTGCTGTGGAACAACGGATGTGCTTGAACCAATTACTGTATGGCTTACAGTCCAATGTGTACTGCATCACACCGCCTGCTTATGGTGGACATGCGTAAGCCACAGCCCGGTATGCATGACTCTTGTAGGTGAGTGAGAAAGTGAGTGAGACATCTGACCAGATAGAGTAGAGGGCAGTCAAGCCCATCTACACAAGTGTGCACAAAGTGTAGCTGGGACATAGTCAATGAATTTATTTCAAATATGACAAGAAATATGACTGTGGCTTCAACAGCAAGGAAAGAAAAACCTGTTTTCCTCCTTGATGCCAAGTGGGTGTAGCTCTGTTCTGTCTACTGTCCACGGCAGAGTTGATATCGACCCTGACCAGCTGACACTCAACATGTGCTCAGCAAGTTCCATGGAGAGTGGACGCACGTTGCTAACACTGACCTCTGTGAGTGTTAGGGCCTCCATGAGTTCTTGCCTCATTTCAGTTCCTAGCTGGACATTTTGATGAAGGTTGACATTACCCAGTTCTGACATTTGGCTGTAACATATTGCAAAGATCCTAATCTGTAAGTGTGTTTAAAATTTGCTCTGTTTGACTTGGTAGTTTTAAAAATATTGACATGATAAAAGGAGTTCTGTAGGTAAAAGGGTCCGATCCCTTTAAGAAAGCCCTTCCCCTGCCCCTTTGGTAAGAGTTGAATGGAAAGAAGCATCAGGCCCCGAGGAAAACCAGAGCTGCCAAATTAGAGCAAATAGCATCTCCTGTTTTGTGGCTTCAATGCAGAACCTGGGGTGATCAAGAGGAAATCTGCAAAGGTCAGGAGCTCAGAAGGCATCCAGGGAGCTGAGGCTGGGAACAATTATGAGTAGTCACAGACCAACAGGAAGGTCTGAGCAACTCCGTGAAGCCATGTGCTCAGTCAGGCAGCTGCCATCTGTTGGGGACCACCGGGAGGATGTGTTTACTGATGATGCGTGTTATTGATTAGGACAGGTATACATTCTGTGAAATAGGACGTTTCATGATTTGGGTGTGGTGCCAGTATGAACACTTGATTAGCTCCTGCTTCTGGTCATCCTTGCCACTTGGGCAGAGGCCAGAGGCACTGGCAGTGGGAGCTGAGTGAGCTGAAGTGAGCAGGAAGGGAGCAGCCCCCTGCCCTGACTCCTACCACGACCACCACCTGCCCTGGGCCACCACTACCTCTGTCTGTTGGATGGACAAAGCCTGGAAGCCTGGGCCCCGAGCCATGACCTTTGCCTCACTTGTCCAGCTCCCACCTGTGGTCCAGTGTTGCAAGAGTCTGGGATTAGGGATCTTTAAAATGATTAGGGGGAAACAACCTGTGTGCCCTCAAAAAACCAAAATGTACGTATGGATTGTGATGAGTTGTATGAGCCTCCAATAATAAGCCTCTATGGAGCCCTGGGCTCTATGCAGTCAGACAGTACCTGAATGAACGTTATGCTTCATATACCTATGGTTAAGTTGCTGTCAGCAGTTACATTTTCTTTTAGCGTTCAGGTTAAGCTGTCCATAAGACTTTGCCTTGCAATAGCAGACACGCAAATAATGTTGAAGTGGATTAAGCCGAAAGTACATGCTAACGCCACCCTCGCAGAAAGGGTTCTTTAAAAAATAAGAACATTGCTGGATTATAGAATGTATTCTCACTCAGCCTAAGCTGCCTTCAATGGGCACAGGTGACCCGCCACCCACAACCCGAGCTCCAGGATGGTGGTGATTGGTTGTCTCAATCAGTGTTGCCTGACAACTGTTTTGGACCAGACCTTGTGGTGGTGAGGCGCTGTTGAGTTGATTCCTACTCATAGTGACCCGATCTACAACAGAATAAAACCGCTGGGTCCCGCCCCCCATCCTCGTTGTATGTGAGCTCAGTATTGTGGGCACTGGGTCAAGCCATCTCCTGGGGCAACTTCCTGTTCTAGAGGACCCCACGTTTTCCAATAATGCTGTTCTTCTTCAGGGATCAATCCCCCTCAGAACCTGTCTGAAGTACATGAGGTGAAGCCCCTCCATCTTTGCTTCCAAGGGATAATCTGGTTGGGTTTCTTCTAAGACAGCTTTGCCTATACTTCTGTCCATCCATGGGATGTTCCATGGTCTTCCTCAACACCATAACGCAGGGGCATCAGTTCTCTAGTCTGGGATTCCTTACCCATGTTGTGATCACATATAATGCAATTGAAAATACCATTGTGTGGGTCAGGCACACCTGACTCCTCAAAGTGAGAATGTTGCATTAAAACAAACAAACAAACAAACAAACAAACAAACACTTTCAAGGGTTTTTTTTTGCAGCAGATTTGCCCAAAGAAATACGTCATTTGATTTCTTGACTGCTGCTTCCATGGGTATTGATTATAGATCCAAATAAAAATGAAATCCATGAACACTTCAATATTTTTTCCACCTGTGTATTGATCTAGTTGTGAGGATACATACTATTTAAAAAAAAATCTTTTTACTGGGGGCTCATACAGCTCTTATCACAATACATCCGTCCATCCATTGTGTCAAGCACATTTGTACATTTGTTGCCATCATTAGTTTCAAAACATTTTCTTTCTAATAGAGTCCTTGGTATCAGCCCCTCATTTTTTCCCTTCCTCCCTCTCCATCCCTCCCTCATGATCCCTTGATAATTTATAAATTATTATTCTTTTTTCATGTCTTACACTGGCCGATGTCTCCCTTCACCCACTTTTCTGTTGTCTGTCCCCAGGAAGGAGGTTATATGTAGATCCTTGTGATCGGTTCCCCCTTTCTACCCCACCATCCCCGCCCCCTCCTCGTATTGCTACTCTCAATATGGGTCCTGAGGGGTTTATCTGTCCTGAATTCCCTGTGTTTCCAGCTCTGATCTGTACCAGTGTACATCCTCTAGTCTAGCCGGATTTGTAACGTAGAATTGGTATCATGATAGTCTGGGGGTAGAGGGAGAGGAAGCATTAAAGAACTAGAGGAAGGTTCTACGTTTCATTGGTTCTATATTGCACCCTGACTGGCTCGTCTCTTCCTTGTGACCCTTCTGTAAGGGGATGTCCAATTGTCTACAGATGGACTTTAGATCTCCACTCCTCACTCCCCTCATTCACAATGATATGATTTTTTGTTCTTTGATGCCTGATATCTGATCCCATCAACACCTCCTGATCACACAGGCTGGTGTGCTTCTTCCATGTGGACTTTGTTGCTTCTCAGATGGCCGCTTGTTTGTCTTCAGGCCTTTAAGACTTCATACGCTATATCTTTTGATAGCCTGGCACCATCAGCTTTTTTCACCACATTTTCTATGCACCCATTTTGTCTTCCGGGATCGTGGCAGGAAGGTGAGCATCATGGAATGCCAGGTTATTAGAACAAAGTGTTCTTGTGTTGAGGAAATACCTAAAATAGAGGGCCCAATATCTGTCTGCTACCTTGATACTTAACATATAAATATATGTACATAGATCTATTTCCCTATCATTATACATAAATATATTTTCATATGTACATGCTTGTATTTAGACCTCTATAAATGCCCTTTGCCTCCTAGTTCTTTCCTCTATTTCCTTTTACTTTCCTGTTGTCCCACTATCATGTTCTGCCTTCATTCAGGTTTCAGTAATTCCTCTTCGTTGCATTGCCCTTGATCAAGGCCTACCAGGCACAGGATGCTTACTTCAGTTGAAGTATACTCCGTGATGAAGGCTGCAGTCTCTGAAGTGCTTGAAGCTCTTTTCAGTTCCAGCAAGCAAGGTTGTGTTTTCTGCAGGTGGAAGATTGTTAATGAATCTTTCTCCAATTCTGATGAAGCATTCTTCTTCCTATAGTCCAGCTTCTCAGATGATTTGCTGAAATACAGATTTAATGAGCATGGTGAGAGATACAACCTTTCCTGATTTTGCATGATGTCCTTGTTCTGTTTGAATGACTATCTCGTAGTCGGTGGACAGGCTCTTAGGAGTTCAATCAAATATTCTGGAATTCCCATTCTTTGCAGTGTTCTCCATAATTTGTTATGATCCACACGGTCAAATGACTGTGCACAGTCAACAAAGCAAAGGCGAATACCTTTCTGGTAGTCTCTGCTTTCAGCTAATTTCTCTCTGACATCAGCACAGTATCTCTGGTTCCGCACCCTCTTCTGAATCTGACTTGGATTGCTGGCAGTTTGCAGTTAATGTTTTGCTCCTGTTGTTTTTAAATTACCTTCAGCAACATTTTACTCACAGGTAATATTAATGATATGTCTCCATCATTTCCACGTGCCATCGGAGTACCGTTCTTTAGAGTGAGCACAAAGATGGGTCTCTTTCAGCTCGGGTTGATCTTTCCAAGTTTGGCATACATGAGTGGGGGGTTCTGGTGACACACCTGGTCAGTCATCGAAACATCCTCCGTCGATTCCTAGAGCCTTGGTTTTCACCAGGGCCTCAGTGTAGCTTGGACTTCTCCCGTCAAAACCACAGGCTCTTGATTATATCCTGTTTCCTGAAAGAGTAGAATCTTACTTCTTTTTGGTACAGTGATCCTGTGTGTTCCTTCCATCTTCTTGTGACGTCTCCCACGCCGGTCAGTGTTTTCCCCAGGTTGTTGTTGAAGAGTGCCACTGAGTCAGCTCCACCTCGGAGCCACCTGTGCACACAAGAACGAAACACCGCCAGGTTCTGCGCCATCCCCACCCTGGTTGCTGTGTGAGCCCCCTGCTGCCGCCCCTTCAGTCCCTCTCACTGAGCGTCTCCATCGTATTCAGGGCCCTTCCACTTTACAAGCACGACGTCCGTTTCAGGTCTGTCTTGATCACTTGGCCAAAGCATGTGAGTTGAAGTCTCACCATCCTCACTTGCAAGGAACATTCTTTCTGTACCTCCTCCAAAACAGATTTATTCGGTTTTTGTGACAGTCCCGGGGACTTTCAGTATTCTTCACCAGCACCATGATTCAAATGCATTGATTCATCTTTGATTTTGCTTATTCAGCATATACCTTTCACACGCATACGAAGCAATTGAAATGACCGTAGCTCAGCTCATGTGCACCTTCGTCTTCAAAGGACTAGACACAGGGTGAAGAAGATCTGCAGATTAGGAGACTATGTTGAGCATAAGGGTAGCAATTAAATAAAGAGATCTTCGAAGTTAGCAACAAAAATACAGACAACTTAAAAAAATGGACAAAGGACTCAATTAGACATTCCGCTAAAAAAAAAAAAAGACCAACCAGCACACGAGGAATATTCAGCATCATTCGTTCACTACAGAAATGAACATCAAACCACAATGAGATACTATTTCACACTCAAGGATAGCTGTGGTAATACTACTACTAATAAAATGAAATAATAGACTAATAATAAACTGAAAACAACAAGGGTTAGTGGGGATATGGAGAATTCTACTTCTTAAGCGTTAGTGGTGAGATTGTAAAATTTTACAGCCACTTTGGAAAACAGTTAAACATAAAATTACCAGATGACCCATCAATCAGACTCCTGGGTGTATGTCTGAAAGCAGGCATACAAACAGAGAGCCATACACCAGTGTTCACTGCATCATATTCACAAAAGCCACTGAATCGCCCACCAACAGGTGAATGAACAAACAAAATGTGGTAAACACACACAAGAGCATATTACCCAGCTATAAAAACATGGAGGCCTGATCCGTGGACCAACATGAATTAACCTGGAAGACAGTATGTCGAGTGACACAAAGGACACAAACTGGGGGTAGAGAGGGAGGGGAAAATGAGGAGCTGATACCAAGGGCTCAAGTAGAAAGCAAATGTTTTGAAAAATAAGATGATGGAAACAAATGTACAAATGTGCTTGACACAATGGGTGGATGTATGGATTGTGGTAAGCGTATGAGCCTCCAATAAAATGATTTTTAAAAAAGGACACAAACTTTGTAATTCCATTTAAATGAAATCCCAGGAGACTTGGTGTGTTAGTCTGGGTAGACTAGAGAAACAAATTCATAAACATGCATATGTGTATAGAAAAGATTTACATACAAGAGAAATTGAACATTGAGAAAACATCCCAGCCCAGTCAGATCAAGTCCATAAGTCCGACATTATCTCATCTGTCTGATGCCAATCTATAAAGTCCTCTTCAGACTCATGAAACACATGCAATGACATTTAATGTAGAAGATCACAGGCCAGTGGGTAGAAGGTCTTTGGATCCAGTGGCATTAGAAACATCTCAGCACTGGCAGGGGTCTGTCTCTGCATGGCTTCTCCAGCACCCAGGGCTGGATCAGGGTGGGTCCATGTGTCTTGTCAGCTGCTGTGTCTACAGGGTGTGTGCAGTCTCCCACCTCCAAGAAGGAAGTACCGGATTTCCCAGAATTCTCAGGAGAAGGCCATGCCCACACAGAGGCCTCATTGGCTATGATCTGATTGACGGGCTCGCCTCCACCCCTTCACTCTGAATCCTCTCAAATTGACAAACGACTGTATATCTACCGCACGTGGCATGCTTGTTTGTGGTCCCCAGGGGGAGGGGCCAGAGGGACAAGGATCATCACTACTTAGGCCGCACTGAGCTTTTGTTGAGAGCAATGGAACATTCGGAAACAGTGGTTTTAGTCGCACAACCAGATGACTATGATGCCACCAAATTGTAACAAATGTTGAAATGGCAAATATGCGTGATGCATTGTCATGGATTGACATGTGCCCCCTCAAAATATGTGTCACCTTGGCTGGGCCACGAGCCAGTCTTGTGTGGCTGCCCTCCATTTTGTGAACAGATGTTACTTACCTTTGTATGTTAAACCACCGCAATCTGCCTGTGGTTACTGAGGTTATGCTGTAGAGCAGCGGTTATCAACCTGTGGGTCGCAACCCCTTTGGGGGTTGAGCGACCCTTTCACAGGGGTCACCCGATTCATAATGATAGTTATGAAGTAGCAATGAAAGTGATTTTATGGTTGGGGGGTCACCGCAACATATATATGTATGCATTCTCACCCAAAATAAATGAATCTCTTATTACAATTTCACATGGGGGTGGGGGGGAACGACACATATTCACCCTTACTTTGGAGTTCACGCATATTGGCTGCATTGAGGTTTCACCATCTGTGCCCTCTGAGGACTGGGTTGGCATGTCCCCCAGTTCTCCTGAGACTGCATCCTTGTCAGTTGTGTCCCGGATACTCGGAGGATCATGGGACTTCAGATCTTATCTAAATTCTATGGAGATTTTTTTCCTTTCTTTTCCAGAGCAGGCCGTCGAGCTGGCAGGGGGGGTTCGGAACACGTGTTCCGACCTGCCTTCTGGGTCTGTGGTTTCAAGGTCTGCTGGGCCTTCGAAGGCTGCCCTGTGTGTGCCCCCCCCAATGGGCTCTGCCCCAGCACGGAAAAGAGCCCAGCGTCCTCACGCCCACCTTGGGAAGGGCCCTGTGTCTCCTAGTTCAGTTCTCAGTCCAAGACACGGCTCAGGAGTGAGGCCAGGGCACAGGTACAGTGGAACCCCGGTACTCGGCCGCACCGGAACTCGACATCATTGGATGTTGACGTGAAATGTCGAGAAAATTTTGCATTCGAGCAAAACATCGGAATCAGACCCGACACAGGTGATTTCTGTAAACAAAAGCAGTTCGTGCTTTGGCCACTAGGTTAGTTTGCATTGTTAGTACGCGTTGTTTAAACTTTTTGCAACTGTGTTCCAAGCATTTTGCTGTAATTTTCTTAGTTTTTATGGCCCTTTGAACTGTTTTTAGATTAAGAAAAACATGGGTCCTAGAAAGATTTTTTGAAAAGAATCATCATGATAAGGAACTGGTTAACCGTGTTACCCATATGGTTGATGATGATTTATTAAACCCTTTCAGAAAACAGGAAAGGAAATGCCAACAGCAGACCACATTAGACACTTTTTTTTTTAATTTAGAGAAAGCAGCCAGGTCCTAGTGAAAGCAGGCAAAGAACGGGGGAAAAAACTCCTGAAAAGCAGCTACCAGTTGATTTTATGGAAGGCGATTCCCCTCCCAAACACTGACTCTCCATCCCCCTCTCCACATCCGAGTCCCGCAGATCCAGATCCACATCCAGCTCAAGGTAGGGGCCATCCTGTAGCTGTTAAAACTTTTTAAATGGTATGTTTCTTATTTAAATTATATTGTTTAACACTGAATTTATTTGCTTTGAAATGCCTGTGTAATGTTTTGTATAAAAAAGTAAGGTTAGGGTAAAAACGTGGTGGTTGAGAAGGGATTAATCCATTTTCGGTTATTTTTTATGGGGGAAATTGATTCATAACTCGACAGCATGCTCCTCCGCGCTCCTTCTATAAGGGATTAACGTCAAGGTCGGGGGTTCTACTGCACACTCCCCCCCAGTCTGCCTATACTTTCCGTTTCCCTGAGCCGCCTCCTTTGGGCTTTCTAGCCAGGAAGTTGGGGTTGTTTACTGCAGTCTCCTGCATTTTCTGCAACAGAACCTGCATATGGGATCCCTACACCTGGGTGGACCCAATCTAGGCCGGGTGGGCCCAATCTAGGCCAGGTGGGCCTCATTCAGTCACTGAGATCAACCAGTACCCAGCCCAAGGCCGCAAATACCAGGACCGTGAGCCTGCTGGGCCATTGGGCAGCTTCTCTGCACCTGGCCCACCTGGCTCTGGGGCTTGAATTTGGAGCATGCTCAGTTAGTCTTCAGGACTGGCTAAGGGGGCTGACGTGGAGAGGGACCACCCCCGGCCCTGTTCTGCTACCTAACACAAGCTGCTAACTGAGGGGGTCTGTTGCTGGAACCCACCACCCCTCCGCTCGGCCCTCAGGCCTCCACGGGGGGTGTGTGCAGTCCCGTGAGGTGCCCGTGTTCAGTGACTGTAAAACCTGAAACTTCTTCTGTCCTTTTGTAAAAACGCACTTGGGTCACAAACCAGGCTTCAGTGTGAATTCTTTCTTGTGCGAAGCCAAGAACGGAGGCATTTCACACCCGAGAACCCTAACCCTCTGACGGCACTACCCGGACTCCTCCTTCGGGAACCAGAACCTTCTTCTCTAGAGAGAGTTTCAGTTGATACACATCCAGGGAACGAAAGACAAGCGTGTCAGCGTGTAGGACAAGCGGAGCGGCAGCAGAAAGCACACAGGAATCCATCTTGCTTAAAACCATGGAACCTGAATTTAATTAAGCCTTTAGAGCTACCTACCAGCGAATAGGAGGTAGAGACGCTCAGGAAGAACCACTAACCAAATCCAGATTGTGGGACACTGTGCTTCAAACGACCTGGTTTCTCCAACAAATAATCGGGACGGAAGACACGGGAAACCATCCTGGAGAGTTAACAAAAGGAGGGGAACTAATCGGGCTCCAGGGAGTCCTGAGAAGATTCAAGAAGTGCTGAGCTCAGCGCCCGGGAAATGAAAGCTATTACTGCCTGCCTTCCCTCAGAGCCTCCCGCTGCTCACTTGTGAAACATGGGAGATGACAGCCTCCTCCGAGACAAGGCTGCTTACCCATCACAGGGTTCAACTACCTCAGGCTCCTTTCTCTGGGCACCTGGGCCAGAGGGCTGGACCTTGGCAATACCCGCTGCAGTGTGCACAGCTGGCCAGTAGATGGCAGCTCAGGCCAGTCTATCTGGAGCCCTGGACTCCGAGTGCCAGTAGTGTTTGCTGTAAGAAGCGGTAAAACAATATTTTGAGAATGACGAGGGCACCGAATGTACAAATGTGCTTGATACAATGGATGGATGGATGGATTGTGATGTATGGATTGTACGAGCCCCCAATGAAGTGATTAAAAAAAAAAAAAAGCCGTCCTGCCGCACCGCCCCTTGGCTGGCGTCCTCTTGCTTGAGGTAAGTTTTCAAGGTGAGGGGAGAGAGCCACTGGAGCTTTGTAGGTGCAATCTGGGTTGTGACTGGTGGACATGGGCAGGGAGGTGTTCCTCTGTGCTAGTTAGACGACTGGCATGGGAGCACCCCTGCTACACTGGCTGTGCTGGACGCTGCTTCTCATGCCTGGAAAGCCGTGCCGCCTGCCCCCTCCTCAGTGACCTGTGTATTATTCCCTTCCCCATCATCTTGGGGGATGGTCATGTAATGTCTTAATTGTGGCTGTTAGGTGCCTTTGAGGTGGTTCCATCTCATAGCAACCCTATGTCCCACAGCATGAAGCACCATCCTCACAATTGTATATTGTTTTCAAGGCTGTCAGTCTTTATGGGAGCAGAGCGTCTTGTCTTTCCTCATGCAGCGCAGCTGGTGGCTTGCAGTACGCTGGCAGTGCCTTGCTCAGTCGTTCACTGTGTACACAGGTGCCCACCAGGAGGCTGGGAAGGAGATCACAACGGCTGCCGTCAGCCTCTGCCTCCCTGCCCCCCCTTACCAGACGCCAGCACACCGTAGAGGGTGCGTGCCTTTTAAACAGACAACACCTGGGCCTCTTGGTAGGCAGGCTGTTCTTAGGCTGCTGGAGCTTTGCCTGAGCGTACATCAGAGCCCTAAGTGCCTGGGAGATTCACTTCTCAGGGGCAGCCTTTAGCCAGTGACTGACAGGTGCAGAGGTGTGAATATTCCCGCTCCTGCAGGGGACAGTCCTCAGATGTGACTTAGAGCACTTCCATAGCCCCCCTGCAGGACTCAGCCAGAGTTACTCTCTTGAGACTTGGCTTCAGCTTCACGCCTCTGCTTCTCGCCCCTGTCATCCCCATTTCTTCCCCCCACCCCCCCTTCCCCAGGACCACTTCCTAACAAATTGCTTCCACATAAATCCTTGTCTTTGGGCCTATAGGGACCCACCCCCAGGATAGAAAGAGAAGAAGAAAAAGCCAGAACAATTGTCTCCAGCCTTCACACTGCTACAGTGATGCGGTGTGTCAGAAGTGATTCATTAAGAGTGGTTAAAGCGTGCTCACTCACTTTGCAAGTTAACTACATTTGTTATAGGTACATCCAAAATGACCCCTCTAGTTGTGCCACTCCCCCTCACCTGCATTCTGATATGCTTTGTGAGTGGAGCAGAGAGGGGGCATAGATGTAACCTATGCCTGTATGACACCAAGCTAAGCACACTCACCAGGAACTCTGGTGGCGTTGTGGGCTGTGGGTTGGGCTGCTACCTGCAAGATCAACAGTTCAAAACCACCTTCAGGAGACTGATGGGGCTTTCTACTCCCACAAAGAGTTGCAGTGTGGGAAAACCAAGTGGGGCAATTCTACTCTGCCCTATAGGGTTGCTATGGGTCAGAATTTACTCCATAGCAGTGATTTAAAAAAATCAGACATCTTTTTGGGGTCAACACATAAATATCATCTTTGTGTATTTCACTTATGTAACGATTGAGACCCATGGATCAGAGCTTTGGGACATTTTGGCTTCACATCTTTTTGGACTAGGTTCATGGGCACAAGGTTTAGGGGGGCCTTGAGTTCATATGAGGAGACCTAGTAATGTAGTGGGTTAAAAAGTTGGGTTGCAAACCTCAAGGTCAGCAGTTTGAAACCACCAGCCACTCCTCCGAGGGAAGATGAGGCTTTCTACTCCTGTAAAAAGCTAGTCTCAGAAACCCACCGGGGCAGTTCTACCCTGACCTTGGGGCCACGGTAAGTTGGAATTGACCGGAGGACAATGAGTTTGGTGGGTTTTCTGAAACGGTTGGGGGGGAGGAGGGTGTGTCCATTTGTACAGCTTTCCTTTTACCCACCAGGGTATCTTCACCTCTCCCCTGAGCATTTCTGGCCCAAACTCCCCCTTCCAGGAGATGCTGTCAGGTCTCACCCTTCCTCCATCCCACCCCCACCAGCCCACCCCGGGTTATTCCTTCTAGGGAAAAATGTTTGCTTGAACCACTTTCTTAGTACTTGGGGGCACAGTGTGCCTCCCACCTCTGCGTATAACCTTCACATGCACACTCACACACATGCATGCACACACACCCTTGCACGCCCCTGGAGTCTATCGGTCTCTAGCCTAAATCCTAGGCTAGAGAATATCAGGCAAGGACATTAGGAGCCCTAGCCACAGCAGGAGGTGGAGACTAGTGTGGATCTTGCAGTCACAAAATTGGGACTGTGGAGGGAGGGTGGGTTCAAATCCCCAGAGCTTGGTTCCCTGCCTGTGTCAGTAAAATGTGGACACCAGACACCCACAAAACCCTTTGTGTCTGCAGCCTGACTTGCCTGTCCTCTGAGTCCCTCTGTGTGGACCCAGACACTGCCCTTCACAGTCTGGTCCTGACCCTTGCATGCTGATGGAGTTTGCCCCGATGGCCCTAACCACCAGACCCCCACACCATTAACGTATACCCTACACACCAGGAAGTGCTTGGGCTGCCTTGTCCTGGTTCTGCGCTAAAACAGGAGGCAACTCCCTGCCTGGTACAGCTGTAGTCAATATTGTACTGGCACGCATGGTGCCTCTAGACTTCAGGGACAGGCTCTCTGTCCCCTTCTTCCTAGGGCCAAGCCTGCAAAGGCTCACAGGTGTTCATGTCTGTGGGCACATTTGGGGCTGAGCAACTGTTCCCCGGGAGCTGTCGGTGGCCCTCCTGGGATTAGGAAAGGAGGGGAGTGGCAGAGGAGGGCCAGGTGCACCCGCTCCCCTGCCTAGAAATAGGCTTGATCTGACCACCCCCAGACCAGAACCACTGCCATTGAGTCCAGGGGACTCACTGCAACTGATGGGACAGAGTAGACAACTCCTTAAGGACTTCCAAGACTGACAATCTTCTAGGGAACAGACAGTCACCCCATCTCTCGCCTGCCGTGCAGCTGGTTTGAACTGCCAACCTTGCAGTTAACAGTTCAGTGGTAACCCACTGACTACACCACCAGAGCTCTTTTGGTTTGACCAAACCAAACCAAACCCAACCAACCCAAACCCTCCCTGCAACCCATTGCGTTCGACCTCAGAGCAATTCCTGGGGCAGAGCAATTCCCAGGGCAGAGTGGCCTGGGGCAGAGCAATTCCCAGGGCAGAGTGCGGGTCTCCAAGGCTGCAGAGAGCTGATCGCTCCCTGGGAACAACCAGTAGGTTCCAGCTGCTGACTGCTTCCTCGCTGCTGGTGCTGCTGCTGCTGCAAATGGCGCCACTCGCCCACCCACCCCAACCTGTCCAGACAGGCAACCAATGTTTACATACATGTCTTTGCTGCATGCGGGCGATGTTTTACAACAGTGCCACCACCACTTTTCAGAGGGTCCTGAGCACCGGACCTGAACCGAAGCAGCACATCGATGCCTACCCTGACTCGGGCTGCAGCCTGCATTCCCACTCTGGGGCCAGGCCCCCCTCGAGTGGCCACTTCTTTGAGAACATAGCTGTGCACTTGTACCCCTAGGACCCCCTGCCCACCCCCCACCCCCCGCCCAGTCCGCCCCCGCTACCATGACTGTTAGCACCCTGACCTTTCCCAGCCAGGGTGGGGAGGGAGAAAGCTGTACACTCCTTAGCTCAGCGCTGGGTGGGGCTGTTCACGCTGCCCCCAGCACCCCCACGGGCATGTAACTTACCCCTGTATGTGACCCCCTCACACCTCAAAGCCACATGGAATATAGGCCAGCACCCCTACACCCCTACACATCTGCCTTCTCAGAGGACACAGTTTGTCTCTGGCCCTGCCCTTTTTGAGGGTCCCAGCTCTCTCGCCTCTTCCAGGACTCCTGATGCCGTAGCCCCACCCCACCCCCACCCCCCCATCCCCCGGAGAGAGTTCACCCGGATCTTGGTCTCATCACAGTCTCAGTTTACGTCAAGCAGCATTTTGTCAGTACCCATGGTGGGGCTGCCGACCGCAGGTCAGTGATTCAGAGCCACCCACCAGCTGCTCCGTGGGCGAGCGATGAAGGCTCAGTGTCTCAGACACCGCTGGGCAGTTGGACTCTGTCCTCGAGGGTCCGGAATGACGCAAGAGCAGTAAGGAATTTTGTTGTGTGTTCTGTCTTTGCGAGTGCTAGGGGTCCAGAAGCGGCAGGGTCATAGCTCCCACCTTTAAGGAACTGACCGTGGAGAAGGGGCAGGAATGAACCCTGAGGAGGGCGCCCTCTCCCCAAGGCCCTAGGCTGCACTACCCCCAGCCCTTCTCCCCCTGGTTGATCCTGATTGTGAAGTGAGGTTAGGAAGGCGCCCCTGCCTTCCTGCGTGGGCTCCTCTGTTGGACATACAGGAAGGACAACGGATCACTGTGAACGCGGCTCTCCCGGGCCAGCTGTGGAGGTGACCAGTTTGTGTGGTGTGTGGCGGGGTGGGGGTTGTCACTTCGAAGAGCCTCCAGGTCCCAGCTTCCCCCCTCATGCCCTGGGGTCAGTGGTCCCTGATGCCTCTGGCCTCCAGAGTGGCAGACCCTGGGCTCCTGCCCCGAGGACTTGACCCTGCTGCTGCCGGGCCAGTAGTGAGCAGTGTGTGATAAGCTGGCTGCCTCGTGTCCCCAGAGCTGGGGTGCTTGGGAGTCCCCCACTACGCCGGGGCCTTTCTCCCGAGGTCATGGCTGCAGGGCCAGCACTGGAGGCCTTTGTGGTGGTCACTGTGGCGAGCTCCTTCCCACCCACAGAACGGCCCTTGGTGGGGGGTGGGGGCGAGTGGGTGCACTAATGTGAAGCTGGAGGGGGGGCTGGCGTGAGGCTGCGATGGTCCCCAGGGTTTCCGCCGTGACCCAGCGCCCTCTGTAGCCACAGGGACACACACTTGCTTTTCTTGAATGTGATGTGAAATTTGTACAGTAAAAGTTTTTATATGTTCTAGCAACTGCATTTGTCTTCCAGAAATGCTATTAATTTAAATTAAAACGGTTAGTATTAACAAAAAAAACCCCAACCAAACATTTAATCCATGCTGCCAAGGCTCGTGGGACATGCCTTGCTAGGCAGTTTCTTCTGATGCCGTGGCTTTGTGGGCAGTTGCTGTGAGTCGCCTCCATCTCATGGGGACCCTCTGTGGGCAGAGTAGAACCTCAGGTTTCCAGGCGGTGACCTTTCTGGAGGCCGTTCACCAGGTCTGTCTGCCGAAGTGCCTCTGGGAGGTTTAGCCTGACACCCTTTCCTAGGCTCGGTGAGGAAGCACCAGCCTCCCCAGGGAACTGTTAAAAATTCAAACATTGGGACCCACCCCTGACTCAGCTCTGGGGGTGGGAGCCAGCCGTGTGTTTCTGGAAGCCTTCTGGGGATTCTGATGTGCGGGGGGCGGCGTTTGAGAACCTTGGGTAGAGTTGACGGAGCATGGCTTTGGAGGAAGGTCGAGCCGGGTGGGATGAGAAACTGACATCGGAGGAAGTTCTGTGTGGTGTGTGATGGTGTATGTCCTCATGTAAGACCCGTGCTCCGTAGTCCAAACTCACCAGCCGCTCCTCGGGAGAAAGACGAGGCTGTCTGCCCCTGGGAAGGCTGAGTCGTGGAGATGCTGTCCATGGGGCCCTTCTGAGTCTGGGGTGGCGCCATGGCAGTGGGGTCTGCTTGGGGGAAGGGATAACCACGAGGGGCCTGCACCATCACGTACCCTCATCAGAGATGGAGGCTTTGCGGGTCAGAAGGGTTAAATGACTCCTGTAAGTGCGAGAGGGGGCCCGGCACCCCGCGTGGCCTGAGAGGCATGGGCAGCAGTGGCCAAGCCACCCAGAATCCACTGGGCTCAAGGAAGGGCCTGCGCATGATTCCCTGGGAACCCGGCGGGCAGGGCGTCCTGAGACTGTCGAGAGTGAGGGGCCCTTTTCCTCTCGCTTCTGTCCCCGACGACGACGGTGACTAGAATGCTCTGAAGGTTTGCAGTTCATACCAGGGAGCCGGGCTTAGCAAATGCACTCCCTTAAGCCACCAGCTGTCACCCTTGATTCTTGGGGCTGAAAGGCTCAATGTGAGGTCAGGTGGAAAGGAGCCCAGTGGGAAATCATGCAGCGGTGACTGCACTGGACCTGAGGGTAGAAGAAGGGAATAGGTGAGCTTAAGGACGCGCCGGAGGAGCAACATGAAAGCCAGGCCCAGTGCTAGATGGTGGTGTTGGGGTGGTGGGACTTAGGATTTTCTCCCTTCCTAAATGTTGTTCTGTGCTCTTAGGATGGAGATGCACTCGTTGCTGTGTAAAACTCATCTGCTGTGGCCCACAGGGCACATGGGCACTGGATAGCATGGCATGCCTAAGTGGAAGCAGACGCTTTTCAGGGCAGTGCCAAGCAGCCTCTCCTGGTCTGTGGGGTCTGTCCCTGAGGTCAGCAAAGACAGCAGGGGTCTGGGACAGGCACGCAGCTGTTATCTTTGGGCACCCAGACCTAGTCTCATCCAGGGGTGAGGAGAAGCACCGCCCTTCACCCCGACCCCCGACCCCCCACTTGAGGCTTTGAGACCAGGAACCCAAGCCTTCTCCCAGGACCCCTGGTACCAGGCAGCAGCAGCAAGCACAGGCTCTGAGCACTGGCTCCCACGTGGGCAGAGCAAGAGGTCACCGCTAGGCTCCCTGTCCAAACAACGGCCACCAGGCAGTTTTAAACACAAAATATTCTTTTATTTGTCAACGAGGCTACACGGGATCACTTCTGGTTCTGTTTTTATGCTTTTTTGTTTGTTTTTTTTCTAGAAGGTATCTACATCTGCATGTATTTACAGCCTTGTTGGTATTTACACAGTCAAGAGTACAGTGTTAGAAACACAAAAGTGTTGAGAAAAAAAACTTCTCAAAATTAGTTCCGGACTTCAGGAAAACGATTTCCACATGGTAAGGCCAGAGTCTCCAGGGTCGCTCGTCCAGAGGCAGCCGGGACAGCGTCCTGTTGCCGAGGCTGCGGGTCCAGACGTCCTCTAGAACAACAGGCGGATCGAGAAAAGTGGGATTCTGGGGCCAGGAGCATCCAGGGCCGCTGGGTACCGCCGGACACCCGGGACTCAGCTTCTGCTGGGAGTATGGAGCCGGCTGGGGGCTCGGGTGCCATGGGCAGTTTACCCTCAGAATAAATCACATTTTATCGGGGACCCAGAGGGCCCCCAGTATCATGCCTTTGGCATTCCAGAAGGGGGTAAGAAAGAACACAACATGGACCCCCTACCGGGGCCTTCCCTGCCAACCCCCACTCCGCTCTTCCACACACCGTGAACCCGAAGAGCTTGCCACGCGCGGCCTGGGGCAGTCGAGTCCACAGAGCTGGTTTCTGAGAATGTAAAGGTTGGAGAAGAGAAAGTTTCTATCACCTGAGCAATGAGTCTTGAAAAAACAAGTTTGCCGTTTTCCGGAAGGTTAAATGATAAGGGCCTTGAACCACGAAGCTCTTGTTTTAAATCCCCTCTCCTCCAGTAAATCACGGACAGGTGTGTCGGCCTCGCTGGGAACCTTGAGCTCAGGGGAAGGGCATTCAGTGCTAAGAGCAGCCCCAGGAAAAGACGAGGCTGGGCTCTCTGGAATCCCTCTGGTGGGCGAGTGCCAGCTGCAGGCCAAGGAGCCGCCTGGTGGGATTGGTGGCGGCTGTGAGGCCTAGTGAGCAGACTGGACTCAGTCCTGGGGCGTGGGGTGGGCGGGTGTCAAATCCCGAAGGTCCCCAGGGCCCACTGAAGCCTGGCCAGTACACTGCCCTCACCACGCTGTCAGCCCAAATGTGAACAGGGCAGGTGTTTTCTAAGATCCAAAGCCTCGCCTTTGCATCGTGGAAATGCCCACTGTGGAGAAAGGTGGCACTTGGAGGTCACAGCTGGAAAGGTCCTTTATTCTTAAGAAAACAAAGCACAAAACCCAAACTTCAGAAACCCATCCCTTAGGTGCCTGTAGAAAATACTGCGCAGGTACCCCCGTGCCTGATCACGAAGCAG
>NW_022105611.1:15405207-15409038 GCF_000313985.2 Echinops telfairi | reverse complement strand
TGCTGGTAGCTCTAGTGAAGGTCAGATCATGGCTGGTTAGTGCTGAAGGGGCAGGTAACATCAGGGACAGGCTTCCAGGTCTAGAGACCATGAACCAGCCCCAGGGAATTCTGGCTTGTCCCTTTGGATGTACCCTGTCCTATGGGGCTTGGGCTGTGGCCCCACTAAGCAGGCAGACAGAGCAGGGAGGTTCTGAGGGACCGAGTGGAAATTACCCAGAAGAGCCAAAGTCAGAATTCCACACCATCTCCACCCGACAGCATCAGCACCGGAGTGAAAGTGAGCTGCCTGCTGCTGCCAAATCCACCTCTGAGCGCCCTGCCCCACCTCCTGACCGAGTGCTGCTGTACCTCCCACCGCAGAAGCCAGGCCTCCTGGTGGCACAAAGTCACCCGCTGAGAGCAAAGAAAGACCCGAGACGTCAAAAACACCCAGTGTGGTCCTGACCCGTGACAGGCCGTACTGCTACTAAAGGTAGGTGGAGGTGGAGAAGGGACGGGGGGCAGAAGAGCAGAGGGAGGGTTCCCTTGGCCCTCATGCTGCCTCTGACCTTCAAATCGATGTCCCCAGCAGGCCTTGGCTGATGTCACGTGGGCAGATGGGACTGATCACCCAGGGGAGTGGGCAGGACAACTTTGCACAGGGGTCCCCGATCTCGAGTACCATTGAGAGGCACAGGGCTCTTTTGGGTAAAGCAACAAAAACCCTCGTGTTCTTTGGGCCAAACTTGCCCCCATCCTATCCACGAGGGATCCTGCAAGATGGTTGCCCCACTCGCCAGCTTCCGGGGTGCACCTGGGGGCGTGGTGCCCGACCCCGCAGAGCTCTGCATCTCGAGGCTGGGGGCCACCAGCGGGTGGATGCACAGACGAAGGCACACTGTCATGGCAGCGTGACTTTTTGTTTTTGGAAACAGGAAGAGCACTTAGCAAAACACCTCCTCTGATCCTGAGGGGGTGATGTGGGGTGATGGGAGGCGAAGCCACCTGTCCCCGAGCAGTTCTGGGCGCCTCCCTGTGCCCAGCCAAGAGCGGCCGCACTTCACGTTGCTCTGATTCTCATGCAGCGAGAGACCGCCTTGGTTCCCTTACCTTGTGTCCTATTCTGAAGACCGCGAGTAAGGCTATAAAGGTGCCGTGAGCTTATCCGTCCAACAAGGCTTCATGGGGAAAAGCTCAGACTCAGAATTCATTTTCCACACTTAATGTAAATGTAACCCATAAAAGTTCCATTTCCTAAGAAGCCCAGCTCAAAGGGGAGCCTTGGGCGGAGCTCCCCCCGCCTCCCAGAGCCTCTCGGTGAGTGGTCAGAATGGGGATTAGCAGATGAACCAAGAATGAGATCCTGCACCTGTGCCCCTTGGCTGCCATCTCCCTTGGGTGCACCCACTCCTGAGAGTGATGAGTCCTTCCCCTCAGGCATGGGTCTTCACAGGAACCATTCTAGCTGGGCGGCCCAGGTCCTGGGGTGGGGGTGGGGTGGGGTGAGGCAGCCTCAGCAGGGACCCCTGAAGGACTGCCCCAACTCAGCTCTTTCCAACTTCCTCCTTCCTTTTCCTGTAAACCCTAGTTGGGTTTCTCTGGAGGGGAAGCTTGGAAGGATTTCAGAGATAGCATTTCCCCAAAGCCTCCCACCCCAGCCCTGCTCTGTAAATCACCCCAGTGGATGCCAGAGAGGCCCCGCCAGGAGCTGGTGAGAACAGGGCTGGGCTCCTGCTTCCCTCTCTGCTTGGTTTTTCCCCTTCAGCATATTTGCAGAACGAAAGGCCACCACGCACCTCTCGCCACACTCGGACTTCTAGTGGTGGCGACTGGGCAGTGGAGGGAAGCTACCCAAGGTCCCGAGAAGAGGGTTCCCCTAGGAAAGCAGGCCGCTACCCTTGCCACCACTGGCCCCTCTCTCGGCCGTGGGTGGCCTCTCCCTCCCTGGATATGGTGCCTACTGGGCAGTGCTGGTTTTTCACATCTGACTTTGGGGGTGGGGGGTGTCAACCAACCATACACATCCTGGGTGCCCTTTCCTCCCGGGAAGCATGGGGCTTGGGGCACCGAGATGCTGTCACTGGACATGGGGAAAGGACTTGGGAGGTGTGTTCTCCATCCTGGCATGGGCACACTGACAATTACACCGGGTTTGCTAAAAAAAGGACCAGGGGGTTGTTATTTAGCATAAGAAATATAACGCATGGGGCAGGAGTTTGGGGCGGCCTGAAAAGGTGCCGAGTAGCATCATGGAATTCTCTAGAGCCAGACATCGCCACTGCGGTTCTCTGCAGGCACAGGACACAGTGGAGAAAAAGCCACAGCGCGTCTGCAGGAGTCTTGCCAAGGGGCCAGAGGCCCCTGGAGCCCCCCTCCTCCAGGCTCCCTGGGAAGGCGTTTTGTACTGGCCGATGACTCCCCATCCCCCTGACTCCTGCCTGGCCCCCGTGGGAGAATGAGTTTCACACGAGACAAGCCAGCGCAGACACTTGTATCGCACACCACACTGGGTACCTGGGGAAGGACGGTGACACAGCCCGGTGGTGCATCTCAGAGGGGAGAAACCCTCCAGCTCAAAGGGAACAAAAGACGATCAAGTTTTCATGGTGACCACACTACAGGAAAAAGAAGAAAAACAAAACCCTCTGTTCTTGGCAAAAAAAAAAAAAAAAAAGGGTGAAGGCCAAATTTCTCTTAAAAAAAGTTGCATGAGTTACAGTGCAACGAGTATCTTTTTTGTTTTGCTTTCTGCACTTGTTAAAAAAAGGATTTTTTTTTTTTTTAAGTACAACACAGTCAGATATGCGGCCACAAAAGTGTAGCTGTCTTTGGCAAGAAGTCCCGGCCTCGTCCTCGCTGTCACCTCCGGCCCATCTCACTCTGTCTCATGAAGTGGATGTTGTTGGCGCTGTCCGACAGTTCGGGGTACTGCTCTACAGAGATCACAAAGAAGCCGTCGTAGCCTTGCACCCGCCCCGTGCTCAGCACCTGCTGCTTCTCCCCCTCCGTCCAGGCCCGCAGGCCCTCCTCCCCTTCCCGCAGTCTCTGCTGCTCGCGGGCCCACGCCTGGCGCACGGCCCTCTGCCGCGCCAGCTCCAGCACCCGCGCCTTCTCCTCGTCCAGCGTCGTCCCGTAGCGGGTGTTCAGGCACAGGGCCCCGTACTGGAGCTGGATGTCTGTGTAGCGTCTAGTCCTGCCACCGAGCATGGTGTTGATCTGGGACACGGTGACGTTGACCCCGTTCTCTAGGGTCCGCCGCCCCCCGCTGAGGCCCAGGATGGCCAGGTCGCCTTCTGAGGGCCCTGGCTTCACAAAGTAGTGGGTGTCCACCCCGTCAATGGTGAAGTGCAGGTTCTCCAGGTAGTGGGCATTGTTCAAGATGGCGGCGACCCTCCGCCCATCCTCGTTGGCCACACTGATGATGTCTGTGGTCACTCGGCCGTCCTTTAAGGCAAACTTGACCCCTTTGCCAAAGACGGAGCCGGTGGAGGCGAACTTCTTTGTTGTCTCTGGGGCCTGCTGGCAGCTGGTGACAGTGGAGCCGTAGAGCTGGTCAAAGCGTTCCAGGGTGACGAAGGCCTTGAGCTGCTTCTGCACTTCGCACTGCACGCCGAGGATAGACTGAAGGAGCAGAGACAGAGAGAGAGTAAGACGGGGTGTGTATGTGTGTGTGTGTGGGGGGGGGGCAGAGAAAGCCCCAGGCACCAGGAGTCACTACCTAAACCCTATCCAGCCTCACTAACCTGGAGCAGCTCGCTCCTGCTGAGCATCAGCACACGCTGCGAGCTGAAAGGTTGCCAGTGTGAAACCACAAGTTGCTCCGTGGGAGAGAGATGAGGTTAAAGTTAGA
>NW_022105611.1:15382516-15405035 GCF_000313985.2 Echinops telfairi | reverse complement strand
GGGCCATACTGGTCAAATGCCAAAAGAACTCACCCCTAAGGCGAGGCCTGGAACTACTTGCCTTTGGCGAGGCGTGTGGCATGAGCTGGCATAGATGGTTTCTCAGGCCATGTACGGCCTGTGGCTGGATGTTCTTCACCCCTGCTTTACAGTCTTGGAAACCCTGGGGAGTGGTTCTCCCCTGCCCTCTCGGGTTGCGGTGGCAGGGGGTGGGGGTTCAGACACTGTTCAAGGAACACCTATTCTGTGCCAGGTCGTGTTCTGAGCACCGAAGCCCCCACAATGAATCGGATGCTGTTCCTGCCCTTGAGTTGCTCACCGCCTTACTGGGGAGAGGTACCCACGACAACCAATGATTCCAACCAGGGTGACAACTGGTGGGCTGAGAGAGGGACTGATAGCGATGGCTGATGTCTCTTGATCTTTGAGCTAAAGCCTTAACACCTGTTCTCCGATGGGCTCTTCGGTCGTTTCCTGTGGTTGGGCTGCCCTGGCCCACGATCACACGAGCAAGCTTCCAAAAGCTTGTGGACAGATACAACGAAAAGCTCGGGATGTTCTCTCTGGACTTACTGAAGCTCCCCTCGTACACTCAAAAGCAAACTCAATTCTGACCCACAGTGACCCCACTGGACAGCGTTGAATCGTCCCTTGTGTGTCCAAGGCTGTCCATCTTTACTGGAGCAGAAAATCTCATCTTTCCCCACCGAGGGGTGACTGGTGAGTTTGAACTGCTGATCTTGTGCATAACCCGGTACCCAGCAGGGTCCTCCCTCTGGTATACACCAAACCAAACTCAATTCTGACTCATAGCAACCCTATAACTGGCCTTGTGTGTTTCTGAAACTGTAAATCTTTATGGGACTAGAAACCCCCATCTTTCCCAAGGAGTGGCTAGTGTGTTCGAACTGCTGACTTTGTGGTTAAGCAGTGCAGGGAACATCTCACTGTACCACCAGGGCACCTCCCTCCAGTATAGCTGGTAAGTCGTTCAAGTCAACCATTGAACACAGTTCTCTCTGACGCAGAGGCTCGGCCTCAGGCTGTTGGAGCAGAGAGGCGCAGATGAGGCTCAGGAGATTGTAGTCTGACGGTGGAGAAGTGGGGCTCAGGGCCAAGTTCATGCTGAAGCTGGGACTTGGTGATGTTAGATGGGGGAGGACAAGCTGTGCATTTTGGGTGAGGAGGCACAGCAAGATGACAAGTGCACTCCATGGTATTCCGAAACGATTCTCCAGGAGGACCTCTGCCCCGCAGTGTCCCCTGCTCATGGGTGCCCTTGGGGACCAGCTGGATGCATCCAGCTAGCCTGGAGTGCCTGCTGCACGTCTGTCTGAAGCGGGGAGCTGGGGAGAAGCTGTGCTCAGGAAGGCTCCGAGGCCTTAGCAGCAGCTCAGAGAAATGGCTTTAGAAACAGAACCATCGGTTTCTCCCGAAATTAAGTCCTCTTTATAATTAATAGAACCCTGTCTGTGAACAATTATTTCCTAGAGTTTCACGAAAGCAAGAGTGCTCAACAACAAAGATCTCCAATGCTTGCCAAGGGCAGAAATCAATAACTCATTGACAGGCGAGGCTGGCAAAACAGGCAGGCTGGGGCGCCGAGGTGGGGGTGGGGGAAGCTGCAGGGGGAGGAGCACGGCTGTTGAACCAGCCCCAGGACAGCAAAGGCAGCTGGGGCAGAGCATGGGGCAGGGCGGGGGTGGGACTAGCGGCCATTGGGTAGGCAGAGGGGGTGGGCTAGGGCAGCAGGAAGAGGCTGGGCTTGGCAGCACGTCAGACTTAGGTTCCCATCACCTTCTGCCACTTTCTAGTCTAGTGACCTTCAGCAAGGTCTTGGGCTCCTGGTCTCTTCTGTAAAATGGGAGCAAATACCTGCCAGAGGGCTGTCTCATCACTTCCTTCAACCATCTAGTTGTTAAAAACAATGTTTCCAGGCGTGTACTGTATGAGCCCTGGTGGCGTAGTGGGCTATGTGTTGAGCTGCCCACCGCAAGGTTAGCAGTTTGAACCTGCCAGCCACTCCTTGGGAAGAGACGAGGCTTTCCACACCTGTAAAGAGTAACAGTCTTGGAAACCCCCAGGGTCAGTCCTACCATGTCCTATAGGGCCGCTGTGAGTTGGAATCAACTTGATGGCAGTGAGCTGAGTTGAGACATCACTAGGCTGTACACTCGGCACCCAATAAAGAGCCAGCACTTGCCCAGTTGGAGCTCACAGTCTAAGGGAGACACTGGAAAGCAATCAGGGACTCAAGTCTGCTGCAATACATGCTTCAAAGGAGGAAACGACAAGGGGCCAGCTGAGCAAGGGGGTGCAGAATCACATCCTCCGGCGTCCAGGGCAAGGGGTGAGCTAAGCGGAGGTCTAGAAGAGTTGGGGTGACGAGGGTAGCATGGATAGTTCCCAATGCACCAATAACCTGCCTATCCCAACCCAAGAGCTCTGCTTCTCTTGGGTGCGGTGACCTCTGGACGGGGATCTCCTGGTCTCTTCCACATTCACCCTGCACCCTCTGGGAGCAGGGTGGTGCTTGATAAAGAATCCATGAATGCAGGGGGGGGGGGCCCCAAAGGCCATGTTTAATGTAATCAGGTGGCATAAGATTGTGTTTAAGGACCTCTCCAGCTAGTCTTTGAAATCGGCCCATAGAAGGAATAGAAAAGAAAGTCATGTTTACTGAACCCGTAGCATGTCAGGCACCACACTCAGTGAGGTGAGTGAGCACCGAGCGATCAGAGTTTAAATCTCAGCTGTACTCATTCCTGCTGCGGGGCACGGGGCAGCCTTGGGCATTCACTCTGCACAGTGCGACCAGGGACACCATGGGGCATTTGTGGGTAACACACGAGATGAGGTCCACTTAAACGCACAAACTCACTGCCATCGAGTTGAACGGAACTCGCTGCACCCCTCGAGGATGGGCAGAGCCGCCCGTGAGTGAGACTGTAACACTTTATGGCAGTAGAAAGCCTCGTCTTTCTCCCTCGGAGCAGCTGGTGGTTTCGAATTGCCAACCTGGCAGTTAGCAGCCTAACTTGTAACCACGACGCCACCAGGGCTCCTTGAAGGTGTTCAGAAAAGGTCACATTTGTATTTAGAACACACCTTCTTTCTTTGGACTTTTGTCCCGGATGATGGCAAAAGCCATCAAACACCAAACCCACTGTAACGTATGGCAATCTTTAACGTAGCTTGTGGGGGGTCTGTGTGCTGCTGACAGTGAACATGAACAGTGGTGGGGTGACTGAAAATTTGTTGGATGTTCTCTGGCAGGCACAGTGCAGGGGCCCCCCTAATTTCCAGGATCAGCCCAAGCTTTCCTGGAAAGCTCATGGGAGCTGCTCCAGGCGGTCTGACAGTCCCACCTGCGGTCTCACCTTGCTGTTGTCCCACTCCTGCGTTTTCATGTGCGTGTGGACCAGCTCGTAGGACGGCTCCGCGGCATCCAGGTCCGGCTTGGGGTAGCCTGGGATGACGTTGTGCAGCTGGAATCCAAAGGTGAGCAGCCAGCTGTTGACATCTGGGCGGGAGAGAAGCAGACATGTCCCCATGGAGAGAGCAGACCTCAGATGTGACTCTCCCTAAAGCAGCTTATTAGTACAAGGGGGGAGAGACCCCGGGAGGGCGGTTACCGGCCACGTCAACACGGGCAAGCACCTGTAACACTGGAGAAAGGCTAACACCCCTGTCCTCCTCCTAGAAAGGGGAAAGCTGAAGTACGAACCTGGGTTGCCAGTCTTCCCTGTGTCTTGTCAGCCCTCCACGGACCTCCAGCCTTAGACTGCGGGGCAGCGGTGGATGAGTGAAAATCTCCCCCACTCACACCCAACAACCACAGGAAACCCGAAGGCCAACCCGACCCCCAGAAGTCTCAATGACTGACTTCATTTAACAAACAGCTCTCGGTCCTCTCCTCACCCTCCCTTCGAGCTTTGATGGCCTTGGACTACAATGCCCCTGGGTATGGAGGTGGCCTGAACCCAAGGTCACAGATCGCCACCCGGATCCTGCCTTTTATTTGCTGACAGTTCCTGCAGGTCACTTAACCTCTCTGTGCCTCATTTCCCAGACTGAACATTACGTGTGAGGAGCTAGCCTCAGGCATGGGATTTACTAATTTCTTAACTTTGGGGGGGGGATTAGAAAGGATAAGAGAATATTAGGTTTAGATAGAGGTAGGACTTAGCCATTTCAAGAAGCAGCATTCAGCTCTGGGAAGAAGGGATCCAGGAAGCCAGAACACAAGGAAAAGAAAAGGGGTTGTGGCGTGCACCCAGTTACTTGCACCCCTGTCACGGACTGCCTGTTGTGCTCAGGACTGTCTCAACGTGGCAGAGAGAAACCTGAGTCACACACAGACCTTCACCTTGAGCACGGGGCTCTGTCGGGGAGCTGAAACAGGAGCATGAGTACTTTGATTCAAGAAAGAAAGAAAACTCAAGGAGGACAAAGTATTCGACCGGACCGGTTGAGAAAGTTTTCTTGAAGATTAACCGCCACCCAGTGGTGGGAGCCACCTGTGGGGTCAACATCTGTGTCCCTGTCTCCATTGTATCGATCCCATGGTGCCCTCAGATTCAAGAACCTGTGCTTGCCTTCTGTTTTTTGATATCCTTCTCTCCTGGGTATGAAACTCAAAGGACCCATACAGTGGTGGTCAGAAAAGGACGTTTGGAAACAAAGTTTAAACCCACCTCCAGCCGGACCAGGCAAAACCATTGAATGGGACAGGCTGTGGTAGCCAGGGCAAGACAAAACAAGGTCAAGTTCTCTTTGCTCAGGTCTTTGAACATGGACCATTTCTTAGCCTCTTTGAGGACAGAATGCCTATCTTGCCACACCGTGAGGACAGATAATAACTGCAGGATCTGCCATTTGGGGGAGAGGGAGCAGCTTGTCCCAGGACCTCACTTTTCTCTTTGGTGCCAGGAGGGGCTTGGACCAGCATATCTTGAGTAGTTCTCACCACCAAGTTTCTAGGACTCTGATTCCAGGAATCTTGGTAGATGGCTCTTTGGAAAATTAAAACAAGCAAAGCAGAGGGAAAGAAAAAGAAAGAAAAGGAAAAACCCAACAAAGCCCTTTAGCCTGAGGACTTGCATGGGGATCTGTCAGTTGAAAAGGAAAACTTCCATCAGGAACACGGCATATTCCCAGGAAATTAAGGGGCTGAAAAGAGGGCTGGGTCTTAATTACAAGGGATGGGAGGTGGGGAATTTTCCCATTACGCCTTGAGGAAAATCCTGAGCATTTATTATTCATTCCTTTCTCTGCAGTGCTTTTCTGAAGAGGTGGCGATCTGACCACCCTTGTTCTGACATCCAGAAAACCAAAGTGAACCAGAGTCAACTCCGGCCTAGGGCGGCGACCCTCCGTGTGTCCGTCAGAGGCGAGCACAGGGCTTCGTGCCCTTGGATGCTTCCAAAGCCACACCAACCTTTCTTCTTAGGAGCTGGTAGGTGGGTTTGAACTGCCAACCTTTCCATCTATACCCACGTGCTTACCCATCTGTTTCATCACTCAGGGGCACTTCTTGAGATATCAGAGGTAGGTGTTTCTCTCAAATTAAAAAACAAACCATCACATTCCTCTAACTATTCATTTCAGACCTTTGGAATGTCTATGGTGAGCATTTTTTTTGGGGGTGTGTGAGTTGCCTCCTCATTGTCCATTCTACCTTCCCTTTCTTTCTACTTGTGATTTTAGGAAAGCTGACTCCACCCAAGGTTCAGGAAATCATGTGACCCAGGGCAAGCCTAGTGTTGCTGTCAGATGATATCAAGTGGGTTCCTATGTGCCCAAAGCTTAGGGGCCCTGTGTGCCACAGGATGAGACCCTGCTCTGTCCTCTGCCATCTTCTAGGCCACTGTGTCCATCCATCTCCTTGAGGCCTTCCTCTGTTTCTCTGCCCCTCGACTAAGAGGGACAGCCTACCATGTGTTGATCTCCTCTGCCAGAGTGGCTAGCTCAGGCACTGTCATGGGGCCCAAGGCGACCCAACCAGAGAAGATCTCAGGAACTTTGACAGAATTTTTTTTTTGGGAAAAAGATACTTTGTTTCTGTTGTTGCTGGAGGTGAAGAGCAGCCAAGTGCAGGGGTGTGGGTAGCCCGGTTGGAAGTGCAAAGGCTAAGGGTAAGGGAAATTCAGCTGTATTTTGGTTTCTTAGTACAGAGAGACCAATTTTTTCTGAATTTCCCCGAAAGTGGAATTGTGTATATGCAGTCTTCTTTTGCACACCAGGGTTTTCGAACGGTTGGATTTGCCCCACTACCTAATAAAATCAGTCCTCCGGGTTGTAACCAGCACTTACTTTGAAATGGCATAGGTTTGACTATAATAGAAAATATACGAGTTTAATCTTATTTTGGTACCGTTTTGCAAAACTTTTGTTTCCATGTTTTAGTGCAGTAATTAAAAAAATTGTCTTACGGTAGGCTGCGACCTAGACATTTCAGAAATGCTGTCTTAGACCATGAGCTCTGCAAAGGTGACCACCAAGCCCCACGCCCCCCTAGATCCTCCGTGCAGACCTGGTACAGAGTCGGAATCAACTGATATTTAACTGAAGAGGAAAGTGGAAACTGACTTGAAATGTCAAGTGCTCTTGGGTGGTTGCTTTGCTAGAACTCTGGCTTTGGAGACCCTCACTGCCATGCTGTCCATGCTGACCTCTAGCGACGCCACAGGGCAGTGTAGAACTGCACCTGGGGGTTTCCGAGACCAGAACTCTTTATGGGAGTGGAATGCCTTATCTTTCTCCTGCCGAACAGCTGGTGGTTTCGAACTGCTAACCTTGCGGTTAGCAGCCCAATCGTAATCCACTACACTACCACTGGTATGTAGTAAACCGCATTCTAGAGTCAGAGAGCCCTGGGTTAGACTCTAAGCTCCGTGGACTAAAATGGTGAGACTCTGGGCAAATTATCATTTAGAACCTCAATGTTTTCATCTGCAGAATGGGGGAAATGCCAGTGACATCACAGGATCATGGTGGCATTTCAAGCAGACCATAGCTGCCAAGTGCTGAGCACACTGTCAGAGCAAAGCAGCTCGTTAGCTCCATTTTGGAAGGGAGCCATAAGTATATGGTGGTGTATAGAAAAAAGGGGGGAAGGAGGACTACGTGTTTTGCAAGCTGTAACAACTTTCCTTTTTCCCTGATAGAAAAACACATTTTCCATGGTACTGTTTCAGTTTTTTTCAGCTACAGACAGCTAACAGGAAACCCAATGCAGGATAAGCGCAGGGGGTGCTCGGTCCAGACAGATGTCTTGGGAATGTCGCCTCCATCGTGAAGTTGAGCGTGGTGAGTGCAGAGAAAGATTGCGAGGACACTCATGTTTATCAACAGCCCGCCAATCTCTGTTTATCCCCCTCGCCTGACACCTCGTTCCCTTCTTCTCCACGGTCGGACTCCTGCTCTCCACCGCTCACTCGGAGTTTCCCCGGAAGACAGCTCCTCCTCTGGCTGCTGAGCAGCACCAGGCTCCCACCAGGGGCAGAGCCCAACCCAGAGGGCACGTCCCTAGGGGCACTGATTTTACATTACTGCCATCTCATTCCTGGTCATGTTAATTGTGGGGCAGGTAACCATAGGGTCAGCAGTTCAGGCCCACCAGTTGCCCTGTGGGAGAATGATGAAGCTGTCAGCTCCCATAAGGGTGTATAAGCCTCAGAAACCCTTTAGAGCAGTGGTTCTCAACCTTCCTCATGCTGTGGTGACACCCGCCCCCCACAAAATTATTTTCGTTGCTACTACATCACTGTCATTTTGCTACTGTTATGAATCAGGCGACCCTTGTGAAAGGGTCCTTTGACCCCAAAGGGGTCTCCACCCACAGGTTGAGAACCGCTGCTCTAGAGGGTTGCTAGATACCAGAAGTGACTCAATGGAAGTTGGCATGGCCCACCATGGGATCCCTTTTCCACATTGTTTTGCAAAAAGAGTCCCTCATAAGCCCACCTGGACGGCCAGCTGCTTGAGGAAGCCTTCCTGGAAATCTCTGGGTAGAGCCAGCATTCCCTCCCACTGGGCACCACATGTCCACCTCCTCTTTCCCCGGCAGAGATCCTCGTGCTCGCCCCAGCTTGACCCGGAAGATGCACTTGTTGAATGAGTGACGCTGCCGTTAATTACAGCCAGAGCACCGTGTCCCAGGACAAAAGAGGCGAGTGCAGGGTTTGTAAGTGGGGATGCATCTGATTACTGCCCACTTAGAGCCTTGAAACCCCAAAGGGGCAGCTGGACGAAGTCTTACAGGGTTCCCCTGACTCAGAATTGACTTGACGGCAGTGGGTTGGGTTTGGTTTTCGGATTGAGTTTTTTCTTAATATTCTGATGTCTCTCTAGTCGTGGGTAGGTCATTCCATCTGTTTTACTTTTTACACCGGTTGTGCTAAGGTTTCCAATATGCATACTTAATTTGCCATAGTCAAGGTAGTTAGACTAATTCCCATGAACAAGTCAGGAATTCATGGCTGCCAATCACTTTGGTAACATCTCCTAGCGTAGACATGCAGGATCCAGCGCTTGGTCCAAAGTCTCTGGGTTTCCCACCATATCATCTCAAATCAGAGAACTGACTGTACTTTCTAGTGATTCTTATCCCATCTAGAAAGAGCCCTGGTGGCGTAGTAGCCTAACTAACCACAAAGTCAGTAGTTTGAACCCGCCTGTGCCTTCACAGGAGAAAGATAAGGCTGTCTACCCCCCTAAAAATCCGAGGCCTCGGAGACCCAAAGGGGCAGTTCTACCCTGTCCTTCAGGGTTGCTGCGAAGCACGGCCGATAGGACGCAGTGATTTTCCTTTTTAATCTTGTCTCACCAGGGCCTCATAGCCAGCCGGTCTCTTGGTCAGAAACACCCAAGACACTGGTTGGGGGTGGGGGTGGTACTTCATGCTAGGAAAAGGGGCAGCCTGTGGTCAGGAAACATAGATTCAACAGTTCTCTTTGGACTACCCTTGGGCCTTTTATAAGCTAAAATGTTCTGCCCGCTGAATGCATCCCGCTACTCACCTGTCATGAAGCACTTGATGTCCTGGGAGTTGCTGATGGGGTTGTTGTTCTTAAACATATAGAGATTAAAAGGCATGATGTTGCTGCTACTCAGGTGCTTCCACAACTCGTGGTCTGGGCTGGTCCAGCGGCCAGCCAGGACATCGTAGTCCCGTCGGCCCATGTGGATGAGCTTGGTAAGGGGGTCATAGAGGCCCCCGTGGTAGCCAATGATGATCTGGAAGTTGGGGTTGGTGTCCATGTAGATCTCCCCATAGGCCGTGTACAAGATCTGCTTGATCATCAAGCCCGTTCCGCTGAAGACCGCAAGGGGGGTCCCGATGTTGTCACAGGCGATGTAGAACTCGTCGCCGCTGCTTAGCTCCATGGCAAACAGGTGTCCCTGCAGGTCGTAGTAGAGCGATGTGATCTCGGAGCTGGAGTGGTTGTACAGGTGGGTGACCTTGGTGGGGTTGGTGAGGTCTGCGTAGAAGAACTGCAGGTGGTGGCCCTGGCTGCTCTTGCTCGACACCCGCCGCCCCAAGCCATCATAGCGGTACCGGACGCTCCAGCCCCCGGCCCGGTTGTAGGCCTTGACGAGCAGGCCGGCCGAGTTATACTCAAAGACGTCCGCCCCCCGCTGCCTCAGGAAGCCGTCCTCATCCATCTTGTACTGCACGTCGCCCAGCCTGGTGATGCGGTCCCGGAGGTCGTACCGCAGCGGGGTGAGCCGGGCACTGTTGCCAGGGCTCAGCAGGTGCAGGTTCCCGTTGAGGTCGTAGCTGTACCGCCAGAGCGGCTTGTCGTTGATGGACACCGTCTGCAGCTGCCCGTCAGCATCGTACTCGTAGGCATAGCGGGTGGTGTTGGCGTAGGGCCCCACCTTCAGCTCCTTCTTCACCACCCGCCCCATGTTGTCATACTGGACGGTCATCCAGTACATCAGGGAGCGGAAGATCTCGTACTGCACCTCCTTCATCCGACCGTAAGCGTCGAAGTGCTTGGTGTGGGTCATGACGGCCGTCGTGATGATCTGGTTAATGTCGTAGTAGATGACGCCAAACTTCCCAAACTGCTCCGTCTTGCCCGACACGTCGTCGTAGCGGTAGAGGTCGATGGGCAGCGGGGTCTCGTTGATGACGGCCTGCATGCTGGTCACCCGGAAGCTGTTGTCGTAGTTGTAGTCAAACCGGGCATTGACCATGCCTTCCTCGGTGAAGCGGAAGATCTGCCGGTCGATCAGGGGCCCGATCTGCCGGTAGCGGATGGTGCAGGTGAAGCCCTCGTTCTGCAGGTTGATGGTCTTCAGCATGCCCGCCGTCTCGTCGTACGTGAAGCTCACCTTGGTGGTGTCGTACAGCACCTCCGCCAGCTTTGACAGTTTGCCGTACTTATAGATCACGCGGCGCCCGGTGCCCAAGTGGAAAGTGTGGAGGAGGTGCCCGTCCTCTGTGAAATCCTGGATGACCGAGGCATTGCCCTCGGGGGGCTGGTAGATGTTCCTGTAGTAGCCCACCGAGCGAAGGGTCTCTAGCGTCTGCCGGGCCACGTTGGGCATCGTCACAGAGGAGAGGCGATCGTTCTTGTCGAACTCGAAGATGTACTGCCTCTGGCTGTGGAGCAGCAGCACCATGGACTGCAGGGGAAGGTAAGCAGAGATCAGGACGGGGTGTCACGTGGCTCTTCTCACCCAAGTCTCTAACTCCCACCACACGACCTTTCCCTGCATGGGTCTGGTAAGAGGGCTGGGGAAGACCCTGACGGGTTCCACCTGGAGTGGCATCCTGCCGTGTATGAAGCAACACGAGCAGAGATCTCATGACCAACAGCCACCAGGAGTGGGGTGCGTCCTCTGGACTCGAGATCCCTGTACGGTGAACGTCCCGGGTGCAGAGGGCGGCTACACCATCAGAGAAGCAGAACCAGGAGCCAGAGCAGGGGACAGGTTGCTGGGCTTCCCAACCCACGGAGCAAAGAAGGCTGAGTGTTTTTGCACAAGAGGCTGGCTAGTGGAGTTGGGTGCCTCTGGGCACTTAATGGACCCACAGAACTTCAGCAAGTGCCTTGGGGTCAAGGCCTCCTGAAGAGTGGAATGTCCTTTGGGGCACTTGTTAGCAGACCTTTACAGCACATCCCAGTAAACAACTCCCCTGAGCATCTCTCACTGACATTACAACTTGTTGACTTAATAAACCCTTGACTCATGAATTTTGTCTGTGAGTCTCTGGGCGGCCATTGCGGCGGATATCAGAGCCCACCAGAGGTAGACTAGAGAACAGTAATGAAGTCAGCACCGTCTATGCACTGGAGACTTCACGGACACGAATCCAAGTCCAAAGACACTGGTGGTTCTCGTACATTCAGCCCAAGCCAGCGCTTTCTCTCCAACCGGTGTGCCACACAGGACACTGCAGATGGGTTCTGGATGTGTTCAGGTGGGGATTTCTCTCCACCTTTGGCCTTGGCAGGGCCCAGGTCACTTGGGCCATTTGATTTCTACTGTGAGCAGCTCTGTCCACCCCACTGTGTGACGCTGGGTGAGAAAGGGGTGGGTGGCCTGGGGTGTTTGTGACAGCCTCCCGCCTGCTCTCTCAGATCCATCTTCCCACTGACAATGTCTAGTGCCAGCTAAACAACCTCTGTTGACTCCCTGTGGCCTCTAGGATAAAGGCCATGCTCTGAGAAGGGCATTGAAGGCTTTGAACAATTGTTTACCTAGTAACAGGTCACATGTCCTCCCAGAGGTGGGGCTGGCTGTGACAGCCATGGGAAAACCTGGGTTCCGAAATGAGCTTAGTGTGTGGCCTTGGGAACGTTCTTCCCGCTCTGGGCCTGGGTCTTAGTGTGCTGGATGACATACACCCCGGCTCTCGACCAGAGAACATCAGTCTCAGGGACGCTTACCCAGCGTACAGCAGGGCAGGCAGACTGAGCCCCGGCAGGGGCCATGGAGCACAAACAAAGGATGGAGCCAGGCCCCGAAGTGAGGCATGCAGCATCTGGCAAGGGGCAGCAGAGCTACCATTTTATCCAGCTCTGGATTTCAGACCCTTTCTGCTACCTAGCCATTGGATTGAAATCAATCCTGACCCGATCCATGAGGGATTTACTAAGGTCTCCCTACCTGCAGCCCACCACTCAGAGCTCACGATTCTGCCTTCAGCCTCAACACTGATGCTTAGGCATCTGCCTTGCTCTCTGCCATGGGTCTCCCATGTGCTCGAAACCTGGGAGAACGCTCCTGGTTCCTCACCCCACGTCTTGGTCAGTAGGTCCAGTCAGCATTCAGGTCTGATACCAGCCCCAGTCTACGGGGCATTTTCATATCCTGCCACTGCAAGACACCGTCCACCATGCGGTCACCGTGAGCCACTCATGTGCTTCCTGCCCCCACCAGAGCCCCAGGCTCTTCAAGATGGCTCTATTCCCCTTCGCAGCACCAGTTAGAACCATCTCACTGAGATCAGCGGGCTGGGCCTGGCCGTGGGCTGAGTCACAGTGACTGGCATAGGACCGGCTGCAGCCAGAGAGCCAGGGAGACAGACACCTACCTTTCCTAAGTATGTGTAGCTCCACGTCTTCCCATCGGCAAAGATCCGGGACGTGATCCGACCCGCCTGGTCATACTCCATCCTCTCTGACATGATGCCCCTCTGGATGCCAGCAATGTGACCCCCCGGGGAGTAGGTCACATTGACGCCATTGAGCCTGCTGCTGGGGGACCACAGGCTGGGCCGCCCTGCCTGGTCATACAGGATCCGCAGGGTGAACTTGCGGTGGTCATCGTAGATCTTCTCTGTGCGGGTCACACGGTCAAAGTCCAGGGACAGGAGGTTTCGGTTGTGAACCTGGAGGAAGAACAGAGAAAACAAATCCGCTGCATGAGAAACTGAGGTTGATGCTTCAGCTGGCTCTGAATGGTCCCGAAAAGCTCGGGGTTCGGGGAGCCTGCACGGCTCGGTCACTTGGCAGCACTCTGATGTTGTTTCCTTGTCTGTCACAGGGGGATAGGGATGCCTACTGGGTAGGGTTGTCATGAGGATGAAGTCAAGGTGGGTGCCGAGCACCCATGGGCCGATGCCCAGGTGGTCCGCCTCACTCTCTAGTGCGGGCTTTTTAAAAGGAGGGCACTCAGGCAAAGACAGACCTTCCTTGGCTGACTCCTGAAAAGAGTGGTCCAGAGGACTCAAAACATAAACATCGACCTGGTGATTAACTTCTGAGATCGCATCTAGGCCTGAGGAAGCCTAGTGCAGGGGTGGGGGTGGGGGTGGGGTGGGGGGAGGGGTAGGGAGTGCGGGGCGGTGAGCGGCCTTGCCTCAGATCCTGAGACAGCTGAGGGGATAAGTCTAGATTTGATGCTCGCCACCCTTTCCCAGAGCTCTGGGCTTCCCGTCCATGTCCCTGTGGGATCTCTCCTGCTAACGCAGTTACGGCTTCTTGGTCCTCTCTGCTAGTCCTAGTGCAAAGAGCTTATTCTGAGCCCCTGGCCATGGCGGCCCGGGCACAGTGTTGCTTGCATGTGAGGCACTTCTCTGGCAGAGGGTTGACCTGGCCCTCACTTTGGGATATTTTGGCCCTGCCTCCGGGATCAAGCATCCCTCATATTTTGCCCACCCGCTCTGCTAGGTCAACATGCAATTCAATTTCTTTTCAGAGGCAGAAATGTAGGATGCCCATAGGGGGAGCAATAAGTTAGATTAAAAACATTTTAATAAAAAAACATACTCCTAGGGTCTGCTTCTGCCTTAGGATCTACCTCTCAGGTTCTGGCAAAGGACTCTGGACGCCTGGCCGGTACTATGAAAGGGAGATGCTGGCTCCCTCTTGTTGGTTCTTGGTCTTACGGGCCATGTGGGCGCCTTTTCTTCCCTTCCCTTCGTCCCTGGTTAAGTTTGACCGGGGACAGGGAACACCCAAGAGATGGGCAGACACTTTAGCTCCCCTGCTGAAAAACCCCACACCTGGGCTGAATGAAAAGCCCTTTCCAGAGCCCTGTGTGGTTGAAAAAAGAAAAGAAATGGAACCCTGGTCTAGGAATTAAGGCCAAGCGCCTAGCCTCTATTTTGGAACCAACGCGGCGTGAGCACGGCTCTCTCTGTAGAGACACAGCAAGCTACAGGGTGGCTGCGAGGCGTGGAGAACCACGTGCAGGTGAGCCCGTGGACGGCTGGGCACAGAGAAGGTACCGGGTACATGGCTGCGACAATTTCCATTAAGGGGCAGCACATGATCACGGGCCTTTCTCAGTGGAAGGAGACACACTCCCTGTCCAAATTCTACGGCCCTGAAGATGAGGATTTATAAGGAAGACGCCGCCACAGCTTCCACTGCAGATTGCCTGACTATCAGAAGGTTGCTTTCCTGGGGCAATCCAACACAAGCGCAGAAGCAACAGCAGTGGGGCAGATGCGTCCCGTGAAGAATCAGAGGCGTTGGAGGCTGGAGCTGCGCGCTCTGCAGTGGAGGGAAAGGGAGAAACGGACCACATTGCCGATGATGGGGCCTTTCACTGAACCTATCTGGAAGGTCCCCTTCAGTCCCTGACCCCAGGCTGGTGATACCCAGCCAGCAGTCCCCCTCACTACCTCCAGAAGACCCCTAGGGAGGGGGGGGGCGCCTACACCTTGGTGGCAAAAATTAATAAAATTGAATTAAGCAGCTCGCTGGGGAACCACCTAATGCTTCCTGGGCCCGGCAGTGGTGGCAAACGAGATTATTTTACATCTTTCTTTATTAAAAAGTTCCCAGCTGTATAAAAAATGAGCTCCATTATGGGAGGCGCACCCGGCTAACATTCTCATTCCACATGCTGCCACTGTGGGTGGCCATTAATTTCGGGAGGAAGCGGAGATGCGGCTGCCCGACTGGAGCATCATCAATCTGCGGCCGGGGGAGGGGCCCCATTAGAGCCTGGGAAACCTTGGGTGCTTGCAGCAGAGAGGAGATCCCGATATTACTAATCACTGCTGTTAACTGAACACCTGGGGTCTTCCAGCATGGGGCTAGGCGCTTTGATTATATGATCTGGTTTCTGCAAAGGAGCCCGAGGCTCAGGGTACACAGGTGGCCCGCCTGCAATCAAGGCCCGGGAAGGGGTGCTAGAGGCGGGCGATGGGCAGGAAGGGCTCTCTGAGATCCAAACAGGCAACTAGCGGAGGCCGTTCCCACGCTAGACAAGGACTAGGGTTCTCGATGGAATACGGCTGAGGGTACAGCGGAGAGCTAGGGTCTGGTGAGGGCCTCGAACAAAGGCAGAGTGCCTACTGCCTAGCTCTTACCACCACCCAGCTGTGCGACTCTGGGACCCATCCCTTGCCCCCTCTAGATCTTGCTCAGTGCACATTTTAAATAGGGGCTTAGGTGGACTTTTCTTTGATGATGGGGAAAGGGCTGATGGACAGGGTCCCAGGTATCTGTGACTTGGGGACGTTAGGAAGGTCTGGCTCAGGTGTGTGTGGTCCATGTCAGCTTAGCACATACATACTTGCTATCTACGGGGCCCCCGGTGTGCTGGAAACCGGGGCTAGTTCATTAGTGTTCACTCTCCCCATCAAAATACACTGGGTCGTCAAGGCCTGAGGGCAGGCAGAGGTCCCACTCCAGGGAGATGGGATGCGAGGCAGAGAGAGGCTGGCTCAGGGCCCTCTGACACGCCAGACCACAGCTGCCAACCCCCTGGCAGGGACAGCTAGGATGGTGGTGGTTTTGCTCAATTTTGAAGGAAAATTCTTTCTGATCAGAGTGGAAAATGTGGCTTAGGCTCCAAAGATGGCATGTATTAGCAACAGTTAACAACATCGACTACAACACCAGCAACAATAGTAACAGCTATTACTAATCACGTGCTATGTGCCAGGTTCTGAATGAGGCACTTTGCAAAGTATTCCCAATGGGTGGAGCGTAGTAAAATCGGTATGCCCCCCCCCCCCCATTTTGTGGATAATGAAACGGAGGGAATGCTACACAGCTGGAAGCCCAGCTCTGAACTCACAATACGGCCAGGCGTCTTTGTGCACGTGAAGACTGTAAGGATGGACAAGAAACTTGCGTTACATTGGGGCCCCGGACCGGCTTTCTCCCTTCCACAGGTGAGGAAGCCGGAGGTCCCTGGAAGCTTCTCCCTCTGATCACTCAAGGGCCCTCTCAGGGACAGAAGCTACTTCTCCAGCTTGGCAGGGCCTGGCTTACCCGCAGCCTGCGCCCGAAGACGGTGACCTGGCCTCGAGCCTGCTCCTTGCGCTGTCGCCACTCCACCAGGTTGAGGCCGTTGTCGATGGGCAGTGTGACGTTCCGCTTGCCCACGGTGGGGTTGACGGTGCCGGCCAGCAGGTGGGGCTCCGTCTGCAGGGCCACCTCCATGCCATTGGCCAGCAGCAGCCGGAGGGAGCCATCGGCCCCGATGTAGTAGCTGTTCCGCACTTGGTCTGAAGGGGAGAGGAGAGGCAGATTCTGTTCAGAGGGGTGGAGGGGAGGGGCTGTGTGTGTCTGGCAAAGGCAGAAGGATCAAATAAAGAGAGATGTGTTTCTTTTGACTATAGAAGAATGGGGAAAAAAGGAAAACTAAAAAAAATCTGGGGAAGAAAAGACTATCCATAATCCCCAAGCTCAAAGAAAGAAGAAAATCATTACTAATATTTAGGTATATGCCTGTATTTTAGAATATTTCCTAAAACATTTATAAGTAGCTAAAAAGAATTGCTTAGAGAGTTTTTCTTACAGATCAGGGTCTTATGCCATGCCATTAACTGTTTTGGGGTTTTTTTCCCCATAAGATGGCACTATGGGATAAGTATTTGGATACAAGATTGATGGTTCAAACCCACCAGCCACTCCACTGGAGAAAGATGAGGCTGTCTGCTCCAGAAAAGATTTACAATCTTGGGGACCTTTTTCAGGAACACTTTTACTTTGTCTTACAGGGTCTCTGGGGGTTGAAATAGGCTCAGGAGCCCAGACCAGGGGTTGTAAGACTTTTGAGATGGAAGAGCCAATCCTGCCCCTCACAGCAATTTTAAAATGGTTTGAGAGCCATAAGTATATATTTTCCAAATGAAATAATCATTATTTGAATAATATCCCCTAACAAGGTTCAGTTTTACTCCAGAGCCAACCCTGGCCTAGGGTATGCTTCTTAACGGCCGGCCGTACTGTAGTACACTCTATGGAAACACTATAATGTATCAAGCAAAGCACCAAAATGGATAGTCAAATTGTTACCTCTTTCCGTAGTTATAAGTAACATTGCAAACCAATAGATTTTAAACAGTACTCCAAGTGAAAAAAGCCTAGATGCAAAGCCCACATATTGCACGGCTACATCTATATAAAATATCGAGAATAGCTAATCCATAGAGACATGAAGTAGATCAGTCAGGGTGGGGGGTGGCGACGGCTAGCAGGTCTGTGGTTTCTTTGAGGTGATGGAAAGGTTCTGGAATTCGACAGTGATTGTCCTTGTAAATATACTACGCATCACTAGATCGCACATTGAAAAACAATGGATTTGGTGAGACATAAATTACAGCTCCATCAGACTACGTTTTCACACACTAATCAATGTCCTCATTGTGGATTTTTTCCGGCAAGATGTTCTTAAAAGTAGGATTACGAGAGCATGGGAATGACCCTTTAAGGCCCTTGATACAGAAGGAAGCCATGTTTTCACAAGGCGAAGAAGAAGCCCAACACCCAAGCTGCTGACAGAATGCCCCGTGTGTGCGATCTAACCAGATGCATCACAGCAGACGTCGAGATGCATTTAAAGGCGCCCTGGTGGCCCATTGCTAAGTGCTCCGCACTGACAGAGAAGCTGGTGGTTCGAATCGGCCGAAGCACCCTGCCAGAGAAAAGGCCCTGCGACTGACTGCCGTCAAGATGGCCCGTGGGAAGCCCACTGGGCTGTTCTGCTCTGTCGTGTGGGGTCACCAGCCAGGAGCTGGAGTCCACTTGCTGGCACACAACCATCAGACGTATGTGAGTGCGTGCACACGTTCGTGTGTGCACACGAAGGGCCTTCAGAACGCTTGTGGGGAAAATCTCAGTATCTTTTCCTTCTGTTTTCCATGAACCTTTCAAAGCCCCTTCAGGTGTGCGTATAACAATGACTGAAAAATATATCTGATTTTGAGTGATAAATTGGTGAAGACATCCGAATTTGGATCTTTAGCAAAAATAAACTTCTGGAGGAGGAAAAAAAGCAAATGGCTATAAAAAGATATATATATATATATTTTTTTTTTAAATAAAAATGAAAAGATCTCCAAGTTTGCCTTCTATTTTCCTTTCCTCAGATGTCCCACCCTTCAATAACGATTAGCCTGAGTCCATCCTTCAAGGCTCGCCTCTTCCCAGCAGTGCCCCGTTCTCTGGTCAGAAGGAATGCCCTGCACCCCATACACCCCTCAGCCTCCTGAGAGGCCTCTTGCAGCGAGCGATGTCATGCTCACCACTCGTAATGAATCCCCTCTCAAAGAGCTCGCTGCTCACTCCCAGAGGCTCTATCACAGAGAGGAAGCACGTGGGCTTTGTGGTCAGGCTGCCTGGAGTCAGATGTCAGCTCAGCCACTGCCTGGCAGCAAGATTTTGGGACAGACACTTAACCTCTCGTGCCTTGGTTCTTCATCTGTCCATGGGGGTAATAACTGCATCCTTCCCTTCTGGGGATCAAGAAGCACTGGCGGCACAGTGAGCTACACAATGGGCTGCTGTCTGCGGGGTCAGCGGTTCGAACTCACCAACTGCTCTGAGGGAGGCAGCTTGCCTCTGAAGATTTAGACTCGGAAACTCACAGGGCAGTTTGACTCTGCCCACAGTGTTGCTGTGCGCTGGAATAGACTCGATGGCAGGGCTGGGCATGAGGCTTAGGTCACATGACGAATATGGAGAAGCCAGAGCACTACCTGGCACGCAGCAAGTGTTGGGTGAGTGGTAGTTGTCACTTGGTTTATGTGCTGAGCACAGCCTGGTGTATCTCTTGTCTTCCCTTTCTCTACCGCACCCGCTTTTCAAGCTCAGTGCTGACCATGACCATGCCTTTAGAGGAACCAACCAACTTACTGCCTTTGACTCCATGCCATCAGGAGCGGCCCAAAGACAGGGCAGAACTGTCCCTGTGAGTTTTCTCAGACTGGAACTCTTTACAGAGGCAAAAAAGCCTCATCTTTCTCCCTCAGAGAGGCTGGTGGTTTTGAACTGCTGACCTTGTGGTCACAGTCCAACACATAACTACTGCACCACCAGGGCTCCTGCCATTGCCTTCTGACTAGCGGTTAAAAGCATAGCTTTTAGAGTCTTTTGTCTGGTTCCAAACACCCAACCAGGTAGGGGGCTTTGGTAACCCACTTCACCTCTTTCTGAACCTCCTATTTCCCTCATTTGGCAAATGGAGATCTTCAGCCTCCACAGGGTTGCTCTGAGGATTGAAGGAGATGACGACCATAAGCAGGGAGCCCCGGGATGTGCAAATGGTTATGTGCTCCACTGCCAGCTGAAGCGGTGGGTGGTTTGAACCCACCCGGAGGTACCTCGGGAGACCTGGTGACCTTCAGAAAGGTCACACAGCCTTAGGTCTCCCATGCTGTGCAGTTGCACTATGCCCACAAGGGGTTGCCAGGGGTCAGCAACTAGCCACAATCACTCATGAGTATAAAACATTAAAGATACACTTTACACTTAGTAAGTGCGCCCTGTTGTTGAGTGTGTGTGCTCAGTAAACGTTTGTGAGGTTGGACACCCTGGTTTCTGCCTGGGTCGAGCCACCAGGATGTGCTGTGAGCACAGAGTCCTCCCTGGGGGAACAGCCTCAAGCCTGCCCTGCTCTCCCCTCACCCCTCCCTTCCCTTTCTTTCTCACAAATACACCCTTGTAAGATCTGCCGCAAACCGGCTATGCTCGATTCACCGACAATCTGTATTTCACTGCCTGTGAACAGCCAAAAAAGGCCCATGTCAATTTATCTTTGGAAGCTGCTCCGTGCGGAATCCACAGAGGTCCATTAATGGCGACTTTGGAGGGAGCCGCATCTGTAGAGGCCTATCACGCACGGCCCCCATTTAATACGGGCTGTGACTTCCCAAGGCTGCCGCTCATTAGTAGCGACTTCTGACGTCTGCCCATACCTCACAAAGAAGATGGAACGGAAGGAGCTTTCCACACAGGAGGACCTTACTGAGGGGGCTGTGGAATCGAGCTTCCGAGCCTGATCAGCCGGCAAGCAGCAGGAAGAGCTTGGGGTGGGGCGGTGAGAGGGGGAGGCAGACAGGAGAAACGGGCACCATGTTTTCTGGACTCCTAGATGTACATCCTTGTGCATCTTGGTGTCTCTGAGGACCCTGGTCTACAGACAGAGCAGTGGCTCCTGCCTTTTTCTTACCCCCCCCCACCTGAGAAGGCTGTGCTTAAATCTGAAACGGAAAAATGGTAGCACTTTTGAATTAAAAAAAAATTGTTGTGAAAATAGAAGCACACTTGTCATCACCTCTGAGAAAAATACTGAAAGGCAGCTTGTCATTCGGAGTGGCCAGAGGAGGCAATTCTCAACGGCAGGGAGGACAGCCATGCTGAAGGACAGTTGTCGGACTCATCAGAAGAGACCCTGCTGTCATGGGCCAGGCAGAGTCTGGGCTAGCTCAGCCTCATCTCTCAGCCATAACCCCACTGAGGAGGCACAAACACCTGGAGTGGGTCCCCACCACGGCTACAGGCAGTAGAGGGGGAGTGCCAGCACCGGGCTTCCCTTCCTCTGACTGAGAGCCAGGACTGTTCTGTGCATGCCCCCACCCAAAGACCAAGGCTTACCATTTGGAAATAAAAGTGGTTATGAAAACAGATTTATCTTTATTTTCTTATGGCTAATCAAGCTGCCTGTTGATTAGTGACTGAACTAACAAATATCAGCTGAGTCCAAGCTAGTCACTGTGCATACACTGGCTGAAGGCCTCATCTGTGGAGCAGGGACTACAATTCAGTCCTGTTTCCCCGACTGGAGACGGAGGCTCAGAGGAGAGTGACTCCACTTATCTACTGTGCCCAAAGGGGCACAGCAAGCCCAGGGGCCCAGGCCAGTTTATCCCGGGGCCCATGCTCTTTGTGCCACTCCACGCCATTCAACGTGGGGCGACACCCAGCAAGCACCAAGCCACATGGTCCTGTGGCCACCGAGTCAAGACTAGAGAGGGGCTTTCTGACTCCGGTCCAAAGTCTTCTTACTTACAGGTACTGCCTCCCCTTGTGAGACTTCATTATCTTGCACCTGGCAGGTGACTTGTGATTTTTACAAAGTAGAAGCGGTGACAACCCTGTGTCCATTAAGTCTATGGGTACTACTATTCCAAGAGCCCCCGCTCCCTTCCTGCATCTGTCATGTTTTCATAATTCCCTTAGTCGTTCAGACTTTCCCCGGATGCTATAGTACACTGACTACAGTAGTGCAGTATAACTATCACTTGGAGATGCACTGGGAATCCCAGAATTCACGTGACTCCCTGCAGACCTCTGGGCTACGCCTGCCTGTGTTTTTGTCACCGACGTGGGAGTACAGAGTTGCCCGGAGAGCTGGGCAAACCAGACCCGGCTCTCCCAAGCAAGAGCTTCTTTCCGCTGTTTTCTTAAGGCCTACAGGAGCCCTGGTGGCGTAGTGCTTATGCGTTGGGCTGCTAACCGCAAAGTCTGCAGTTTGAAACCACCAGCCACTCCTCGGGAGAAAGACAGGGCTTTCTACTCTTGCAAACAGTGACAGTCTTGGAGACTTGCGGGGGCAGGTCTAGTCTGCAAGGCCTACAGGAGCCCTGGTGTAGTGCTTATGTGTTGGGCTGCTAACCGCAAAGTCTGCAGTTTGAAACCACCAGCCACTCCTCGGGAGAAAGACAGGGCTTTCTACTCTTGCAAATTGACAGTCTTGGAGACTTGCGGGGGCAGGTCTAGTCTGCCCCACAGGGTCGCTGGGAGTGGGCAGCAGCTTGAGGGCAGCAAGTTGAGATTAAGGCCAATCAACCTGCAAGTCCCCTCTGGGGTCCCCACACCCCGTGAGAAAAATGGAGGCAGAAGACTCATAGCAGTATTTCATTGTTGTGATTTACCTGACAGCTCCACCCAGGGTAGGACTCACAGTGAAAAGGGGGCTGGTTTCTCAGCACAGAGTCTTAGCCTATCTTCCGCTGTCCTCACCTGGGAGGCAGGAGGCCTGCTCCGTGCCCAAATCCCTTTCATAATTAGCCATCATTATATTTGTCCTTGGCCTTTGTGAGCCCCCAGTTACAAGACTTAAGTCTTTAATCTGAGCGCGATGACAATGGCAGAATGGTGAGGTCACCTGGATTAACTGCTCATGGATTCTCTCCCCTTTCTTTGGATGATAATGGAATGGGGCAAGCTCTCTCAGCAGCTTCTGGGAGAGAATTCACAGGACTCAGGCTGGTGTGTGCTTTGCAAGATTAGAGGAAATGGGGAGAAAGCACGTGTAACACTTCCCTGATCTTGGGTGCTCCGGGAGCACCAGTTTCTTATGCCACCTTCCT
>NW_022105611.1:15370942-15382360 GCF_000313985.2 Echinops telfairi | reverse complement strand
GAGGTCTCTACCTGGACATGCACAGAGCTGTCTGTATCGCTTCGGAAACTGCTCACCTGGCCAGTGGGGAAGGTCACGTTTGTCAGCCGGCCAAAACTGTCATACCTGGAAACCAAGGAGTGGCACTGAGAAACAGACAGCCAATGGTGCCATAGTTGGGGCATAGCAAATTCTGCCTCATGCGCCAGTCTCCGCACTTTCTCTTCTCTTCCCAGCTGGACACATTCCCATGTCTCATATGCACCTGTCTCGTGTCCTGGGCTGGCACTGCTTAAAGCTCTAATCTGTGGAGGTCTGATTCAGTTCTTCCAGCCCCCCTTTCCTAACCTGTATAAGGGAGGCAGTAACCTGACCTGTCGACTTCCCAGGATTGCTGTGGGGGACCCAGGAATATCTGGCTCACAAAGGGCCATTGATCATGGCCACGATGCTGCTGCTGACCCAGAAGCTCTGAGCTGGGGGACTGATTCTCCAGTGGGGATTGGGCCCAACTTGATGCCCGAGTACTATCTGCAGACCCCTCAGTAAGTGGTCACACAGGGCTTTTCAAACACACGAGAGATGGGCCTGCACTCACGGGGCAAGGGGGCTCACAATCCAACTCTGCTGTCCCAGAGACAGGCCAGTCGGACGGACTCATGCAAGCTCTTCCCATCCACGATTGCGATTCCAGCCCTGAGCAGCTAACTAAGAGGGGGCTTCTTAAAAAGCACACAGGAGAATGGAATGAAAACAAAATGGAATTTTTCCAGTGGGCTTCTGAAGCCCCCTCGTATCTGCAGAACCTACAGTCTGACACATTACGATGGCATTTTAAGTCTCTTCCTCGTCTTCATTCCTCATTGGAATGAAGGAAACATCCACCATTCCCGAGCAGCTCCCATGTCTTGGGCACGGTTCCACCGGCTCTTCCGCCGTTTGCTCACTGCATCCTAGTCCAGACGGTTCCTACCATCTCCCTGTCACCCGGAGGGGGCGGTTGAGACACAAAAAGCGGCGTCCTCTGCCCAGGTCAGAGCTAGTCATGGGGCAGAGTCAGTTCGGCTCTGTCTCTACCCACCACTCGCGTTTCTGTGGCCAACAGACAATTGGCAGGGAGTGGCAAGGTGTCGGCCAGCAGCATGTTGATTATTTTTAATTAGGGGTGACTCAAGCGTAAAAAGGCAGATCTGAAAGAATCGCTCCATCCAGATATCAATACCTCTAATTTCTGTTCATGCTCAAGGCTCTTGCATGGATTTCGGCCAGTGTTTCCCAAAGTGGGCGATACCACCCCTGGCTGCCATGGCGCTGGAATGATAGGGGTGTTGCATAAGCAGACATCTACACTTTATCCTGGATTATGGGCTTCAGTATACAAGCTTTTAATTGCCCAAAGGGTGTTGCCATCTTTTTTTTTCTTCCTTAAAAAAGGGGGTGATAGGCCCAATAAGTGGGAGAAAAGATGAGGCTTTCTACTCCCATTCTTGTAAACCCACAGGAGCAGTTCTACCCTGTTCCATGGGGTTTCTGTGAATCAGATCGATTGATGGCAGTGAGTGAGTGAGAGAGAGAGAGTCAGAGAAAAAGGGAAAGAGGAGGGGAAGGAGGAAGAGAGGGAGAGAGAGAGAGCGAGGCCAAAGAAATTTGGGAACGAGTATAGTTCCCACAAATAGGTAAGTGTCCCTACTGGACTCTTCTGTGTGCTCCTGCAGGGTGCAGCTGGCCTTGGGGTCCTGAGGGTTTTAACAGTCGTGAAATGAAACATCAAGACAGCTCAGCTCCAGCCAGGCTCTGCCTGTGATTCCCTCCCTGGGCCCTGGATTCCTGCTGGGTCTCCTCGGTCCCGCAACCCTCGTTGTCTTCAGGTGAGACTTGCGAAGTGAGACGAGGCAGGCCTTCGCTGAACACGTTGCAGTCCAACATCAGCCTGGGAGCTGACACAGGCGCTGCCATTTGCCCACCCTGTACTTGCGTCTGGTGTTAATCGCCTGGACGCTCCCCGAAGGGAACAGAAAGCCTGCCCAGTCAAGCCTGACACACAAGAGGCATTAGTAAAGGTCATTTAAGTAGATCACCCCGAGTCATGGCCCAAGAACAGTTAGAAGAATAGCCCAAGGGTTTGGGGGCAGGTGGATTTGTTCTGGGAAGCCTTTCCAGAATGGCAGGCCATGCCGCAGTGTCTAGAATATGGCCTCAGGCGTGGCTCGAGCCGATCGGTTCTCTGGGAATGGAAGTGACACAGTGGCTTCAACAAATGGGCTCAAATCCAGGAACCGTGTGAGCCCTGTTTCCTTCTGTTGTGAGCAGAGTAGCTATTGTTTGGAACCACCTGGACTGCACCCACCAGCAGGCGCAACAACACAGGCACTTAGGGACTTGGAAAACCTACGGTATTCCTTGTCATGATCCCTGCCTTCCTCCTTTAGTACTCAGGCTTTTCTAGGAAAAGCTCAGTCTGGTGGCCGAGGGAAGGGGGAGGGCTCCTGGCCCTTGCAGCTGGGTGATGGCGTAACACTGAGACTGCCCCTAGGAAGAAGGGTGAGTTTGGGTACAAAGATCTGTCTGGGCCATTTGTCGCAGGCCATCTTTGACCAATGAGAAGATCTCTCAGGCTCTACTCCCCTTTTGAGAGGCTGGGATTCTTTTGAACATTTTTTATGACTGTTGGCAGTTTGAATAGGAAAGACATTTATTAAAATGTTCTGCTTTCTCTTTGATTGAGGTTTTTCTATGTTTTGTCTACTCATTGTTGGGCTTTATTTTTGTTTGTTTGCTTCCTGGTAGTGCCTTCTATGATTTTTCTATGAAATCCAGGACAGGTGGATCTATGGAGACAGTAACTGGTCAGAGACTGACAGGGAGGATGGGGGGAAATGGGGAGCTAACAACACTGAGTATGAGAAGAAAATGTTCTGAAATTGATTGTGGTGATCATTGCACAGATCTTTAAAATAGGATTGAATGATTCAATTTTATGATATGTGAAGTATATGCCAATAAAAATTAATTACAAAAAACTGTCACTAAGAAAATGTTTATAGTGGAAATCTCCAGGAGGCAGAATTGGAGGCAATCTGAACTGCTTACTTGAAAAAAAAATGTGCGTGCGCGTGTGTGTGTGTGTGTGTGTGTGTATATATATATATATAACATTAAAAACATTTTATTGGCACCTACTCCACATATCATACAATTCAGTAGTACTTGGATACATTTTATAGTTTCAAAATTTTCCATCATTAAAATGGGTTCTGTTCATAATCAGCCAAGTATTGACTGATACCCAAGTAACATCCCAGACAAGGAGCTCGTGAACACGACCATCCTGGAGAAGGCAGAGGCTAAGTTACTGCTGTTTGTAGGAGAGGCTTATTGGCAATTTCTTGGCCTTTCCAGGAAAATATGACTATGACACCCCTAATTCATGAGCCAGGAGTCAACACTAGAAAGCAACTGGTCACCTTCATTGCTCATGGTCACTCTGACTCCTGACCTGTAAGACCCGAAGTTATTTTTGAACCGACAGAGTGACCCGTTTCCTCTGCCGACTATCCTGCCCTAGTGTGGGGCACTGGGTGCCGCTGTCCTGCTTTTTATTACTGCAACGACCTCATGTTCTGACCTAGGTAAATCAAACAGATGGTATATCATCATGCCACGCACCTACAAATCTCTGGAGTCTTTCAAATAAGACTTGATCCCATAAAACGAACACCAAACTCGATTCCGACCCATCATGGCCCTACAGGACGGAGTGGAACTGCCCTGTGGACATCCAAGGGTTTTTCCAGGAGCAGAAAGCTGCATCTTTCTCCCCAGGATCGAGGTGGCAGCCAACGCGTAACCCACTTTGCCACCACGCCTCCTCAAGAAACGGCTCTGAGATGACTCATCGGGGTTCAGGTGTCACTTCAATCCCATAGGCCACCTCCTAAAGCCCTCCGGGCTCTCTCCAGGTTTGCCTCTCCCAGCGCAGCCCTCGCACACGGCGTCTCGCCTGGCAGACGTTCCTGGCTCTCTCTCTCTTCAGGCTGTGAGCTGCTGCTGAAGGTCAAAGATAGGTCTCTGGAGCCTGGCAGCCAGCCTGTGAAACTGGCTGCACATCACCTGGGCAGTAATGCTACCTGACGTGCTAGCACTCGGTCCTCTCTGCTTCCTCAGGACTGGGTCTGCCAGAGAGAGAGGCAGGGCACACAGGCCCACGGGAATGGAAGAGCGCAGCACAGGCTGGCTCAGTAGATGAGACCAGGATTCAGGAACTTGCCCGAGGCTGGGCACATAGTAGGCTCGTGATCAACATCTGCCGAGTACACCATCTCGGAGACAACCGCTCCCCCTAGACGACACTTCAGCCTGTCTTGGCAGGCATCTCCCCCGAGGCTGAGTCTCCACTACAGAACGGCTTTGTATGGACACAGATAATTGTAATTACGGTGGAAGGTAGCCTGTAATGCATAATGAAATTGAGCCAGGAGAAGAGACAATAAAAAGGCCCACTCCCTTCAAGATCTGGTTTTCATTTGACAAGAGATGACCCCCAAACAGTAATTTCCACTCCTCACTTTTTCTATGAGAAGGCATGGCATGTCTTAATTAAATGAAGATCAAATAGAGCAGCCAATTTATAAAATCTTCTCGTCTCTGATGTATTCATTCCAGTGCCTTCCGTAGCTTGAGATTGCCCCCGATCTGCCTGTTGGTCTAATCGATGACCTGTGTTGATCCCCTTCGCTGCCTGGCTCCTTTGGACACTACATGGGGAGACCTGGGCCTTGGGCCCTCTGCAGGGCATCGTCTCCTCCTGACACCGAGCTGCCACACAGAAAGGAGGCTCACTGTGCCCCTACAGGGTGTGGACGCTGCACGATCTGAACTCTGACTCACGGCCGCACACCCTCGCCCTGTGACTCGAGGACTTCTGAACAACAGTTTGCTTACGTCTGCCGTGGTTTCACTTAACTCGGGGAGCCCACGGAGTGCCGGTGGGTTTTCTTTCTTCTTACCCAAGAGGCCTGCAGGGGGCGTGCCGGTGTGGGAGACCTTTGGAGCTGGGCAGTCTAGTCTTAGAATCCAGACTCTACTGCTTGTCAGCAGCGTGGTCCCTGAAGATGAGCGATTGGGCCTGTTGGCCTCTAACTACTTTTGCATTGAGGCTCCCCCCCGCAAAAGATGTGTGTTGGGCGATGGGCAGACGACTGGCTCATCTCAGCCAGCCTCTGTTTCCCCCTCTATAGAATAAGGGCCATCATACCCATTCTCCCAGGGACACTGCCAACGGTCAAATGAGGTAGGTAATACATTGAAAATGACGTCTAAGCTCCTTAGCAAGTCCCACCAGGCCCTGTGAGAATATCCCCACTAAAAGGCCCACTCCCGGAGGGCAGGGGCTTTGTTCTGGTCATTGCTCTCTCCCCAGAACTTCGAATGTGTGGCACACAGTGACCAGCTGTTGTAGTGTCAGTTCTGCTTCCGGGCCCCCCCCACTCCCTCACCCTCCCACCCCAACCGCCTCCCGAACGGCAGAGTAAACTGTGCTATGCGGGGTTTAGAAGGCTGGGACCTGTCAGAAGCACATGGCCAAGGGCTTTTCTTCTGAGGCCAGGCACTTGACTGATTGACTGAAGGATTTCATCGCGCACCAGCCCCCTCTGGATGTCCTACATTGCACTTGTGGTGGTTGCAGCTTGCTTGCTAACTGCAAGGGCAGCAGTTTGAATCTTACCAGTAAAGAGTTACAGTGTTGGCAACCACCAGAGGCAGTTCTCCCGCGTCCCATGGGGTCCCTATGAGCCGGCATTAACTCGATCTCAGTGAGCTTTGCGTTGTGTTACTATGGCTGCTTTTGTTCCTCAAATGTGCCAAGTTTGGTCCATGCGTGGGGGTGGGGCGCTCTTTCTACCGCTCGCTGTGGCTAACACCTTTCAACAGTTATGTCTTAGATCCAGTGTCAGGACTTCAGGGAGGTCTTCCCTCCCCACCCTTTCTAAAACCGATGACTCTCACCATCCCCATCCCACAAGCAGACTGCCTTCGGCATAGTCAGTACAGGCGAAGCTGAGCTCAGAAGAGATCTGAACTCTCTTGCCTAAGATCATCCTGTCATTAGAGGAGACTAGGGCAGACTTTTGGGTCAGGCAGACCCAGCGTTGAGTCTATTTTCACTCCCCTACCACGCACCCTTTCAGACACCAAGCACCGTGCACACAGCCACCGTTAGGAAGGAGGCCCTGTCATTGTCATTCCACACACGGCGAAGCCGAGCTCAGAAGAGGCAAGGACTTGCCCTAGATCTTACTGTCTTCAGAGGAAAGCCGACTCAACGCCTGCGTCTGTCTGACCCGAAAGTCAGTTCTTTCCGTAAGGTCCCCTAGAAACAGGGCTGCTCCCAAGAAGAATCCTGGAGTTCGTCTGCATCTTAAAGACAACCTTGTGCTTGGGACTCTCAGGTGGGTGAAGCAGACAGACGGCTTTCTCTGCAAGATGCTACGCTTTCCTGCTCCGTGGCCGCCACGCCAAGCCCCCGCTTGAGGAGTGTGATGGAGAGGCCCGGTGCCTGCTTTCCTTTCTTTCCTTCCACCGGCTTTTCCAGAGCAGCCACTGCGGTGAACCTGGCTTTCGGCAGAGGACCGCTCAAGGGCATCTTCACACACACTACAAGGCTCTCCTCTTCGCACTCGGTACTTTGTCTCGAGCCACTCACTGCGTGGAGCTGCTGAGAAAAACACCAATTTGCCTCTCCGACACGAAACGTTTGACTCGTGACGTTGGGGTAGGAAAAGAGAGGTTTCATTTTTATGACTTTCAGCTGCGACTCTTTCCAACCACACCCCCACAACAGGAGGCACCGGACCCCCTGAGATTCACAGTCCACAAACACCACGAGTTCCCCTGGCCACAAGTCAGTTACAGATGGCATCTGCTACCTCCAAACTGTGTTTGAGCGGGGCCCTTTTTGGATGCAGCGATTAATAAAACATATGCATGCTGCTCATTCCCCATAGAACACCCCCCACCCCCTACACCCCCAATGAACTGTGGCCTCCAGAATTTCCAAGATCTGGTCTCCCCTATGACGGTAAGCCGTACTTATCATTGATTTGGTACTTGACCTCGAGTCTGGTGGAGCGTATAGAATTCAGGTAGGACTGGGGATTGGATGCTGGCACTGGCTCTTATGAGTAGAATGTCACAAAGCCCGTAAGTGGCTATTCTGTTTCTCCCTTTACATTGATTTTCTGAGCATCGCCAACTGTATCATGGGGACCCCTGGCTGGCTCTGGGTGGGTGTATCCAACTGTAGCCATTGGCAAGAAATGAGAGGGCTGGAGGTCTTTTTTCCCTCCTTCCTTGCCTGACAGCGTAGCTCTGACAGTGGCCACATCCACCTGGGACTACACCTTTGTCCCAGGTGGCTCTGCCTTCACGGTTACAGCTCCCTTCAGGCTTCAGTAACGACAGCCCTCACTTTGCCCGTTAGTGGAGGGTTGGTAACAGGCATTCACTGTTTTTGGTTTCTGATGTCTCACTATCTTTCTTGGCACCCACATTTCTATAATGTTTCCTCACTTGAAGATCTCTCTCATGGCTAAAGAATTCTGGAAACGATATTATATATGTCTACTATATCTATTATTCTTTCAGCACGCCAAAGATGTTATTCATTTCCTTTTATCTTGCACGATTCCTGATGAGAGTCTGCTATAATTCTTCTCTTCATTCCTATGTATGTAATGCCTTTAACATTTAAAAATTTTCCCTTGGTTAGGCTGGAGATTTTCTCTTTGTCTCTTGTATTCAGCAGTGTGAATATCATATACCTAGACACAGACGAGGGTAAGTATAAAAAATATTGCCACAGGGTTCTAGTTCATACACGCACAGCTTCATTCGAAACATGACACTTAAATAGGTCTCGGTAACCAGTAGATGGTTGCAGACAACATCCGTCAGTCTCATTAGGGTGCTTTCAAACAACCAAAACAATGACAACGAAAGATCCCATCAAAACAGTGGGGACCTGATGGGGCAGCTACAATTCATGGCAGCGACATTCAGCCATGAATCTCAGGCTATGATTTGTTTTCAATCCCCAAGGGGCAATCTTGATCAGTCTTCTCAAGGGACACAGGATGATCACAAGGTTTTCAGAGAATTAAGCTCTGTTGGTGAGAAAAAGTCCAAGAAAGTTGCTATGTCTGGAGGATTTTTTTCTTTCCATGATGACAATGCACTTGCTCATTTTTCTAGGGGAGTCAGGGCTGTCGGACAAACATGTCACAGGGAAATGTTAATCATCCACCTGGAAGGCTGGATCTCACTCCTGCAAACTCAAAAAGCATTGTCCGGGAGCACAATTTGGGTCCCTGAAGGATGCCCAGCCTGCCGTTTTGAGGTGTGTGTGGGGTAAGCTGCTCCATCAGAGTGAGTGCCGAATTCTTTGGGGAAAGGTTCTAAAAAAACCCCCCAAAACCCACTCTGTACCATGGCGTCAGTTCTGACTCCCACGACCTCCTGTTATCCGGAGCCAGGAGGGCAGGGCAGAGAAACCCTGGCCGGGCGGTGTGAACTGCCCTCACGAGCACCCCAGGAGCTCTGCAGCACGGTGGCTGTGGGTTTCACTTCCAGCACGCCAGCAGGATTCTCCCACATAGTGCCCATTTCTGCCGAAATGATGCACCGGACCTCGCCTGTCGCCCACTTTGCCTAGCACAGCCATTCGCATGATGTCAGTTATATCAAATCCTGTGACCGGCACGTTCCAGGTCTGTGTCCTGCGGAGTGTGGCTACAACGGCCCTTTGTCTCTCCGGAGGGCATGGCTTCACGCTTCCCTCCTTTCACTCCCTGTCCGTTGGAGATGGGACATCGTGTGGACACGAGTCACATGCTGGACTACTTGGAAATGGCAGTGATTGCCTTTTGCTAGGACGGTAGTGGAGGGGGCTGGAAGCTAATTGTGTCAGGATTTGGGCTGGGTTTAGCGTTCCTGGTTGCTATGGCTACTCAGCGTCTGGCAGGCTTCAACTTCTAGTACCACCTTGTGTTTCAGGTGGAAACTGGTTCGCCGGGGGGTCCTGTTTTTCTTTTCTCCCCTCACTGTCGTCGCCCCCCGCATTTTGGGGTCTTACTGTCATACCTCAGGGAAGTTCTCTTTCCCGTTTCATCCCTCAGCCTGCCATACTCTATTTCCGGTCACTGTGAGATTTTTTGGGAGTGCTCGCTATGGCCTTCATGAAACCTAAACTTTCCGTAGGTCGTTACGTATCACTGCTCCTGTCCCGGCACTGGGCTGATTTTGTGGGGCGGGGAAAGTGTGAAGGAGCCTGAGGTGTGGTGTGGTTGTGTGCTGCCATCTGCAAGGTCAGCAGACGGAAAGCACCAGCCGTGCCTCAGGAGAAAGACGGCTTTCTACTCCTGTGCACAGTCTCAGAGAAAGACGGCTTTCTACTCCTGTGCACAGTCTCAGAAACCACGGGCCAGTTCCGCCCTGCCCTGTAGGGCTGGATGGCAGTGAGCTTGCTTTTGGGTTTTGCTTTGGGGGAAGGATCTGTTCAGTTGCAATGGGTTTCCTCCAGTACCCAAATCGGTTTGTGTTTGCCGCCCTCTTTCCACAGGCGGGGGCTTTTGTTCCTCTGAGGGGGCCGCAGTTGGGGCACAAGGATGTGGTCGTGGGCTGACTGTGTCCCTCGCTCAGGTGCGGCTAGGCCTTTCCCTGGGGTCTGTCACCAGGTGGGAGTTTCGTACATCTCCTCCATCCTCCGGAGGACTGGGCGGGTCTGTGGAGGAAAGCCCTGAGGGGGACGTGAGCTTCAGTGTCTGCTGCCTGCTTTGGCTTCACTGGCCCTTGCCGGGGTCCCATCCCCGTCAGCTGACCAACCACCCTGGCTGGGCTCTTCTCCTGGGGTGTCTGCGTGCATCGATTCCAGGTCAACCGGGGCTCCTGTCTTGTCTCTTTCTCTCCTAATAGTTGGGCCAGCCAGTTGCCCTTTGACCTCAGGGGAAGCATTCACAAGCTTGCCATTTGTCTGCCTCCTTTTCATTGTAAGGCTCGCAGTGGTGCCTCTCCAGCTCCTAAACCCTCCTACCTCCCGCCCCAAGTGAACCTGGTCCTGACAGGCTCTTCCTTCGAACCACCTGACTTGAGCTCCATTTGCTGCCGGGATGCTGGCCCATCGCCTTGGGGCTGGGGCTCTAACGGGCTGTTCTTCGTGGCATCCCAGGTTTCCTCTTCTTCCTTATCTCCTCAGAAAATACTGACCGAGTACCAACTGGGTGGCAAGCCTTGGGCATGATCCAGAGATGAATTAGTTAGGGCCTGTCGGGGACACAGTTAGAGAGCGCATCTAACAGGGCCTGGGGTGGTCACAGGGCACTATGAGAGGCCAGAGCCGTTTCCTCCTGGTGTCATTTTGAAGCCTGCCTCGTGCCCATTGGGCCATTTCATTAGCCACCGACTCCATCCTTCCAGGAGTCCCCATCTGAAATTCTGAAGGCCACACGCTGGAGAGACTACTGCCTAAGATGCCCTGAGGCTTTCCACCAGAAGACCTGGAGGCGCAGGGAAGGAAAGCCCCCCGGCTCCCCAGGAACTGTGAACTCTTGAAGGCAAGTTGCTCTGAAGTGTGACATTGACGTTAGCTATATTGTTTAATCAGTTGAAAGAATCAATAAAGCCTACTTATAAATTGCTTCAGTAATCATTTATGTCCCAGGAAGCATGTGCTTGTTTGTTTTTTGTTTGGACATCTTGGAGCAGTTCTAGCAGAATCCACTAAGCTGCCTCCTGGAGCTCCAGTGAAGGAAACTGACTGGAGTGCGGGCACACTGGCAGAACCCATTTCGTTCTTGGATCCGATCCTTGCGATAACACAGTCTTGCTTCTAGGGAGCTTCGGCACTTACAGAGTAGTTTTCCTTCCGGTAATTAAAAAACAAAGACCCTCATAGAACCTTTGAAAAGGGTAGGACAGGGAGTCTCTCTGTCATAGTTGAATTTTGTCCGGAGGCTTGGTGGTGCAGTGGGTTATGAATTGCATTGCTAACCCCAAGGTCAGCTGTTCAAAACCCCCTGAAAGATGAGGCTTTCTCTTCCTTTAAAGAGTTACTCCTGTCAAAAGAGACCAGTCCCTGGAGAAAGACATCATGCTTGATAAAGTACAGGGGCGGGGGGCGGGGGGAAGGCCCTTAAGATGGACACAGCTGGGTAGTCTCAGCAGCCTGGCCCTTGGTCTGGATCATGCCCTAATCTCTCGGAATTGGCACGGGATTCGGTTCTTCAAACCTCAACCTACCTCCGTTCCCACTTTCTTTCGCTTTTGTTTTTTATAATTAAATAATTTTATTGGGGGCTTGTACAACTCTTATCACAATCCACCCATACATCCATTGTGTCAAGCACTTTTGTACATTTGTTGCCCTCATCATTCTCAAAACATTTG
>NW_022105611.1:15345890-15370398 GCF_000313985.2 Echinops telfairi | reverse complement strand
TTTTTGGTCTTTGATGCCTGATACCTGATCCCTTTGACGCCTCATGATCTCACAGGCTGGTGTGCTTCTTCCATGTTGGCTTTGTTGCTCCTGGGCTAGATGGCCACCTGCTTATCAAGACTTTAAGATCCCAGATGCTATATCTTTTAATAGCCGGGCACCATCAGCTTTCTTTACCACATTTGCTTATGCATTCGCTTTGCTTCATTACAAGGCCTGTCTATCCCTTTGACTAGTTTTTCTGCAGCTGCTCCATGCTGACACTCACACACTGCCACAGAGTCGATTCTGACGCAGGACAGGGTAGAACTGTAACTCTATGAGAGTAGATAAGCTCATCTTTCTCCAGAGGATGGGCTGGTGGTTTCAAATGGCTGACCTTGCAGTTGGCAGCCCAACGTGTAACCACTATGCTATCAGGGCTCCTTTTCCAGGCTGACACAGTTATGCCAAACCAGCATTCCTGCAATTACTGTTACAGCTACGACTATTGCTTGTAAACAACAGAAGCTATTATTTGACTACTTAGGGTGAGTCAGACATGGGGCTTTTTGTATTTTATCTCGTTGCACTTTTGAGCTTCTGACTATCCCTGTGAATAGATAGCACTTTAATCCCTATTATACAACGTAATCCTCTATTATACAAAAGACTCTCGGAGAACCCAGTCTGTATAGATGAAAGAAGACAGCTTGCATTCTGGTTCTGAGGTGTATTTACTGTGTAATTTTACCTAAGCTGTTTACGTCTCAGTTTCTTCATCTGTGAAAGGTGTGGATGCTAAATTCCTACTGCCTGGGGTTGCTCTGTGGATTCAATGGGAAATAGCTCAGCACACAGTAGGATCTCCAAAAAAAGAAAAAGTGAGCTGTCTTTTATGTTTTGAATCTTTATCTTCTTCTTCTAATTGAATCAATAACGACTGACACTCTGGGCCACAGCTCTACATTGCTATTCTGAGATTCCAAAAGCCATTTTATAAGATGTGATGGTACAAACTTCTTAAGGAAACCTCCACTGAAGGCTGCATATTTCATCAATGAGAGGGTGGGAGGGGTGTGGCAGGCAAGGTTAGATTTCAGGGCGGGCTGAGAGTAACCGTTACAGCGGCTTGTAAACTCTCAGTTTGGGGTCTGTGGATGTGACCTTGAGGACTAATTGAGTGCACAGATCTGCTCTGACAAAGAAACTCCTGTATTGGCTAAATAACGTATAAGAGATTTACATGGACAATGGGGAAAATGGAATCATTTAGCGTATTTCCATTTCAATGAATTAATCAAGATAATTGCTGTTTTCTTGGATTCTTTGCCTTTTCTTTGTAATTATTAACAAGGCCCTTGTTTAGGGAAAGGAATGTAGCCAGTGAACTTTGTACAAGTTGCTGGGAGGACAAATTACATATAAAAAAAATCTATGACTGATCTTTTTTTTTTCTTCGGAGTCTGGGACTGTGAGAAGCTGGTGCTTGATCAGGTGAGAGAAAATGCATGGCTCAAGGATTCAGGTTCGTTTGGGTTAACAAACTTGGCAGCCTGCACTGCTCCGCGCCCCCCCCCCCACCCGCCCCCCTCAAGTCACAGGAGGAGGAATAGAAGAGGGAGGACTCTCCCCCCTCCCCCACAGGCCGGGCATCTTCTCATATGACATGGGGTAAGTCAGCTCTCTGAGCCTCAGTTTCTGTTTCTGCAAAATGGGTGCTGTCACCTCTCTCCTGCGGCTGTGGTGTGGTGAGGACTGCCCGCAATCATGCCTGCACGTGCCCAGTGTAGGCCTTGCCCATGCTAAGCTGTGCTGTCAGCAGGCTAGCTGCCCCATCTCCCACACATGTACCTACTGCCCAATCTCTGCCATCTGCTACAAGGGGAAGACCTCAAAAAGCAGTTGAAAACATCTGATTAGGAATAAAGAGATGCCACAAAGTCCATTCATTAAAATCTCTCATAGAGGAACAACCCAGAATCCATTTTCTATTTCTAGATTTCTAATTAAACAATCAACGATAATGTACATATATGTAAATTATGTAAATATATGTAAATATGCAAAATATATATACTAACTCAACGAATTCACTGCCGACTCATAGTGACCCTAGGGCAAGGTAGAACTGCCCCTGTGAGTTTCTAAGACTAACTCTTTTTTTTAATTAAAAAAAAATTTTTTAAAGACAACTCTTTATGGGAGTAGAAAGCCTCATCTTTCTCCTGCAGAGTGGCTAGTGGTTTCGAACTGTGGACCTCCTGTTTAGCAGCCCAGTGGGTAATCACTACGCCATCAGGGCTCCTGCATATATGTACAAGGGGACTTCAAAAAGTTCCTGGACAAATGTAAGTAGAAGATAATGGAATTCCCCCACCACCAAATTTTTGAAATTTATATATGTAGTTATACACATACACACATACACATGCACTCACATACACCCTATGGGCTATATAACATCCACTTGGGTTTGACTGTATATACATCCCATGGTCCCAATCTCTGTAGAGCCTCTTATATTAAAAATCCAGGGTACAAGAAATGGGTGCTATTTTGCATCGAGCATCAACACATTATCATTATGACTCTATTATTATTTAAAGATGTTTTTGGGTATCTGGAAGTGTTGCTGTAATGTTTTCTATGCACATAAAAGTACACTGTCACCACACACTGAGACAAACATTGGACTGCCTGACATTCGATACAAACTGACACTAATTGTTCTGACTTAGATTCAAATCCAGTGGAAAGGCAGATGTCGGAATGGAGTTCATTTGTAATCTGGGGAGTGCCCCTAGGGAATGTGGCACGTCAGATAACAGACTAGTTCACCTCCACAGACTGCAGCGTGGACACTGATGCATGGCAGTGTATATGTACATATATTTGTTTTACATAAATAAATACCTATTTAATCATAGTAAGCTGGACTTCTGCTTCTCCTGGCGATCCTGTTTAAGAAGTGCCTCACTGGATGTGGAGCAGGCTAGTGAATTATTCCAGCTCGGACACAAAGAATCGTGATGCAGCAGCACAACACCGAGGGAAGGTGGTCAAACTAAACCAGTTAGACCCAGGAACTGATGAGAGGGGGTTAGACGCATTTTAGACAGGGGTGAGGCTGGAGGGTTCTATGCCCGCTTTCTGTGCTTTCGGATATTCTCCTCACGTGACAGCATGATGATGTGGGAAATCCACTGAAATGGAACGGTGCCTTCCTCCACTGTTACAGTTCTGGACAGTGATTTTATTTCCCGGTGGTAGGCTGGGAAAGTATCCACAGGTCCCATTTTACAGATGTAGAGATGGAGACTTAGGGGGTCAGAGCAAGGACGCAAGCTCAACTCTTCTAGCTCGAAGCTCAGGCCTTCTCTACTACATCAGGCTCCTTCCTAGGTGTGGTGGGGGAGGGGGGCCATCTGGGATAGGAACATAGGAAGCGTCTTATCAACAATACTGCTCCTCCCAAATCCTGAATTAAAATGAAGCATGCCCCCAAATTCACAGTCCCCCAACTTATCAGTTCCTGGGAGAAATGAATGAAACTCAATCAGCAAATGGACTGACTTGATACTTACTCATAAAACGTCGTCCATCCATTTTCATTGCTCTTGGTCGCCAGAAGGCCGGAGTTGCCATGGTACGTCATCATGGCCAACTCGTGTCCTTGGGTGGTCACACTCTTCAGTGCACTATTGGTGCCCATGGTCACCCAGTATACCTGGCCGTCTGGCACCACCAACCAGAGGGGCAACCCCGTCGAGTCTCGGCGGACATTGACCATGTTGCCATTGTTGTCTGTGATGAGTGTGACATCGCCGTCCCCGGTGTAGGTGAAGTTGTACAGGTAGTCTCCCGTGGGCAGGCTCTGGGTGTACAGATGCTTGCCACTGGTGTCAAACAGGTAGAGCTCCTGGTCGATGGGTGAGGACAGCTCATACAGGTTCTGGGTGTTGAGGAAAGGCTTGTTCTTCCTGATGAAGCGGATTCGGATGTTCCCAAGGTCGGCCACGTACAGCTCCCCGTCAGCACACACGGCCAACGAGGATGGGGTATTCAGCTTGGCATCCTTGGCATACCCATCATCTCCCGAGAAACAATCACAGTTGGCATCATTTTTACAGTCACAGCCACTGGGGGCCCCAGCGACGAGCGAGATTTCGCCATTGGTGGTGACCTGCCTGATGCGGTTGATCTTTTTCTCATCAGTCTCAGCGATATACAGGACGCCGGTGTGTGAGACGGCCAAGGCCGTGGCCGACTCCAGGGTGGCGTGTATGGCCACTTTACTCAGCAGGAAGTGGTCGATGCCAGGGACCTGGCAGTGCATGGGCCTCCCAGCGACGATGCGCACCTGGTGATTTTCAGAGATCTGTAGGACCACGTTGTTGTCGAGGACGTAGAGAGAGTTGTCCATTGGGTTGATGGCTAAGTCTGTGGGCCACTCCAGGCGGACCTGACAATGGAAGAACCAACACTCAGATGACTGGCAAGGTACCCACTGCGCATCATCCGACACCTGGTGCCCACAGCGTTGTCACATACACTCACAGCACTACCATCCACTCCGTGATCAGACTGAAACCTGGCCATGGCAAACACCCGGGCCCCTTTTGGTCTCATTTGATTGGTGAGGCATGAAGACGTGGTGACAGTCACCCCAACAACAGTGTACAAAAGAGGATGGGCTATGGAGTCAGGTAGGCTGGGCTCAGATCCTAGCTGCACCACCGAGGGGTTGCTGTAGCACTTTGAGCCTCAGGACGGTTGCCTGTTAAACAGGATTGATAACAGGGCAGAGTCCCTGACTCCCAGGAGCTGCTCAAGGAATGGCAGCTTGTTTGGGGAGGTGGGAGTGAAGGCAGGTGGCTTCAGTCTGAGGACTGACACAGGTATTCCCAGAGACTTTGGACCTGGGAGCACTGTGGTTCTGCAATAGGCTGCCAACCACAAGGTCAGCAGTTCCAAACCGGTAACTGCTCCTCAGGAGAAAGAGGAAGCTTTCGACTCCCGGGAAGAGGCCCAGCCTTGGGCACCCACAGGAGCAGGTCTACCCTGCCCTAGAGGGTGGCTGTGAGAAAGCACTGGCTCGGTGGCAGTGAGTTGGCTTTGAAGCCTCTCTCATGCGTTTCTGAGCTGATACATGAAAGATCATCCCTCAGTTCCTTGCGTTCATGGATTAGCACACAGCTCTGTGCCGGAGACACCCCTGGCCAGTGATTATCGAATGTGACGCCACATTCTCATTGCTCACAGAGATTTTTAGAGAATATTAGTGCTTAAGTCCTACCCCAACCCCACTGCCATCGAGTTAATTCCAACTCATGGCAACCTGACTCTACTCTGCAGGGTTTCTGAGGCTGTAAATCTTTCTGGGAGCAGCAAGCCAGCATGTTCTCTTGAGGAGCAGCTGGTGGGCTTGGACCACTGACCTTGTGGTTAGCAGTCCAGTACTTATCTGAGAGTGCCACCCTGGACCGATGAAAACCAGAACCCTGTGTGGGAGGGTCAGCCATTAGCATGCCCCCACGCCCTTGTGATTCTCACGTGGGGCTGTGAATCACAAGTGCTCCCTGCGCAGCCGCGATCGGAATGTAGCACTGGTCTCCCCTGCAGGGAGCTGGCTAGAAACATGGCCTCCCAGGTCTCACTCAAGGCCTAATGAATCAGAGACTACATCTTAACATGATCATCATATGACCCCTACACAAGCCAATGTCCGGGTTATGTGTTGGGCTGCTAACTTGAAGGTCAGCAGTTCAAATCCTCCAGCCCCTCCATGGGAGAAAGATGAGGCTTTCTACTCCTGTGGAGCGATAGTCTCAGAAACCCACAGGGACAGTGCTACTCTGTCCTGTAGGGTCACTATGAGTGGCAGCGAGTTTGAGGTTTGTTTGCTCTGGATTATGGGGTTTCTAGGGCCTCAGAGGGCTGGTCTTCTGGGAAGGATTCAGTGAAGTTGGCCCTGGGACCACTGTCTGAACCTGCTGAGTAGGGCTGGGAAATGGAGAAGCCCACAGGTGAGCCTTCAGGTGGCGGGGTTGCTGGAGCGATTACAGTGACAGGTGTTAGCAGTTAGGGAAGTACGCTGCCAGCTGTGTCCCCAAGAAGCCTAGTCCCACTGCACATGGCCAGAGTGAGGAAGAAACGTGCGCTTATGTTGACAGGTGCTGCCTAGGGCTTACCTGTCTACCTTATCCCTCGAGTCTCACCACCTTAGGGTCCCTGAGCCCCTGCACACCCTCCGCTGTCTGTCAAGGTTGGGGCCTACGGAGCGCGTGCACGCCTTCAGCGAAGCATCTCCTTTTTCAGGAATGGACTCTGGCCCCACCCCTGCCTGCAAGAGGGTTTCTCACAGCCACGCTTGGTGAGGGTGCACGATGACATGAAAGTGCCTGCATAAATGACAGCCCATTTGGCTTTAATCCTGTGTGGCCGTGAACCGTGGTGTGATGGATGTGACCTTCAATGACCCGGGAAAGTATTGGTGAGGAATGATGTGAAGAAAGAAAATCATACCACTGGGGGTTGGGGGTGGTCTCCATTGAGGAGAAACCCCACAATAAGTGAGGGTAGGGGTGGAGAGGAGGTTAGGAACCTTTCCAGATAACAGGCCAAAATGGGGGAGGAGATTCAAGGTAGTGCTGTGGGTCTTCTCGTGATTTCTAAAATTTAGATACCTCAAAACAAAGGGTACGGTGGTATTTCTTGAACGTGCAAAGAGACCACAGTGAACTATCTACACACACCATGGAGCTGCTGCCATCTGCTCCTTTAGCTCCGGGTCTTTCTCAGGACAGGACGGGGCACATCCTACTGTTTCCTCAGAGTCGGGCCTCCTCGAGATGCCCTTCCTCAAGCCCCGGACTCCCTCGCTCCTCCAAGCCTGACTCCCGTGCGTCAGAGGGCCACAGAGGCCTGCAGGTGCTCCTGAGTGGAGCGGCTGGCTGGGCCTCTCCCCGGTGCTCTGGAGAAGAGTGTCGCGGCAGCCCCGGCTGCATCAGGAACCCCGTTTAAAGTGACAGTGGGATTTTCCATTCTAAAACCCATTTCTTGTCAACACTGGCTGCTAAATATTTTATGCCCTGTGGTCCCACGGCACCTTGGGGACCTAACTGCAGAGACCTTTCTGCCTGTCATTATGGTGTGAATAATGGGCCCGGGGTGGGGAGCACAGGGAGGGGTGAGTGGAAGGAGGAAGGGAATAGAGAGGGCGGGAGAAATGAGCAGCCAGTGATCCCTGCTCTCCCTCTCTCCATTGGAGGCCCACAGCTCGAAGGCATTCTGGGAAAGGGGAAGGAGCTCTGCTTGTCCAGTCACCTGGACAAGGCCTGACACCCTGGTTGTGTCACTGCAGATCCGGGAGGCCAGACAAGCGACAGACGTCTCTGACTTGCCCTCCCTGTCAGTGACCACCATGCTGCGGCTTCAAGACTCCAACACCAATCCCAGCAGGAGCCTGGTGGGGTAGTGGGTTAGGCGTTGGGTTGCTAACCATAAGGTCAACTGTTTGAAACCACCGTTGCTTTGTGGGAGAAAGAAGAAGCTCTCTGGTCCCACAAAGAGCTACAGTCTCAGAAGGGCAGTTCTACTTTGCCCTATACCAGTGGTTCTCAACCTTCCTAATCCATGACCCTTTTATACAGTTCCTCATGTTGTGGTGCCCGCCCCTCCCCCAACCATAATATTATTTTTGTTGCTGCTTCATCTCTGTCATTTTGCTCCTGTTATGAATTGGGCAACCTCTGTGAAAGGGTTGTTCGACGCCCCCCCAAGGGGTCGCAGCCCCACAGGTTGAGAACCGCTGCCCTATACGGTTGCTATGTGTTGGAATCGAGTCGATGGCAGGGAGGCCAGTCTGGAGCAGGGACTAGACTTACTAATCTCGCATCTTCCACATCCTATAGTCCCACTGTGGAAAGGCTCTCCCCTCTTGTCCTTCCAGAGTGTCTTGCACTTCTGTGAAAGCACGGAGCAGACCCCCTTGTTGCAGCCATCTCTGTTAACAAAAGCGGACTGTCCAGGGAGTGGACAGATGACAGAATGGGGAATCACAGAGGGACAGTGAGGGATGTGGGCTCAGGCGGTCCCACTTCCTAGCCCTGTTCAGCCATAACTACAAGTGCGATCTCACTCCCTGTGCACTCGGATCGTCTTTCCTCCGAGGGAAAAGGAGGTAAGGAATTTTACATAGGGCAGTTGTGTGGCTTTAACAAGCCCAAGATAATCAAGTTCCTTCCAAATTGTAAAGAAGACTGACATTGACAATGCAGGACTGGAGATCTGGTAGAGTAGTGGGTTACAACTTGGTCTGCAAACTACACTGTTAGCAGTTCGAATCCATCAGTTGCTGTACAGAAGAAAGATGAGGCTTCCTATTCCCTTAACAATCACAGCTTTGGCAACTTACAGGGGCCGTTTCCTCTGTCCTATAGGTTCCCCTCGGGTCAGAATTAACTTGAGGAAGCAGGTTGATTATGAGCTACCAGGCCCTGGTGACGTGGTGGCTGCAAGGTGGGCTAACTAACCACAGTGGCAGCAGTTTGACCACGGGCTTCCACTTCCGTCTCAGAAACCCACGGGGTTCGCCCTGGCCCGTAGGGTGGCTGTGAGCTGGCATCAACTCGATGGCAGTGAATTTGCTTTTGGTTGGCTTATCAGGTACTCTAATGGACCACGTGTGTGCTTGTCTGTGTGGATCTTAAGAAATTCACTTCCTCACTCCTGATGGAGGACAGGGCTCTGCACTTATAAAGAAACAGGAACAGGTTCCTTCTCTGTAAAGTGGGTCAGACTCTCAGGAACATCAACCCCACAGGGTGATGGGGACTCTGATCCGACCCATTGTAAGACAGCGACCTAAGCAAATGGAAGCTGTACTCATCGATGTACTGCCAATTCCAACATTCCAACCTGGCACATGCTCAGTGTCTGGCCATCATCTGGGACCCGGATGTCTCCCAACTGTCTGTGTGTCTGCGGGGGACACCACGCCCCGGGGATGCTGAGACCCTACTCGTTCTGCACCAGCTGCAGCCTCTTCTTGCTCTTTGGTCTCCGTCTCCCCACAGAGCCGCAGGTCCCTGGGGCGCAGGCTCTCCCCTTGGCACTCCAGCCTCCGAGCTGCGTCCCTGCAAAAGCCTCGCTCAGTCGCCCTCTGGCTCACCTCTCCTGCCCCATAAACTCGAACCAGTTGCCCTAGAATCTGTTCCATCACTTGGTGGCCCCTAGTGTGCGCACACACGACTACGCTCTTTAGGGTTTTCAAATGGCCAGGGCAGAGCTCCTGGGGCCTCGGGGCAGACTTGAACCTTTGGCCTTTCCATTAGCAGTGAGCACTCGAACCCTCTGCGCTACGCAGTGGTTTCTCCTGCTCCATGCGGGCCAGTCAAGCAGCTAGGCATTTGTCACAGAGAAAGTGCTGAGGAAGAGAGCCGGGTTCCCCTGCCCGTCTGTGTGTGCAAAAGGCCAGGCCTGTGCTGGAGGGTGTGGTAGGGAGCAATCCAAGCCTCGGTTCAGGCCAGAGGCGGCCCGAGGGCCAGGTGCCTTGGGATCTCAGTGCCAGGTTGCCGACTCTGTGGAGCCGGTTGTTTGGTGGGAGATGCGCAGCGCCCTGCGCTGGCTGGTGGCGGCCCGTCCTGACAACAGGAAACCCTCGCATGCACATCCTCCGTAATTCAAGCGTGTTCCCAGACGGCAGAGGGACGCTGCCAGCCAGCACAGAGACGCCTGCCAAATTGGAGAGACAAGTGGCAGAGAACAGATTCTATTCTGGAGCGGAACAATCATGTTAGTTGGCTCGGGGGAAACTGCCCCAGCAGCTCACAGGGCTGTGACATGGGTAACTGGGATCGCCAAGAGCAGCCGTGGGAGGCCCTGCGGGGAGGGGCTTGGGGCATGGTGTCAAGAACAGAGCCCCCCTCCAAGCCTCCGCTGCCTGCTGAGCAGCAGGGAGCAGGCACCACCTCAGGTGGTGGAAAGGGACTGTGAGTGCACGCTCCCTCGGGAACCCAGGGAGGCAGGATGGCAAAGCTAAGTGTGGCAGGAGCTGAGCCTCATCCCTGATGGATGTAATTCAAGCCGCCTGCTTCCCTGGTCTTCCTAATGTGGGCGAGCTGGACGTTAATGGATTCAGATTAGGCCCTGCCAAAGCAAAAGGGGACACAACCCTTGCCAAGCCACTGCAGGGTATTCCAAGGACGCCCTGGTCAGCCAGCCACTCATGCCTCCCTTGGGGTCCACCAGCAAAGGGCCAAACTCTGGTAGACACCCCTCTAACTGGGCCTCAAACATGTTCCTCATTCTTTCTGCAAACCCCACGCTCCAGCACTGACCTTTCCAGTGTCTCTCGAATGCACCAGGCCCACTGACATCTCTGTGTTCCAAAGTTCGCACACTGCTTGCCGCGAATGTCGCTTTCCCTTTCTCACCCAGACACCTCCTATTCAACTGTCCACACCTGGCACAAATGGCCCCTTTGTGAATGTGGACACTAGAGTGTCTGCTAGCGCTCCGAGCCTTACACGAATTGCATTGTTTATTCTCAAAGCAATCCCTTGGGGTTGGTGTGAATGGTTTTTAGTTTACAGGTCTGAAAAGTGAGACTCAGATGATTTCAGAAACGTGTCCAAAGGTGCTCAGCGAGTGAGGGGCAGAGGTCGGGTTCAGCCAGACCACCCATCCATTAGGCATGCTCACCGAGCTGTTCCTGTGTGCCAGGCCCCATGGTTACAGAGAGGGAAGACGGACCCAATTCTTGCCTTCCACTAATCACAGTCTTAGAAGAGAGCAGGCACTCACTCTAGGTACTTGTGTTGCAACCTTTACAAATTCAGTGGCTGTGCATCCAAACCCACCCCGTTCCCTGCCAAAGACCTTGCTGTTCTGCCTGCTGCCTGTGGGGCTGCCTTCGAGAGATGTCTACATCGCTTCCCTGGTGGTGTAGTGGTTATGCGTCGGGCTGTGAACCTCAAGGTCAGCAGTTTGAAACCACCAGCCCCTCCATGGGAGAAAGACAGGGTTTTCTGTTCCTGCAAAGAGTCAGTCTTAGCAACCTGCCGGGGCAGTTCTACCCTATCTTATGGAGTCACCAGGAGTTGGCACTGACTTGCTGGCAGGCAGTTTGGATTGGCCCCTGGCCTCCATCACATTCACCGCCCCCCGCCCCCACCTGTTGGTCTTGGTCGCCTCTGGAGCGTGGTGTGTGTGTCACGCGGTGTGCGCAGTGCAAACATGAACACTCGGCGCAGGGCGGCTTTTCCTCACCTGGGAAATGTCCATGACAGAATCGCAGCTGAGGGGCCGGGCTGACGTGAGGTCGTTGGAGCCCAGGAGGGTGGAGATGATGCCGTTCTGATCAATGCGTCTAATCATGGTGCCATCCACAAAGTAGATCAGTCCAAACTTGTCCACCGTAATGCCTGGAGGAGGAGAAGCCAAGGGCGGGGGTGAGGCGGCAGAGGAGACACCAGCTCCCACGCTCAGTTTGCTCAGCGCCTGCCCTCCTGCGATGGGATTGGCACCTCCCTACAGCACTTCACTCCCGAGAAGTTACCGTCTCAAACACTCACAGGGGCAGCGCCACCCTGACCTATGGGGCTGTTGTGTGTGAGTGGGACATCTCTGTGGGGCCAGTGGGGTCCCCACTGCTTACATTGACCCCCGTTTTAGAGATGAAACTCTGAGTGACTTCAAAACAAGAGTGAGAACCCAGGCTTTCAGATTCTCCAGGGCATGGGGCCCTTTCATCTTGCTCCCTGCTGGCCAAACACCAGACTGGCCCAAAGGGTGACCGCCACCAGCACAGACTGCTTGCGTGTGTTCAGTGTGTGGAACAGGGGCCACTCCATGGCACAGTCTTTGCCAACGTGGGCCCTAGCATCCCCGGGTGGTCTTGGAATGCTTCATGGGGCAGCAAGTGCAGACACTTAGACTTTATCCTGGATTGTGGGCCTTTGTACTAATGCTTTTAATTGCCAGGGGGATGCTGAGTAACTTCCTTTCTGAAAAAGGGGCAGTAGGTAGGCCAAATCAGTTTAGAAACCTGTCTTAGAACAATCAACCGTACAGGTCAAAAAGGCAGCTTGTGCCCCAGGATACGGCTCAGAAGTCTGGAAGGGACGGGGGAAGAAGGACAGGATACGGCTCAGAAGTCTGGAAGGGACGGGGGAAGAAGGACAGGATACGGCTCAGAAGTCTGGAAGGGACGGGGAAAGAAGGACAGGATACGGCTCAGAAGTCTGGAAGGGACGGGGGAAGAAGGACAAAGAGCGGCAGAGCACACGGGTGGGCAGAGAGCGGGGACAGTGTGCGGTTTGCAGTCAACGTCATGGATCAAAATGTGTCCGGGTTCTTGGATGGGAAAGCCACTTTCTGCAAACGTTCATCCGGATGACAGCAAAACAAACACAAAAAGGGCTTACAACTTCTGGCAGTGGTAAGGCAAATCCTTTTCACCAGCAACACTGAATTTTTGAAATTGAACTCCGTCTGAAGCCTTGTAATTGTCACGATCCGATCTCCTTTTGGGGAACAAACTTTCCTGTCCAGATTAAAAAAAACCCAACCTTCCTATTTTTCTCTTCTTACTATTTAAGTTTCATCGGTCATTCCACAAGTACGGAGCCTAGAGCGATTCTATGGATGCGTGTGGAGAATAGTGTTGACTTTAAAAGGCACCTTAGAGAGGGAAGTCCAAGTTATTGCTCAACACCGTCTTCCCTGCTCACCTTCTGAGGTGGTCCCACGCACAACCCACAGACTCTCTCCTGTCCTGGCTTGTGGGACCCGGGGAAAGTCCTGGAGTGTCTGTCTCTGGGGGGTTTCCTCCGCTCTGCAAGGAAGGGGCTCCCCGGCCTCAGCGTTCTCCCCTCGGGGATGTGTTGGAGAATCCCCAGGGGAGCTGCCTAACGTTCCCTCCAAATCGCTGCTCTAGAGCACCTCAGGTGGAGCTGGAGCAGCTAACTAGGTGTCCTTGTGACAGGCTCTGCAGGTGACTGTGTGTAGGCCACTCTAGTCCAACCTCTGCCAGTGGCCGAGTAGTCTGAGGGCTATTTTGGAAGCAGGCCTGCTTGGCTTTACTTCTGGGGAGTACTGAGTCAGCGGGTGCCGTTGCTCGGTGCTGTCGAGGGGGTTCCGGCCCACAGTGACCCGTGCACAGCAGAAGGCCGGTCCTGCGCCAGCCTCACAGTTGTGCTGAGGTTTGAGCCCAGTGCTTCGGCCACTGAGTCCATCCATCCTGTCAAAGGCCTCCCTCTGTTTTACCAAGCATGATGTCCTTCTCCAGGGACCGGTCCGTCCTGACAACACATCCAACGTACGTACGTGAGATGGAGCCTTGCCTCCCGTGTCTCCAAGGAGCAGTCTGGCTGTACACCTTTGAAGACCGATCTGTTCTTTCGGCCGTCCATGGTACGTTCAGTATTCTTCCCCAACACCATAATTTCAAGTGCATCACCTCTTCTTTGCTCTTCCCTATTCGGCACTCAATTTTCACATGTGGAAGAGGAGACTGAAAAGGCCAGGCACATCTCGGTCCTCAGAGTAACATCTTTGCTTTTCAACATTTGGGCGACGTCTTGCGCAGCAGACTGACTCCATGCAGTGTGCCGTTCGATCCTGTGACTGCTGCTCCCATGAGCACCGATTGTGGGTTCCAGCAAGACGAAAGCCTTGACAACTTCCATCGTCAATCCAGTTATCATGATGTTACCTAATGGTCCAGTTCAGGGGAGGGGGCTGTTTTTAGAAACACTCGCGGGTGACAATGATTTCTGTCCCATGAGTTAGGCACACTCCTCCCTCAGCACTTGTGGGTGCTGGGGCTGAGGGACAGAGGGGATGTGCCCCTACCGGGACAGAGGGAAGAGTGTGTACCATGGGCAGTGGCCCAGGGAGTGAGCCAGTGAGAGTGAGTTTCTGGGGACAGAAAGGACGCTCTGGTCAGTTCTGTTCTGCCCAGTTTGTCGAGAAGTGAGGGATCAAAAGAGTAAGGCTTCACAGAGGTGGCAACCCAAGACATGGGTTACAAAGCTTTCCAGCTGTATAAATCTGGGCAAATGGCTTCTGCCCTTCTATGCCAGATTACTCATCAGTAAGCAGGAAATCATAAACATCTGGCTTGGGATAGTTTGCCTTCAGGGATTACACTTGCTTATGATCATGATTAGACCGTGAACAGCATTCCGTGAGCTGTGAGGCTCTTACTCCCGGGCCCATGTGGCCCCCACTGGCCAGCATTGTGGCCTCAGATAGACTGGCACCAGGGCAGCCTGAATGAGGAGCCTCTGAAGGCAGCAGCCGGTCCCTCTGCCCTCTCCCCAGGCTGAGCAGTGCTGGGAAGGGATTTTAAACTGAGGGGCCTGCTGCCCCATGGCTGGGGAAGGCTTTGTCTACCCCATCCTAGACTTTCCATGGATGATACTCTTTAAGTACCAAGACAGGGGTTTTCTTGTCTGTTCAGTGATGCCCTATCGTCCTATTCCATCTGCTGGGGCTGATGGGAGCTCCGTGCACAACTGCGCTGTTTCTGTACCAAGTTGGTGGGCGTGCCCTGAGGAATGGTGGCCGACTCCGAGCTACATGCCTGAGTGGTCGGTCACACGGACATCAGACATCGGTGAGCCAGAACAGGTATGTGAGGGTTTCTGTTAGCCTGAGGGTCCATGTGCTACCGTGGATTAAGCACCGGGCTGCTAACCACACCACTTGGCAATTCAAACCCACCAGCCAGTCCGAGCGGGAAGATGAGGCCGTGTGCTCTTAGAAAGCTGTCCAGGCTCCGAAGCCGGACTGATGGCAGAGGGTGTTTTGGTCCGTGCGACCAACGGCTGGAAGCCTTCTCAGTGCTGTAAAGGCTGCACGTGCAGCGAGAGAAGGTGGCGGCAGCGGTGGTGAAGAAGCAGCTGGGAGTCGGGGCTGGTTCAGTAGTTTCAGAGTGAGGGCAGACTGACGTCCATCAGTGGGATGGCTGTATCCCAGGGGACTGACCATAGTACTTCTTGTCGCCCTTTGCTGTGCTCAATGGATGGGCACCCTTTTCCCTCAATACAGAGACATGTCTGCACTTTGTGGCGGCCTTGCCACTTCTCTCGGGTTAGTTATAGGCTTTGGGGCAATTTCACAGTGCTAACGTGCGTGTATGTGTGTGTGCATGTGGGAGAGGGAGAGAGAGAGAGAGGTGGATTGGAGAGAAGGAGGGAGTAGGAAGGGGGGAGCAAGGAAACAGGCAGAACTGGGGTGGAAACAGAGCCGTGTGTGAACACTTGGGGCAAGTCTGGAGAAACTAGACATCTCAGAGGAAAATGGGTTTGAATCATCAGCAGCCACACTGTACGTGAGAGCAGCCTGGTAGTCACCGAGGCCGGGGGTCCGGCCAACCTGCCCATCACAACCAGGGGAACATTACTTGAGAGCCATAAACATATTTTGACAAGTGAATGGAATCGCCATGATGAGAATAATATCCTTTAAAAACGTTCACTTTTACTTCAGAGCCACATGTATGTAGTGACATGAAGTACTATGGTAAGTCCTCTGGGATTTGAGTATCTCACTTAGGGACAGCTGGTCCAGGCAGGCCAGCCTGCTCTCTGAGCAGGAAGGAACAGTCATGGTTGAGGAGATGCATCACGCAGGCCCTTCATTCCAAAGGCTCTTTTCACCACAGGCCACGCTGTCAGGCTTGGGAGCCCAACATCAGGTGGGAGGTGAACCACGGGAGCCATACTCTTCCAGGAGAGTGGTACAGAAGATACCACTCCACTCTCTCCACACTCGTGGGAGCCACCAGCCACGGAGACCTTGACTTTGTGCCTGGCACCCCCTGCCTGAGAGTATTTAATCTGTATGACAATGATGCCCTGGCAGTGATCAGCCATCCCCCTGTCTAATCCTAGAGCTGGCAGTTCAAACCCACCAGCAGCTCCTCGAGAATAAGATGAGGCTGTCTGCTTCTGGGAAGACTTACACCATCTCTGAGACCCTGTGCAGGGTCCCCGTGCATCCGAATTGACTCAGTGGCAGTGAGTTACGACCGTGCCAAAACCGGCCCACGGCCATTGGGCCCATTCTGACTGGCAAGGACGCCGTCGCACAGAACAGGGCTGTCCCCTGGGGGTCTCCAGGGCTGTATTTCTCGACAGCAGCTGCCACCTCTTCCTTCTGTGGAGCAGCAGGGCGGGCTGAACCACTGGCCTTTCAGCCAGCAGCTGAGAGCTTTCACCGCTGCACTACCAGTCTGCCCTTCCATCCGAGATGAGGAAACGAGGCTCAAGGAGGTGAAACACTGGTTCAGTGTCGCAGTTACAACCAGGCAAAAGTCCGAATTTAAATACGGCACTGCTGGCTTGCCTGCAGCATCTCCTGCTTTGCTTTGCCTCCACTGGCTGCAATCTGGGGCAGCCACTTGCTGTAGTTCTGTCTATAGGGTATCAGGTGAAATGCATTCGTCTCCCCCTCACAACACAGATCTCTTATCCCACCCCCATGCCCCCCGATCCAAGACTCCTATCCGAGGTCCCCCTAGCTCCACAAGGGACCACTCCCCTAGGGTCACCTGTCTTTGAAGCCCAAATCTCGCCTGCCAGGTTTGGCTGTTGGGTCTGATCTGTGCCCTCAGAGCCTGCACCGCAGGGCGGGTCGTCCATGCATGCAGGGGTCTGCTGGGCGTCCTTGGCAGCGCCTTCCCGGCCACCGGGGGCGCTCTGGTTCCTGCACCGCCAGGTGTGGTTCCTTCTGGCATCTCTCTCCCTCTGTCCCTTATCCTAGAGCCATACTCCTTCCTGCCTCCTTTATTGTGCGATCTGAACAAGCTCTGTGTGCTAAGTCTGGGTTCAGAGAGACACTGTGTGCTAAGTCCGGGTTCAGAGAGACACTGTGCGCTAAGTCTGGGCTCAGAGAGACACTGTGTGCTAAGTCTGGGTTCAGAGAGACACTGTGTGCTAAGTCCGGGTTCAGAGAGACTCTGGCTGAGGGTGTGAGCAGGTCCGAGGTTTTGAAGGAGCCGTGATGGAAACTTAGTCAATCCATCCGAAAGCACTCGTGAGTGTGTGGGGATGAGACACCCATGCCTCACACACAGCCCCGAGGTGGTGCAGAAATCCAGCAGGAGAGGCCTGATGGACACACCGGGGTACATCTGTCTGATGGAACACTGAACTCCTACAGACGATGGAGACCACCCACACGAGACTGACGGGTGGCACAGGGAAACACCCACAACACACACACTGCTTACAAACACGAGCAGGTGACTCAAGTGTTTGTGCCGTGAGGCTTCATTTTGTGCGGACCAGTGGCCATGACATACGCGAACATTTAAAACAAGACGAAGATGGGAGGCAAGAAATGTCAACTGGAGGGGCTTCTGGGAGGGTGAGCATGTGGACATGTGGACTTTCTGTGTTCCATGTTTGGCGGCTGCAAACATGAATGAGCGTGTGTTTCATCTGGATGTGGGAAGCTCCCCGACCTCTGCTACTGGGAACGTGTCAAAAACCAAGCGGTACCTCTAGGATTGGTAAGGGTGGCTTCTGTGGCCTTCCCGCCGTCCCCGCAGCGCGCGTCGTCAAAGGGGAGGCACTGGTCCCCTGTCCCCGCGACCACCTCAGCGTTCTTGACGAGGTCCTTCACCACCACCGTGGACTTGACCTTGAAAACCCGCCGGCTGCTGGTGTCTGAAAGGAAGACGGCTCCGCTCATGGGGTCCGTGGTCAGGTAGTATTTGTGCGCTGGGCTGTGGCTGGAAAACAAAGACACGGCACGTGATGCGCACGGGCTCCCTTCCCGACCGGTATTTGTAGGTGGTCCAGCTCTCAGGTCCAACCCCCAGCCCCGCCCCCTTAGGAGCCACGCAACCAACGGGATGCCAGATGATGTCCCTTGCTGCGTGATCGTGCCCCCAGTTTCTCAGCACAGTGGTTGGTCTGATGCTTCCTTCCCGCCAACCACTGCCACAGTGGCCTCTTGCCCACGATCAGGCCTCCAGTCACAGCACTGGGCCCACGTCGCACGCTCACTGTGTGTTTTATTACAAAGGTGATCATTGACGAGTTTCCACACGGCCTCGAAATTCAAGCCCACAGCATGAAGGGCATTGAGGAAAAAGAAAACCAAACGCTCCCACCCCCCAAATCCTTCAGGAGTCAAAGCACACACCCTTCTCCACTCCGGGTTTTTCCAGCACCACCCAAGCCCACCGCAGGGCTGCCCAGTGAGACCCTGGCTGGAGCTGACTACCAGTGGGTGCCAACACCGTCTCCTGTCGCTACTCCTGATATATTCATCAGGAGTCCGGAAGTCTCGCTCCGGATGTCAGACAGGTATAGACAAATGGCAGGATTAGTTTGTAATTTGCAGCCACAACCGAGGAAAGAGACACAAAACAGCAGTTAGATCAGCATGACACAGAGGCATCCAGGGGACAAGGTCCCATCGCTAGCTGCCACCGACCTGAAACCACACCTCCTGCCATGGAGTCGCCTGACTCAGGGTGACCCAAGGTCTCCAGCTTTATGATGGGGAGATGCACAGATGTTGGGCCTGGGGGTTTGGGTGGCTCTGGCTTCCTAGCTCTGCCATTTCCTGGTTGCGTAAACCTCAACAACTCCCTGCCGTACAGTTGATTCCAACACAGTGGCCCTAGGGGCACAGAACTGTCCCTGTGGGTTTCTCAGACCGTCAACCTTTATGGGAGTAGAAAGAAACCTCTTTCTTCTGGGGGGTGGCTGGTGGTGAGCAGCCCAACACCTCATCCACCCCGCCACCACAAGGTCAGCGGATCAAACCCCGCAGTCACTTCTTGGGAGACTGCTGAGGCGGCTCCACTTAAAGTCTCAGGAAACCCCGAGAGGCGGTTCTACCGTGTCTGATAGGGTGGCTGAGAGTAAGAATGTGCCTGAGGGCAGTGGGTTTGGCGCTTGGCTTGAACATCTATTAGGCCCTTCAAGTTTCTGGGAAGTCTTAGGATTGCAAGGATTCTCTCTGCCTTCAGACTGCTTGGCTGGTGCTGTCACTGGACGGTGGACACAGACAGTGCTGGGGCTGCAACGGCCGAGGAAGCAGTGTTTAGAGCACCAGCACTGCCCTCGGAAATGCGACTAAGGGAATCAACAAAGTCTAGCGAGCAGGATTTGTATTTTACCTGGCATGATCAACACCATCGCTCTCTCTAGCTGTCCAACCGGCTGCCTCTCTAGGCCTAATACAATGGGAACATCAGCACTTTGACTACAGTCTGGGTCTTCTCCAGGGTCACCCCCTGGATTTGGTCCACATACCAGCACATCATTTCTGTGGTTTCCCATCTAGGAACCCCCATTTCTTCTAGGATAAGCTCAGCGTCCCTGGCCCGGCAGCACACAGTCTCTCATACTCTGGGGGACTCTAGTCTCCTCAGCCTCTTCCCAGCCATTTCCTCCGGACGGCCGACACTCCAGCTCAGGCGAGGACCTGTCCCTCAGACTGCACTGCCCATCTTGGGGTGCCTGCTGCTCCTGTCTGGGCCCTGCCTGGCTCCTACGCTGCCAGCCAAGCGAACATCTGTCTGCTCATTCCTCAGGCCTTGGTTCTAAGGGAGCCTTTTCTAGTAAACCACTGACGTTTCCCCCATGCTCCAGGGGCACATCCAGCGTCGAGGATACGGAAACAGTGCTGTGGCTAATTATTTCTGCATCTGTCTCCCACACCAGTCTGACACTGGGGAGCCGATGCAGTTTTCCATTTTCTTATTACCCATGTTCAGTGCGGTGCCTTCGAGCTCATAGTAAAAGCCCAAGCCAAACCAGGTGCGGTGAGTCCATTCTGACTCATGGCGACCGTGCTGGTTGGAGGGAATGTTAACTTGTCCGTGGATGAAAGGCAGGGGTGCCATCTGACCCATGAACCAGCTCACATCCTGATGATGCCTCTGTGGGGACGTGGCCTTTTATTCAGAGGGACAGTGGGAAACTCTCTTTCTCTCACCCTTTGCCTTCCTCCTTGCCTGGACTCTGTGTCAGCCTCAAGGAGAGGCCTCACGTGGGCAGCTGTCAGTGCCCTGCCCGGCTCCCACTGAGCCTGGTTCCGCATACCTCTGCACCCACCGGCCTGCAATCTCCCTGCTTCACTGCTGTCCTTCATTGGCCTACAGTTCCGCGACTTTGGAGAGGGCTGGTCACGGGACCCAAGGGTTTGAGTTGGACAGGGCCGGGGTGCCTCCTTCATGTATAATGACATCACCGTTTGTTACCCACGGCAGGCCCTTGTTTGTAACAGATGACATCATCATTTAAAAAGTTCTCAACGGGACTTGCATGGACGTTACTGATACTGAGCTCCTCTGGAAAGGCGAGACGCTCTATTGGCTATTGGAAAGGTCCCCGGAGACTTGCCCTATAATGCAGCGCAAATGTGAGCTTCGCAGAGGGCACGGGTTCTGGTGAGATACAAGGCCCTGGCTCTAGATCCTGCTCTGCCAGGCTGGGCCGGCCCTGCTCAGGCTGCTTTCCTGACAACAGGGAGGCAGGGACAATGGTTCCATAGATCTGCCCATTATGCACGGTAACCGGGTGCTATCCAGACTGCTGGCAAAAGTGGGCTCCCCGAGGGAGTGAGGGTGCATGTGTGTGTGTGTGTGTGTGTATGTAGGGGCCTGGCTGCTTGCACCGCCGCCCCCCGAGGTTCCAGATCACCGTCTTTCTGCACTGCCCTAGAAAAGTGGCACTCCCGGGGAGTTGCTCAGCTTGTTGTGTTCCAGAGAGGGTGGCAGTGCCAGGATCATCCCAGCGAGTCTACAAGCGCCGTGGCTGCGTCCTCTGTGCTGGAAGGCACACTTGAGGTCTGGTGGTTGGTCAGCCACCTGTGGGAGGAAGAGGTCTAGCTTTGAACTTAAAATTTTAGCTTTGGACCTGAGTCTGGGTTTGTACACTGGGGGTGTCCGTCGCACATGTCAAGTGCACACGGAGGATCACTTGCCACTGGTGGACGGCTGCCCTGCCCCAGAGATGGTGCTAGCACTTTACACGTGTGTCCTTGCTGCCCGCCACATGACCACAGATGGTGGTCCTTCAAAAGGTCTATTTCAGAAAACCGAGCCTGAGGGAGGTGAACTGATTTGACCCAGGCCACACACCACGATGTGTAGGATGGGATTCCAACACAGGCCTCCATGACACCAAAGTCCCTGCTCCTATTTCCCACACTGCTTCTCAGGGCCTAGAATGCCCTGGGGCCTCAATTCACCCGGAGCACCTGCTCACCTCGGAGCCTCGGCCACCTCTGGCAGGACCTGGTCGGCACCGTTATTCCCGGCTTCCTCCATTGCTGGAGAGTCTACTTTGATACTCATCACACTTCATGAAGTTTCCTGATTGGTCGTGTCTCCTCCATGAAAGCCTGAACTCAAGGGCAGGGACGGCCCGGGAGTCCCTGGTGCCTGGCACTGGTCTGGGCGAAGCCAGAGCTCCAGGGAGGTTTGCCGCATTTACGAGGAGACGAATACGAGCTATCTGCTTTGTTTTTTATAAGCCGGCCACCTGTACTCTTAAGGTCTGCCTCAGTAAGTCTGAAGCACAGACAGAATGAGCTGCCACAGAACAAGGCTTTGCAAGCTTTCCTGTGCACTGCAACATGCACACTCAGACCTGGAGATTTGGGTGACAGGGCAGATTCGCATGAGGTCGTCAGGGGTGTGGCCTGAGGCTCTGCATGCCTGACAAGTCTTGGAGGAGGCCAAGGCTGCCTGTCTGCACTCAGAGTGAAGGCCCTCGGAGGTGCTACCAGCCACAAAAGCCTTCAGGGCATGAGCTGGAAGCTGGCCTGTGGCAAGGACCCCAGGACTGGCGAAGGGACAGAGGGTTTCTGTTTCTCTCACCAGTTCTGAGCAGGGCTGGGCACAGAGTGGGGTCACAAGAGAACTTCCCCCAGCAACCCTTCAGGACCCAACTTTGTGCCATTTCCTGAAAGGTAGCCCGGGCCCCTGGACGCTGTGTGCAATCTTCAAGGCCACAGTCCCCAAGTTAAGCTAAAGTGGAGGCCTCGCCCCACCTTCCTTCTGGACAGAGTAGAGAATTCTTAGCAGCCCCTGGGAGCCGAGGAAACGCCAGGGGCACAAGTCAAGTTAGTCCCTACTTCTTGGTGAGGACCCCCTTCTTTTCCGGAGGCCATGTCTGCCTTGGGCAGAGGGCCATCCTGGGGCTTCAGCAGGAGGCAGACAGAACTTCATACTCAGGACTTGAGGGAAGACGGTGAGCTTGTAAGGCACACAGACATGGGTTCAAATACCAGGCCTAACACCCACTGGGGAGCAGTGTGGGCAAATCATTTCATTATTCAGAGCCTCGCTTGCCTGTCCCATTAAAAAAAGAGAGTCCAACCAATAAATGGCAGCTTTGAAGCAAAGCTGGCCACCTTGGGAAACTCATGGGACATTTGTGATGGAAGAGACAAACATGTCAGAGTGCATGCTGCTCTGTCGGAGCTAATACATAGTATGTGTAGCTTGGTTTGATGGGAGATGACTTTAAAGTGGTTTCTAAGCAATAGGCTTCAAACCACCCTAGAGAAGAGATCTGGTGAGACGTGTGTTCCATGCAGTGGTCCATGAAAGCAGAGGCCCAAAGGCTTATGGGTCCCCGGACTGAGTTGTCTCAGTGTGGTGAGCAGGCACTGACACTGAGGAGGCCCCACACATGAACTAAGGCCCCCAGCCTGGAGCCAAATGAATGCCATTATTGAGAGCAGTGAGGTGAGTGAATGCTAATGAGTAAAGAGGATAAAGTCTTCAGAATTTATTTAATTCCCCTCACTGAGGCACAGAGAGAAGAAGGGATGTGCCCAGTGTCCAGGTGCACATGTGCACAAGCCAGATCCAGTGTTCAATCCCAGGTCTTTTGGCACCTGCTTGTTCTCCGGAAAACTCAGGCAGGAGGAATGTGGCTCACTTCAGGAAGAATACTGACTTGGAAGGGGGCAGAAAGCTGGCTTTGGAATTATGGTATGTGAGGGGTGGGGTGTCTTCAAAAGTTTGTGGAAAAATGAAATAATGAAAAGATCATGGAACTGTTCCCACAAACCTTTGAAAGCCCTCTCATCTAGCCAAAGGTCACTGGACACGAGAATCAGAGGCACCATAAACCAATTTGTCAGCCTGTAGGTAATGCCACTGAAGACCAGAAAAGCAAGGTGACCAGCACAAGGCCGTGCAGTGTGGGACCAGAACCCTGGCTTCCTGACTCATCCCAGCCAACCTACCTTTCCATATTGCATCATCCCCAGGGCCCATCACCACCATGGATTTAATGCAATGGTAGGAAGTGCTGGGTTTTAATCTTAGATCTTGATATGTAACAGACATCGCGTTGTCTGTCAAATCGAGCTGCAGGGCTCACATCACTGCAGAATTCAGTACGCTCCAAAGGAGACTTGCTGGGAAATCACTGGTAGCTATCAGCGGCAGGAAAAAACAATTTGTTTTATCCTAGAACCGAACCTGTTTTCAATTTCTGATAATTCGAGCCGAGAACATAACTATGTTTGTCTGTTTGCTACCATCTCTGGGAAGCTCAGAGTCAACTGATGTACAATCCCTTCTATGGGCTTTCTTCTTTTGTTGCCAGTTTATATCTCATTTACCATAACATATGCTCCTTTAGTTATAGGTGGACTGAATTTGTTTTTAGAAGTAACAGAACCCACTGACCCTACTGCCACGAGGTCAATTCCTACCGACAGTGGCCCTATAGGACAGAGTAGACTGCTCTGTAGAGTTTCTGAGAATGGAAATCTGTGTGTGTAGACAGCCCCCTTTCTTCCATGGAGCAGCTGGTGGGTTGGAATCATAGCCCAATCCTGAAAACCCACTGCGCCACCAGGCTCGTTGTAAAAGTAAAAAAAGCCCCTCAAATTCACTGCCAATGAGTTGATTCTGACTCACAGTGATCCTATGGGACAGAGTAGAACTGTCCCTTTGGGGTTTTGAGGCTGTCTGTCTTTATGAGGACAGACAGCCTCATCTTTTCCCTTGGAGCGACTGGTAGTTCTGAACTGCTAACCTCATGGTTAGCGGTTCAATGGGGAGCCCATCACACCATCAGGATTTCTTTGGGAAAAGACAGAGGTATGATGATGTCACCATTATATTATTTCTAATAGGATTACTGGAGCGCCATGTCTGCAGTTCCTCTCTGTGCCTGGCACAATTCTAGACACTTCACAATCATTCCCGTCGTGGGCGAATGAGGTTTCCTTCACCCCAACGTAGACCTAAAGATCAGAGGGCTGAGGCCACATTTCCCCGCTCACCCAGTTGGGAAGCCTCTGCGTTCACACCTGTCCATGGGATGTAATGACGGCCCCCGCCCCCCAGGGGTGGCTTGGGGGATGGCGTGTTGCAAGTGATAGAACTTGGTGGGCCCCTCTCTGGTCCACGGAAAACGCTCATAGCAGAGCTCCACATACCTAGGCTGCCGTGTCCTGCACAGGGCCACTGGGGGCACACCTGACAGTTGGACTTGGTGACAGAGCCCCTGCTCAGGCATCACCC
>NW_022105611.1:15323088-15345535 GCF_000313985.2 Echinops telfairi | reverse complement strand
GACCTCAGGGACCCCACATCATTCTCAAGACCAGGGGACCGCTCCAGGGCTATGCCGAGGTGTATGGTTTCAACTCTGTTTGTTTATCCATCCCTGTTTTCAACTATTACTTTAGGGCAGGGGTCCTCAAACTTTTTAAACAGGGGGCCAGTTTACTGAACAAATTCCTATGCACACTGCACATATCTTATTTTGAATTAAAAAAACAAATGGGCAAAAACACCCGGCGGCCGGATAAATGTCCTCAGTGGGCCGCATGTGGCCCACGGGCCGTAATTTGAGGACCCCTGCTTTAGGCTGTTGTGCCCGCAGACTACCGAACTAACCATCGTGAGATGCTATGGATTAAAGGAAGCCCAGGCTCTTGCCACCTACCTTTACCATAATCGGCTCCCTTTCCTGGCAACTGATTACCACCCCCATCAGTTCCCGCCAAGCAAGGCTCACTGTCCGTTTGGCACGGGCCCGGCTCACCATGCAGCATGCAGCGAGGCGGGGGAGAGGGGAACGTTCTCCCCTGGTTGGCTTACCTATGTCTGAAATCTTTATTTCTGACAGAAGACAGGAGAGCAGGGAATAGAAGAGAGAAAGAGGGGTTAGCAGCATTATTAGCAGTCTGAAAACCTGACAGCGATGGTCGGGCACAACACGATGATAAATCGAGACTTAGCAGCGATGATGCGGATAGGTTTTGTGTCGGACGGTCCTTGCCAGCGAGCTCCCGTACAACCAGCCCGTGGCACAGAAGGGGCCTGGTTGCGCCTGCACACGATGGCTGGCTGGGGGGGACAAGGACGAGGCTGACACCCCCCCCCTGCTTTCACTGGCTCTAACAGTGGGTCTTCTTCGGTACACAGACCGTCGACTAGAGACACATGCTCAGTGCTGTGTCTGCCTGCTGCACCCCCTCCAGAAGAGTTACTGAAACTTAGGCTGAGTCGGCTCACAATCACATACAGAATTAGAGATTTACTCTAATTGGGAGGGAGTAGGTGGCAAAGAAACAGGGCTGGGGCGCTGTGGGGGGGTGGTGGTGTTATTCATGAGGAAAGACATCAAAGTGATAAGACATCAGTACTTTGATTACTGTGATTTTCTTTCCGAGTTTCCCTCCTCACTGTTTCTCGGGTGCTCCCCGAACTCGGAAGCTGTGGACCCGGCGGCCTGGAGAGGGAAGGGACTAATCCAGAGTCCCAGAGCGTCTCTGACAGTGAGACTTCTGAGCCCCTCCTGAGCAGGGGATGGAGAGAGCCTACAGGCATCTGGCAGAAGCCCGTCCCCTCAAGGGGTCCCTCCACCTTTGACAGACGCCTCTATCCTACGAGACAGAGAATACTCCACGGGTGGCCTGGGCGCCGAGGAGCCTGGTAGCTGATTTCCTCGGACCTTTGATTCTTCTCATGGCCAGATCCCACTCTGGGGTTTGCGAGTGATGCTAACGCTGTGTCTGTGGGTGAATGCCCACTCTGTTTTTTTTAAGGACCATGAAGGCTGTTGGCAACCAGTTAGCATCACTCTCCTTTCAGATGGGTCCTGCAGGGTCTAGCGGGCGAGATTCCTTCAGCGGGCACTTAGCTCAGGGGCACAGCCTAGGAGGCACTCAACCAGAGTGGACGGCACAGGGCTAAGTGGGGCTTCTTTGTTGAGGCAGCTCTGTGGGCCTGGGTCTGTCATTTCTGAAGCGGAACCTGGGGTCGGTTTTTTTTTTAGTTCCCTGGGCTTGCTTTTCCTCATGTGTCAAAAGAAATAACTATGACCACGTCACCGAGCGGTTTCGCTTGGCAGACTGTAAGAGCCCAGCAAGGGCGAGTCTCCTTTCCCTCCTCCCTACGTTGGAGACAGTCCTTCCAGCTCAAGGACCTGCCGGGTGCTCACACGGACCCTGCTGAGAAGACCCCGTGGACCTCTGATCCCTAGGAAAGGGAGAGCAGGGTCTCTCTATTTCCAAAACACAGTTTTCTCTAGAAGCCAGGCTCTGCGACAGTGGCCTGGTTCTAGTGAGCCCTGGCTCAGGCAGGCAGAGAAGAAAGTCACCGTGGCAGGCCCTTCCCTGCGCTGCAGGCCGGGCTGTGCTGCAGGCTCTCAGGGCAGGCCGAGGGAAGAGATGTGACACAGCCGGCTCTGAGCACCCTCAGGTCCTTTTAGCCTGGGGACCCATCTCAGGAGGAAAGAACACACGGAACACATGTTGAGTAATGGCCAGATATGATAAAGCCTCTACTGACCGTGTCCACTGTGCTAGCTTCTGTCCTTAGGAAAAGACTCACATGACTAACGCAGATCATGTGAGGTGCCAGGAAACAAAAGGATGATTTGATGGCTTCCAAGAACTCGAATTCCCGGCTGCTAGCAGCTGTCCACATGCTCTGGGTGGCCAGGGCATATCCTTGTCCCAACCATGACTTTGTTTTCCTCCCAGTGCCCTGTGGGAAGCATGCCTGCTTCCCTGGAGCCCATGCTTCCGATTTGACCTCTGAACTGGGAAGTGAAAGGGCCCAGAGTCTGGCAGATGCGGCTCTGTTTTGCCCCATGTCTCTGGGCTCAGTGGGAAGTGCCAGTTGGGTCCTAAGGATGACAGGGGGGATGTTCGTAGGACCTGTGAGGAAGGGGGTCTCTTACATACCTCAACTCCAGGATGTTGGTGACGTTCCCAGAGGGGAAGATCCTGCGAATGTAGTTGAAATCCCCCACATAGAGGCTCCCGTCAGAGCCACAGGTGAGGGCCACAGGGGCCAGGAGCTTGTTGCCGTCGGCAAGGCCATTGCAGCTGGGGCAGGAGATGCTTCTCCGGCGCCCATTGCCCATGATGCTCCCAATGACAGGTGGCTGCTGGGACACAAACTGGTTCTCCCCGTTCCCTTTGTGCAGGATGCCTGGGAAAGCCAAAAGAACACAAGTGCTGATGGAGCAGCGAACTGCTGACCACAGGCCCACTGGATTTTGCTAGGTATGTGTGAGCTCTGCTTACCACCCCAGTCTCACCGCTCAAGGCTCTGCCCACCCCCAGGTGAGACCCAACATTTCCTCAATGGGTCATGCGATTTTATTGATGTCATTTTCACAACAGCTCTGTAGTAGAGGCACTAATATTATGTCTGTTTTAATAGGTGGGGAGCAGGGGGGTAAATGGGAATCCAGGTCCTTCACCAATAAGCTACTGTACTTCTCAGGCAAGCTGTGCATACCATGTACCTAGTCCACACCTCTCGATTTACCTGTTGGGCTGCTAACACAAGGTCAGCAGTTTGAACCTAGCAGCTGTTCCGTGGGGGAAAGATGAGGCTGTCTGTTCCTATAAAGCTTCGCAGTCTTGGAAACCCTCAGGGGCAGTTCTACTCTGTCCTCCAGGGTCAGAATTGACTCCGTGGCAATGGTTTGGTTTGGGAAATGTCTCTTTTAGAGCATGGATTCCTGATTGCACTCGGTGTTTTGAATCTGTCTTTAGGTGGAGGGCAGTTCAAGGGTGGAGAATTCCTTTCTGCATCCTCTGTGCCCGCGCAGAATCCGATGGCCTGAGGAGTTAGTGAGACACACCTCCAGAAACACATATGAAATTTACAGACTCTTCTCACCAACTACGGACAGTCAGTGGCCCAGCTGCTGACCCCATCCCTTAGCCTCAAACCGGTTTTGCTAAAATGGACTTATCTTGGATCTTGCTTTGGTCTCACTAACTGGTCTCATTGACCTTGGGCCTCAGTTTCCCCACCCACAAAATGAAGAGATTGATGTCAATGGCTTGTAAGCTTCTTCCCCTTTGAGGCTCCGATCATCTTTTTCTCTCCTGAATGATGGCCACTGCTTCCTAATTGTATTCCTGGTCCCTAACTTACCCGTCACTTTTTCTTTCTTTCTTTCTATACTGACATGGGGAGTGAGCGTTCAGTTTTACCTGATTCGTCTCCGGTGGTGGCCTTTAGTTTTGTCGAAGCTGTCCGTCGTTGACGAGCTGACATGAAAAACTCATTTTCATGCTGTCTTACCAATCATTTTTGTCCCCTTGAAAGTTTACGGATTTTAGGTTTGGGGGAATCCTTCCCTGGATCATCACAAATTTCTACTGTATTTTCTTCCACTACTCTTTTAAAAAAATAATTTTATTGGGGGCTCTTACAATTCTGGCTACAATCCACACATCAATTGTATCCGACATATTAGTACATATACACCCTTGGTCTTTTCTAGACATTTGCTTTCCATTGAGCCCTTGGGATCAGCTCCTCTTTTTCCCCCTCCCTCCCCCCAAGCCCTCATGGCCCCTTGATAGCTTGTAGATTATTAATTATTTACAAATCTCACACTGTCTTCCTTCCCCTCTGGCTTCTGATGTTCTCCCCCCCTGGATGGGGGTGTGTGGTTATGTACCATTCACTGCAATCGGTGCCTTCTTCCACTACTTTTAGTGTTATCTTTACATTTACATATTTAATCACACTTTACTTTACTTGTCTTGTAAAGTAGGGACTGGATTTTACTTTGCTTCCCACACCGAGACAATTTCTCAAGCCTATTTTCTAGAAAAACCTAACCATTCTGTACTGATGTGTGACGCTACCTCCATCGTATGCCCATCCAACATATGCCATATGTTCTTATAAACACACGGTGCGTGGCAGACACATACAGAGGCTTACTGAGATGCGTCCTAGTCTACTTTACCTGCTGGTGGAGTTACAGAGCATTAGGGCTGGGCTCACCACTGTCTGGAACAGACTGCCTTCCCCAGGCCTGCGTGCGGCTTCATAGGCAAAGGTGACTGTGTTCTGACCAATGACATATAAGTAGGAGTGGTGTGGGCAGCTTCTGGGATGTGTCCTTTCAATGAGAGGGTCTTGTCCATCCTCCTTTTCCTCCTCCTTTCTGGCTGGAAGATGCATGTAAGGGCAGGAACTGCAGCAGCCACCTTGGGCTGTGGAGTGGAGGCCAGAGCTCCTCCCAGTGGCGCAGGGAGATGAGGAAGGCGCGTCCGTCCGTAATGCTGCTGGGCTACCGCAGCCCACATCCTCTACCTCCAACCATAGGGTGGACCCAAGGGCCTTTGCGTACGGTTCTGTTATTTTGGCCTTTCTCACACTCATGCCGAGCCTGATGATCATTTCAGAAGTTAGTGTCTGAACTTGTATGCATCCTTGTGCCAGCAGCCCAGACCGAGAGACGTGGGGTTTCCCTAAGGTAACACAGTGTCCTTTATGTTGTTGTTCCTGGGTGGAGAGTGTCTTGGCCATTTCTAAGCCTTGATTCTATCATCAATGGTAGGTATGGCGTTCTTTCTCAGACGCGCTGACAGGAAGTCCTCTCCCTTTACACGTGAAGGGGGTAGTGAGCGTGACTTTGGCACCATGTGCATTTGTCCCATCCCAGGACGTGGTCAGAGGGAGTCACGTAAAATGAAAATCTGATTGGGCTCCTTGTGTGCTTGACATCTTCCCAGGCCTGCTCTGTGCCTCTCGATGAAGCAGAGAGTCTTACCCCTCTTTCTCCAAGGGTCAGCTGCCCAGGCCAATGGCTTTCACTTCTTTCTCCCGTTTCTCCCACCCTTTGCTCAAGCCACAATGAATTCCCTCTCCGATTCCTCTGCTCTTTGGCACATGCTATAACCTCGGCCTACAGTGTTCTCCTACAGGACACAGGGAGCTCGTCCCCGGACCTGTGTGAGCCTCAGGGGCTGCCTTTCCTGAGTCAGCCTCACCGACTGTGGAGTGAGGTGACTCTTTGCTGAGTGCACACAGCATCCGGGGCTCCCCTCTGTGAGGGCACTACCCATGCCACACCTTGGCCACCGTGCCCACATGTGTGGTCTAGGCAGCCCAGATGCCTAGCTAGCACAGTGACAGGCAGGCTGTGTGTGGACGTGTGTGGACTGACCCTTCTGACTGGCTGAGCACAAATCAGCCTTCATGATTTGAAGCATGCGCTCCTCTCTCCCCAGCCCCCCAGCCCCGGGAAGCCTCTGAGTCTGCTCACCACTTTGGATGTTGAGGGCATGGTGTTGGTCCAGGCTCCACCCGCCGAGCTTGGAAGCGTCGATCTCGTAGCCCTGCAGCACCGCGGTCCGTTTTTCCCACAGGATCAGATCCGGGCATGATTCATACTCGTAACCCACGGAGACTGGAGGGAAGGAAAGCGGCAGTATGCATCCGTGAGCACGGCCTTCTCTTCGGACTCGAGTCTTGGAGGCAAGGACACCCCTGCCCCCCCACCTGCTTGTCATGTGTGGAAGAGGGAAAAAGGGCATTGTTTTTCTTCGTAGCAATTAGACCTGGGTAAAATACTAACACAGAGTTCTAGCCTTAATATTATGTTTTTTGGGGGGTTGGGGTCGGTAGATTATATATTCTGAAAAATGTAAAAAGTAAAGTAGTAAAAAGTGTAAAAGGGCCCAGGTGAATTTGCTCTTGGGAAATAATCTTTAGCATGGAAACTATTTGATGCACAACATCCTCCTGCAGCATTATTGTTCCTGGCCGGTGTGGGGTGGGGGTGGTGGGGTGGGGAACTCGCAGCCATCCACAAGTTCAAGGGATGGGCGCGCTAAAGACAACTCCAGTGCAGCCCTGCCAAGAATGGGCATGATAGTTATGAAGATCTCGGGGTGTCAGGGCAAGAATTTAGGGCATGATTCTACGTTGAAGAGCCTGGGCATATAGCGTATTGGATCTGTGTGTTTAAAAAACTGTGTTAAAAAAAAAAGAAAGACTCAAATAGTAACAGGTGGTTGGTGATTTACTGGTGGTCTAGGAACACCAATGACTCTCCCCATCCCCCCACTGTTTTTCTGCCCATCGTTCGATATGCTATGAATGATTTAGTATTTAAATATTTCATTTAAAGGCCAGACCCTCTAAATAACTTATCAGGAATACAGAGAAAAGGAGCTCGGTTGAGGGCACTTTAGAACCTGGGCGTTAGTTTGCATTCTCCAAGTTGGGGAATCTCCTGACTCCGCTCTATTTTGGGAACCGAGGTCTCCTTTGAGGCCCAAGACTGGGCTGTGAGGAGACCCACCCAGGGACTGAACCTGCAGAGGCAGGCAAGCTAGTCCTTCGACGTCTCTTCTGTGCAGGCACTCAGCTCCAGGGAGGCACTAGGTTCCACGCTCAAGACAAGAATTCACAACTGGGCAGCCCCTTAAACAGCTTCTTCCTATGGGTCCTAAAGGACGGCTGACTGTCTATGGCAGGAGAGGGATGTGGCGAGGTGGTGTCCTTGTGACCGTCAGCTCCTTTACCCACCAGCGTGTTTCCTACATGGTCTCAGGACAGGGAGCCTCAGACCTTGACGTCTCACTGCTGCCACACTTCCTCTGAACACATTAGTGGACATGGGTGTACCCACTGCTTCTGAAGAGGTTATAAGGCTTCTCTCTCTTCCCTCTCCTCTCCTTACGCTCTCTCGCTCAGAGGCGATGGAGTGGTTTGGTCTATAGAGGACTGTGGGCACTGAGGAGATGGCACCATTGTTCCCAAGGGCCCTTGTTAGATAAAGCGAGGACACAAACCCAACAGGGAAGACCAGGCATAAACCCAGAGACTTGGGGGCACAGTGGTTACGTGTTGGGCTGCTAACTGCAAGGTCAGCAGTTTGAAACCACCAGCCATCCTGTGGGAGAAAGATAAGGTTCTCTATTCCTGTAGAGTTACGTCTCAGAACCCCCCTGGGACAAACCCTACTCTGTCCTACGGGGACGCCATGCGTTGGAATGATGTGATGGCAGTTTGTCTGGGACGTACAGCCAGCTGTTCCTCTCTAGCTGACTCTCCTTGGGAAGTCCCCTCACCTCTGCCAGCTTCCCCTTCTCCCACGGTTATAACACTTCCTGACTCACAGGGTCACCGTGAGAATTAACCGAGAGAATGTCCTGGGAGCTCAGGGGACACTCTTGCACTCCTCCCTCCCCTTTATCTCTCACTCTGCCTTTTCACAGACCGGGAAAGGGAAGGAACATGGAGCCGGGTTCAAGATGGGAAGAGGTTTTGCCAGGATGCTCCTCCTCGTCGCTGTGCTTGAAGAGTTAGGGCTGCGCCCAGACCAGCTCTGAACCTGCTCCAATCCTGGGGCTGAAAGAGTCCTCTCACACCTTGGTATTCCCAGGAAGAAATTGGGGTCGAGTCACCCCTGCCCTCTGCTCCCCAACCTCCCCCCAAACTGTCTTCAGGCTGGTGCTGAATCTTGAGGCTGGGGTCACTTACCAAAGGCTTCTGAGAGCCCGAACACCTTCTGGTTGTAGACATCTGTCTTGTCCCAGATGAAATAGTAGGACAGGTCCGGGGCTGCGGCAAACCACTTCCTGAAGAGGCGCCCCTCCACTGCCACCATGAGGTGGACCTTCATGAGGTTGAAGGGGATGGTAGGGTGGGTGAGGCTGATGCGCAGGACGGATTTGTAGCCAGGGGTCCGGCTGCTCAGGTAGCTCAGCCTCATCTTACAGCCAGGGATGACGATTTCCTCCCGCAGAGCCTAGAGAGTGCAGACAGGTCACAGCACAGGGTCAGCACCTGCTCTCTGGTGTTCAAGAAACAAAGGGAAGACGGGCAATTGGGAGAGAAGCAGTGCCTCTTGCCGAAGCAGAGGTGCCCATCTCAGGAAACGTCTGGAAAGAAAGTTTCTTCATGGGACCCCAAATTCCTGGACCAGCCCCCCATCAGCACCGGTCATGTCTTAGGTGCCCTGGTGGTACAGCAGTTCAGTGTTTGACGACTAACTGAAAGGTGAATGGTCAGAAAAAAGGCCTGACGCCATGTGCCCGAAAGAGTACAGCCAAGACAACGCTCTGAGGCGGTTCTGTGCGGTCACATGGTGTCATGAAGGGTCAAAATGGACGTGCTGGCGTCCGTCCGGTAGCAACCTCATTGTGTGCCAGACATTCTATCGATGTGAACTTACTTTGTCCTCCAGGAGGAAGGTGAGGAAGCGGAGCATGAAGGGAAAGGGGAGAGGAGGAGGGAGAGAAGGGAGTGGGGGAGGAGCACGTCTGGTGGAATTCTGGGTAATCCCTTCACCTTGCAGATCCTTAGCACCCTCCACTGTGCACAGCAGGGATGAACCGCTTGTTTTGTTACATAATTGAGAAAAATGCAAAAGGAAAAACCAAACCAAACTTGTTCCTGTTAAGTCAATGCTGATGCATAGCGACCCTGTCACTGTTGACGGGAGTAGAAAGCCCAGTCTTTCTCTCACGGAGCTGCTGGTGGTTTCGAACTGCCGACCATGAGGATCGCAGCCTAACCCATAACACTACCCACCGGGCTCCCTGGATAAGAAAAGGCAGGTGCTAAGTCTGGCATAAGGCAGCCTCTCAGTTATTCACTGCGTCATATAACCTGAGCGCTCTGACTCCTTGCGTCACTGGGAGGCCTGAGCGGTGCTGTCGGTGGATGTCTGACTTACAGTGACATCCACAGGGGATCAGGCAGAACTGCCCCGGAGGGTTTCCCAAGTTGTAACCCGCACAGGAGTGGTTTGCCAGGACTTGATCCCCTCCAGCTGCGGGTGGGTTCGAGCCACCCACCTTTTAGTTAGTAGTCAAGTCCTTAACCTTTGTGCCACCAGGAATCTCCATGAGGACTGAATAAGGTCGCATATGTAAAGCGCGTGGCGCCTGCTGGTGCTAGTGCAGCTGAGTTGGCTCTGATCCACAGTGACCCCAGGTACCAGAGAACGCAACACCGCCTCGTCTGTGTGCCATCCTCACGGTTGTTCTTATGTTTGGCCCCGTGTTTGGGTGCCAACATAATAGAGACGGAAAAATATCCCGTGGTGGTGGTGGTGGTGACAGTGCTGATGGGGTACGATGGAGAAGGGCCTTTCCACCCCACAAGACTATGGATATCTGTGTTTAAGCAAGAAGGATCGTTTCTCTCTCACAACTTTCCTGAAGCCCTTTCTCAGGTGGTGCGTCTTTGCAAGGCGAGCCTATGAGATGTTGACAGACAACCGCTTATGCAGAGTTGGGAGCACAGTCTGCCAGGGAGCTCGGTGGGGCTAGAGCTCCTCCACAGACAAGTGTCGGATTGGCTGCATGTTTCCATGAGCACCCGGCTGCAGGATCGGCTGAGACCAACGAATGGTAGCGGGAGAAGGCAGGCTTTATCTACCTGCTGCGATGGGCTTCTCCCTGAGATGGGAGTTCTAAGTCAACGCCAGGAGGCTCAGGCCCACAGCCCAAACAGGGCACTTTTATCAGCCGGAGGCTCTGGGTGCCCTTTCCAGCGAGGAATGTTGAGTCAATCGGAGGCTCCGGTGTCCTTGGAAGGGACAGTGATTGCTCTGCGCTGGCTTTCACAGAGGGGCTGGGCCTGGACACAGCAAGGCTTTTGCCCTCTGTCCATGTCACAGATGGGCATGCGTCATCCTCCCGGCTGCATCGCCATCTCCTACGAGGGTCTAGGGGTTGGGTTTACAGGAAGCAACCTCTCCAAGTGGCAGCTTACAAGTCCCTCTGGGCCCCTGGTGAAGCAAAGGCAGGGCCGACAGTGCCACCTGCACACGCTTGGGTTCACCTGGGGAAATGTACCCTTTTCAAGGTACAGCTCCCAGGACTTGCAAAGGCTAAGCAATGTGATGACTGGGTAGACCCAGGAGTTGGTTTTTATGCATGTCATGAATCGGGGAATAAGCGAGTCTCGTGTCCCAATGGTACTTGTAGCCACCCAGCCTGGGGAATACTGTCAAGGGGGTGGGACCTTCCACCTCATTTGCTCCACAGTCCCGGCTCCTGGGAAAAAAAACCCAAACCCGAACACCTAGCTGGGGGCTGAGTAACAAATCACTTGTCTCTGGCAAGCCCTGTCTCCACTGGCAACCAGTGCATAAGCATGGTCAGGTGGGCGGTGGCAACAGGAAGAAGCCCGCATCTCTGAACGGGAGCGAGGTTTCAGCCTGCGGGTCAACGAGAACTCCAAAACGGTTGTAGTTCATTCTCTCGGCTGTCGGCTGTCGTCAGGAGCAGCCCAACAGGGTAGGCACGAGAAACGTGTTTGCTTAGCCAGGCGTGAACTATACACACGGAGCTGTACACACTTCCCGCTCCACTGGCTCTGGCGGTCCATTCACATGCACATCGCCAGAGCTCTCATTAGGCCGGGCAATGCCCGGCCTTCTCCGCGGGCTTCTGCACTGACATCCCCCCTCCACGCTAGGCCTTCGCTTCTGCCATTACGAACAGGGTTGGGAATGGAGACAGGAATGCCGAGTGTGGCAGAGCTGTGTGAAGAGCAGAATCTCACTTGATTTCCATCAAGCTTAAGATACATCTTTCCCCATTATGTCTTCTTAATGATAATTAATAAGCAAGGAATGTGAGTACAGATTTGAGCCAGTGCAATTCTTAATTGGCAGGAAGGCAACATGTGTAAAAGAATCTTACTGTGTATGGGTTGGGATAACAGTTGTATGAGCCCCTAATAAAATGTTAAAAAAAAAAAAAAGAATCTCACTAACAATAGCTCTCATTTATTAAGCACTGACGAGGCATCCGGCATTGTAGTAAGTGCCCCGGCTCTATTTTTCTCACTGACTCCATCATGCTGCCCACTGTTTGGGACCCTCTGCTTTGTCCTCTTGATAGAACCTGGCACCGTGATGGCTTCATTTGTCTGATGTGTGTTGTTGCCACTGGTTGAGTTGATGCTGACTCGTGCCACCCTCCCACTCTGGGGGGCCAGAGCAGAGCTACTCGGTAGGGGTTCGCAAGGCTGGGACTCTTGGGGAGCAGACTGCCAAGCCAGAGGGTGCCTTGGGTGAGTGTGGCCCACTCATCTTTCAGTTTGCAGTCACATACTTGCTGCTATGCTCCACTCAGACTCTGGCAATCCATCCTTGTCACCCGAAGGGGTGAGGGAGACACCCGGAGGCCGGGGCAAGAAAAGGGGAAGTGAATTAGCTGGTAGAGTGGAGAAGGAGGCACTGGTTGCAGTCAGTGTGGGCCAGGCGGCTTCCTAGGGCGGGTAAGAGGGCGTGTAAGCCTTCACACCCTGATGCCAAGTTGGCTATGGCATTTGGCCACCAAGCCTTTGTGGTGAGGGGAGGGGGGCCTGACCCAGCCCCCGCAGAGGGGCTTTTTTCTCTTTCTCCCATCTCTGAGGTCAGAATCTTTCCCCAAACAGCCCTAGAAACGTGGAGAATGCAATGCAGACAAGCAGGGTACCTGAATTTCTGGGACAATGGGGCCTTTCTCCGCACAGGCACTGGCAAAGGACGTCAGTGGGGACGGAGCGACGACAGGGTTGGGGCGGGCGAAGCTGCTCAGGTCACAGCTGGGAATCTCATTCTCCTCGTGTCTCATGACGATGGTTTCCATGACAAAGAAGCGGTCCCACGGCAGCCACAGGGTGTGCTCCTGGGTGATGAAAGGCGCCCGCTCGAACCGCAGGATGATGGAGATGCCACCATTCGTGACCAAGTCAAAGCTGTTTGCGAGGGGAGGGGTGGGGGCAGAGGACCAGGGGGAGCAGAAAACAGAGGAGGGGGAAGGAGGAGAGAGCAACAGAGAAAAGAGAGAAGATTATACCCGAGGGGCTGAGGGCCTGTTGAGGCAGACTCTAAAACCGGAAAAGTTGAATGCAGTCACCAACAGTGACAGACAGTCCAGAAGGCACTTATTATTGGAAGAGCATTTGCCCTGGAGAATATGCTGACACAAATCCACACACGCTGCTACGGAGAGCCACTGGACAGCACCCAGGGCAGCAGAGACATCCTGGGCGATGGCGCTCCCAGTACTGTGGGCGTGTCACGATGTCAGGGCTCAGGCTGCGTGGAACCGTCAAAGGACTAGAAGGAGCGTTGCAGCGGGTGTGGGGAGCGTCCTGGAGCTCTGGCTCTGCCTGCGGCTGCTGCTTGATCTTGGGTGAGTGACCGAGCCCCGTGACGGCCCTCATTCTTTCCTTCTTTTTCTTCAATCTCTAAAATGCCCAGGTTCAACTGAATTCTAAAGTCACTGAGCGCCCACGACCCCATAGCCACTGTAACGCTGACTCACAAAGGCCTGTGGGAGTCTACCATCGCTCAGCACTTAGCCATGGCACAGTGAGAGCCACAGCCTGTTGGAAGTGAGGGGAGCACCAGAGGGCGGTGGGTCCCGCCCGAGCTGAGAGGCGATGACTGTGACAACAACACAGCCCCTGCTCCTCAGGCTCTGAGGATGGGGGGGTGGGGGTGGGGTGTCTTTGGAACAGCACCGGGTGGCCCTACTCCCACTTCCGTCTGCGGCTGGGGTCTCAGTCCCATGTCATCCTTGGTAACACACTCTTGGGTCTGTTTTGTAAAAGTGAATTTCAGCCCATCAGAGATTAGACACACAGTCCTCTTTGCTTTGCTCTAAAATCCCTTCTGCCCAAATAGGGCCCAGCCAGCAAGGTGACAGCAGCACTGTGTTGTGTTCCCGTACCCTATCCTATCACCTGCAGACAAGCCCAATAAGACCCTTGTTCATCCAAACTTTGGGCTCTCCGAGGAAGCTAAGTCCTAGTTTAAACCGCCCGGTTTTCTAGCACTGCCCAGCCCCACAGGGAGCCGCATCCGCTTGCTCTCCGGTTGCCTGCTCAGAGACCACAGCAGCTCCAGTGCCAGACAGAGGCAAGGACGCCCAGGTGGAGACCAAAGCCGGCAGGCCAGGTCCGATAGAATGCGCGCCTGCTACCCAGGACCTGGTCGCTACAAGATCTTAGACCAGACTTTTGTGTCCTCTCGCCTCACCCCTCTGAAAAAAAGAAAAAAAAAAAAATGCCAAACTGGAAAGTTTAAAGTCAAGAAAGAGGCAAAGCGTTGGGAGCATCTTTAGCAGTCATCTGATCTGCTCCCTGTGTCGTCTCCTCTGCAGACTCACCAAGCAGCCATTCGCTTCCAACTTCCACAGCTCCTGTGGGGAGGCGCTGGCCCTAAGAATGACCTTCTCTGAGAAAAAAGGTTAACTCCGAAGGTTGGACAACTGGGTTTTGGACTTGCGCCCCTCTTCTTAGATTCCTTTATTCCCAGGACCTAGGGGTCACACTGGTCTGTTCCCGCTGACCTTTGACAGTCCTTCAGGACAGAGAAACAGTGATCCTGTGCCTCTGTCACCCCCTGGGTGAGGCATCTCTTTGGCAACAATCCTTTTAGTCGCTATCCTACCTTTAGCGTGCATTTTCAAGAAGGGGCTCTCTACCCCTGTAAACAGTTACAGTCTTGGAAACTCACAGGGGTAGTTCCACCCGGCCCTATACAGTCACTGTGAGTCGGCATCAGCTCGATGACAGTGAGTTTGGGCTTGTTTAGGTCCTCAGTGTGCTTTTCTGGACGGAGGTCTCCTCCTACCAAGCTTGACAACCCATCGGCTACGTCCACGGGGAAGGAGCACACCAGCCTGTGTGAGTGAAGGTTTCTAAATGATAAAATCCAAGATCGGAGGAGGGAACTGTATTAGAGCTTAAATGCTGAGTACTCGGGCATGCCTGCCAGTGCAAGCTCAAAATCCATTTGTAGAGCCCCGCACAGATCATGCCTCTATCGAGCTGCCCAGACCACTGCCCAGGGAAGTGGGTCCTCTTGCTCTCTGACAGCATTGAAAAGTGGATCACTGCCGATATAGTAACACTGAGAACATTATTCTTTGTTTTCTCTTATGACCCACTTTTAATTGCTTATTTTCTACTCTGCTTTTTCTTGGATTGACATTTTTCTGTGTTTTATTTTGTTGGAGTTGGGGTTTGGGGTGTGATTTCCTTTCTATTAAATCTAGGCTAGGTAATCATAGAGACAACAAGTAGACTAATAGCTCTTTAGGGTTATGGCTGGAGAGGATGGGGGAAATGGGCAGCTAATAATAACAGGTACAAGAATGAGGAAAATGTGCGAAAATTGAGTGCGGTGTGATTTCACAACTCTTTTTTAATACAATTAAACCATTGACTTTCATGATATGTGAATTACATGCCTTTACAACTGTTACACACACACACACACATACACACACACACACACACACACACACACCAAACTTGGACAACCCAAATTTCACCTCCTCCTCAGCAAGCTTACCCAGCTCAGAACCTAGGTCCTTCTCCAGGGTTCCCACGACACCACGCACTCCCTCTCATAGCCCACGTCACCTTCCACTGTCATGGTTCCTTTAGCTCTCCCACCTGCGGAGATGGTCTGACGCCTCTCAGATTTCCCAGAACCTAGCCCCGTGGTTGAAGGTTAAAGTTCGGAGAAGGCATGCAAGAGGGACAGTGCTGGCGTCTTCTAGGGTGACTGTCCGCCACACCCTCTAAAACCCTTCTTCTTTGGGCTGCAAGTCCACCCAGTGTTCGCTTGCTCTGTTCGTTTTTGGAATCTCGGTGCAGGCCCCGCCTTTATGCCCGATCGAATCCACCGAATCCAATGGTTAGACCCATTGCTCCAGCTGGCTTCTCCCTCCTCCAGAAACACTGCAAGGATTTGGAACTGAACTTTCCCGTCTTGGAACCAAATCCTGTTCTGGCATGACGGCACACCCAGACTCAGGTTCCCAAGCTCCAGAGCCCAACTCTTCTCCCCAGCCCTTGGCCCCTCACTCCGGCCTTTCTGAGCCTGGGCTTCGGCAGGGGTGCTGTGCCAGGTGGAGGGACACCAGGGGGATGGTTTATCTTGAACAAGACTTTAGGGTTGGCCTGCCAGGAGGCCATCTAGGGTTTGTGGGGAAGCACCCAGGGAACAACTTTTCTGCCACAGAACGGAATGGCATCAGTGCTCCGGCAGGTTTTGTTGTTTTTGACAGAACATTTGATAGAGCTGTCACAGAGCGTTTGGGCCTACTTGACAAGCCCCCTTGATGTGGAGCTGCATGGGGGAGGGAGGGCTCACACATGGAGCCAGGCTCAAGGCCCTCAGCAAGCTGGGGGCAGCTGGCCTTGCCAAGAACGGAGATTCAATGGGCTGGGGCCAGGTCTGCTCATGCAGAGGGGAACGCGAGCTGTGGATATGGATGGTGACTCTGACTCAAAGGGGAGGCCAGGGCTCAGATGATGATGCTCCCAAAGCTGAGGGCCACCTGAGCACGCTTCTCGCTCCATGGGGGGCGGCGGCTGCACTTCGCGTCTCGGAACGTCCACTTCCTCATTTGGAAAACGATATGGGTGATTCCAGTCATTTGGCACGGTTATTAATCAGATAGATGGGATAATGAACAGACAAAGTACCAGGCCCCACAAATCCCCCGAGCAGCATGCTCTGTCTAATCCCAGTGTTGATGCAACGAGCCTGAACAGCATCTCTTGTCTGCTGTTCTTTTAATTTTTCTTCATGATGTCTCTTTCCAGCTTTTAAACGATCTCTTTGGCACAATTCTCTGCAACTGTATGCTGTTTATGAGCCTGTTAAGGCTTGAGGACTGGCATTCAGCAAGGGGGTTGTGTGTGTGTGTGTGTGTGTGTGTCTGTGGATGGGGGTAGGCAGACGGGATCCTGGGTCAGGGTAATGGAAAGGGAGGAATATAGTTCCTATATTTATAAACCTGCTGCCAATCCTGGGATCTCCCAAACTCACTGCCACAGAGTTGATGTCAACTCATAGCAACCCTATGGGACAAGGCAGACCTGCCCCTGTGGGTTTCCACGACTGGAACTCTTTATGGGAGTAGAAAGCTCCTTGTTCTCCTGAGGACCTGAGGTGGTTTTTAATTGCTGACCTTGTGGTGGACAGCCCAGCTCTCAACCACTATAACACCAGGCCCCTGTGATCTCCAGCCTATACTCATCGCCCTACAATTTCTCCTGGGGTGTGAAGTGCGGAGAACAACAACAACACAGCAGCAGCAACAACAAATCAGCCAGGAATGATGGGGAGGGAAGTGGACACGGTGCCGTTCAACTCTAACAAAGAGGGATTTTCAGACACCAAGAGACCAAGCCTTGCCTTTCTCGTGCATTGAGCTCTGCCTCGTTGGAAAGGGCGTGGAACCTCATCAGGAGTTCCGAAACTCAAGCACCAGCGGGTTGCAGTTGTAGCCACTCTGACTTCAGTTAGGAAGCAGGGGGAGGAGGCATGGCTGATACACACTTCCTAGGATTCCGCGGCTCTTACGGAACAGCAGAAATTACAAGGTGGGGGTGGGGGAACCATCACAGCCGATTTTCTCAGGGACACCAAAGTTTCGCCAGACTCTGGTGTGCCTTATGGATGCCCCCTAACCAAGCCGAGGAGGGCACGGGGACTACCAGTTTGCGGATTCACAGGAGCCACTGGGAAGTTGGATAGCAAAAAAAAAAAAAGGGTGGTGGTGATGTCTGTTTTCTGATGATGGTTTTGTAGCAGGTAGTACTGTTGTCAGCATGCCGCTGCCTGGGAGGCTCACATCTGCTACTTCCCGGACAGCAACGCAGCATGACCATGGCCGTCCCTTCACGCTGCAGCCAGGGGCTTCCTGGGACGGACAGGGTCTGGGGGTGTGCAGGGCAGGGAGCTGCGGACTGGCCGTGCCAGCTCACCCCCGAGGACTGGCCACCAGCCTCTTCTGACTGGGCCCTTCCCCGTTGAAATGAAACGGGAGGAGGGGAGGAGAGAGGGTGCCCCAAGCCAAACATGCCAGCCCTGTCTGAGAGGCACACGTGTCTACAAACAGCCGCGCCTCTACTTCATTATCACCTCGGCCCGGCCGGGCTCACATCCGATATTGGATTAAAGAGGTGCTAAAATCAATCATCCTGAAGCATCATTTCCAGCACGGAGTGAAAATCAACCTTCTGGGCCCACACTTAGCCAGATGGACCGCCACCACCTGGTTTTATTAAAAGCTGAGGGCGTGTCACCACTCGCCGCTGAAATATTCTACTGTCTCTGCCCCCTTGCTCCAAAACGCTCTCATTGCCTGTCCTGCAACCACCGCCAGCTTCTCATCACGGAGCAATTTGTCACTGTCTTTGTAATCAACAGCTAATACTTAGTGTGTACTTACCATGCGGCGGACCCTAGAAAGAACCAGTGGGGAGCAGGCACTGACAGCTCCTAAGCACCTACTAGGTGAAAGTACATCCCCATCCATCCACTCAGCTCATTCTCACCCCCAGTTGCAAGAAAGAGCATCTTCGGGCCCTTGAGCAGATGAGTGACGTGAAGCTTAGGCAGGGGAGGAGACTTGTTCAAGGGCCACTGAACTAGCAACGATGAGAGCTGGGCTGCGCTAGCCACCAGGCTCCTTCCCATTGGTAGTTCTCAGAGGAAGGGAAACACCAGAGTTCTGCCATCCTCTAACAGTAGGCTGACAGTCATTTTCACAGGCCAAGTGGGTGCAGGACGGAAGACACACAGTGGGGGTGGTTAAGATGTCTGGAACAGTCATGGTCTCTAGAAGGTAGTCCTTATGCCATCAGCGGTGATGTAGGACAATAGGACCCTGTGGGTCCTCCGAGAACCAAATGGGACAGAAACAAAACAAAACAGCCCAAGGGGATTGAAGCCAGAGTCAGACGGGTCCCGCAGAGCTGGCCATCCGGTCCTCTGAATCCACCGCCGCCCCCTGTCCCATATCACTCCTCCAGCAGCAAGGCCAGCAGAGGATGGAGGCCAGGATAGCGGCCTCTTGCTCCACACAAGGTCTCCTACCTGCCATCCTGCCGACTGATGGTGTACCCAAAGAGAGGGCGACTGACGAAACTGATGTTCACACCCACCAGCGGGGTCCCATCCGATGTCATTACTTGACCACGAATGACGCACGCGTGCCTGCGGGGAGAGAGGAGGGAATAATGTGATCACCAGAGGACAGAAGGCAGCTCAGACAGACACATCTCGGGTCCAGGGCCTTATCACGTTCACTCAAGATAAGCAATGACTTTTTTCCCCCCTTTGACTGTATTGCCTTACATTAAGACATCCCTGCTCCCTCCAGAGAACTTGTTAGGAGATGTGTCCTGTCATAGGCAGATAAAGCTGACCCAGCTGGGCAGTGGAGTGTGGTGAGGAAGGTGAATTTTAGAGTCAGGTGACTGGGGTGCAAATCCCAGTTCTGTCACGTCCTAGCTCCCTGAGCACGTGTTCCTTTGGGTCTAGAAGCAGCTCCACAAAGTGCCACAGTGCTGTCATCAGTCACCCACAGTTTCCATGGCAGTGCATAGTCAAGAAAGGAACAGGCGCAGAGTACTCCTCCTGCTGGCATTAGAGAAGGAGAAGGGCAGGAGAGTGTGACCGCTCCCCAGAGCCCCTCAGACGGAACTTGCCCTTTGGCTTTTACCCTCTATTCCTGAAAACAAACCACCGGTTTCCCCCAGACTCGCCTTGGAGACCAAGGCTGAGGTTTGCTTTCTTCCCTCCGGTTTGTGGAATATGCCTAACAAGCAGTCTGTTATTGTTTTCTTGTTCAAGGTCAATCCGGCAGATACGTAGGGACACTTAGAGATCAACTGAGCGTTCGCAGACAAACCCTTTTCAGCGGTGGCATTTCATGAGGCCTGTAAGATGGGCATGTTATCAGGAAGGATCAGTCCCTGGAGAAGGACATCAGGCTTGGCGAAGCCGCAGGTCAGTAAAAAAAAGAGGAAGATGCTCACCGAGATGGAGTGACACAGTGGCTAAGACAACGGCCCAGACACAGAACGACTGTGAGGTGGCTGGGGGGTGGGGCGCGATTACTCAGAGCCGACTTGACTGCATGGAAGCCGGAGCAGCAGCAGCAGGAGGAGGAGTAAGACAAAACAAGATCTGTTCGGGGTGAAGAAAGGTGGGGACTCCTTCTCCCTCCATGGTGCCTCAAGTGACAACAGTGCGGAATGTCAATCTTTGGAGTCTGGAGATCTGGGAAATCTCTGAATCAGCAGAGCCCTCTCGCTTTCCCGAGAGGATGCTGCAGTCCGGAGAGGCTAGGTTATCTGCCTGGCCACCCATGGCGCCCTCAGCCCTTGAACGGCGGCTCTCAATGAGTCATCTGTCACAGCAGCCAATGGACAGGTAGAAGCTCACGGGAGTAAAAGTCCTAAGGGACTGGGACACCAGGGCGAAACTGCTCATTGACAGATCTCAAGGGAAATAGACGGTCTGCTGTCTGTTAGCTTTCTCCATCAACCTAGGGAAGAGCTACCTCAGATAAGCTCATGGGCTTTCGTGAAAAGAAGGAGCTGTAACTCTGTCCCAGCTTCACGAGGGTCTCCCATCTCTCCCTTCCGGGAGTGATAAACTTTTCTCTGTTTGACGAGAAAAGCAATTAACACCAGGCTTGTAAGCAGCTGGCCCGCTAGTGTCAGCTTGTCCTTCCAGAAGGCAAGAACTACCCACAATGCACCAAGCTCATCGCCCCCTCCCCACCTCACCTCACTCCATACAATCCGGTTAATGCTAATTCAGTCAGTGGTTTCCTTCCGAGGCCCTTGGTCTAAATGCAATTACATAGCAAACAAGTTAAGCGGGCGCAGCTCAGCGAAGACCCTCAGTCCTGCTCTGAAGGTCTCCCAATATATTTATGTGAAATGATCTCTCTGCTAATGGGAAAGATTTATTCCAGCAATTGTATTCAGATGGTACAGAGAGATGCTTTCTTTAATGGAAGAAAATTGAATTTCTTATTGCTGGAACTTTGTCCTTCTAGAGAATTACTAACAGATCCCACCCTCTGGGCGCTGGCTCCCCTCCAGCCTTCCCCCGACACACGTGCCTTCAGAGGCTGCCTGGAAGACCACCAGCTCCCTGAGGACGAGCCCCTGTGGGGGCTGCCCTGGCTGCTGCCCTCCACGTACATGTACACGTGGGGTCGCCTCCTCTGATTTACTGCTATGTGGGGGTTTCCTGATCATTGGAAAACACTAAATCAGGGCTGCGTGGCCTCTCCCTCAGCAAGCCAGAACAGCTGTAAATTTAGCCCCCTCCCTGGTTGCTGGAGATGCTGGGGCAGATTAAGCTGACTCCCTGTGCCCCCGCAGGCCAGGAGGCCTCTTGCCAAAATAGGCATTTGGCTCGGGGAACAAATCCTTCCATCCTCCTCTGTCTCCAGTTGCCAGGAAAGCCCAGTTACACACACACACACACACACACACACACGGCCAGCAGCAGTGGCGTGCTGGTGGCTGTGTAAGCGCTGGCTTAGAGAGAAAAGACGGGCCGCCTTCATCTGTGGTGGCGGTGGTGTAAGCTGCCATCTTGCCGGTCCCGATACACAGTGACCCTCAGCACGACCCTGCCAGGTCCCGTCCGTCCGTCCTCACAACTGTTCTCAGGGTTGAGCCCACCGCTGAGGCCACCGTGTCAATCCCGCAGGCCTTCGCCTGTCATGTTTTCCCATTTCTGTGGTGAGGGTGGCCCCGGGCCGGGAGCGTGTGTAGGGCTGAGGTGCACGGATTCGCTGAGTTGGAACCAACTTGGCGCCCCTTAGTAGCAACCACAATGACGTGATTGTGTATTTCCACCGTGAAGATACAATACACCCTAAACCAGCGGTTCTCAACCTGTGGGTCGCAACCCCTTTGGGGGGGGGGTGAATGACCCTTTCACAGGGGTTTCCTGATTCATAACAGAAGCAAAATTACAGTTATGAAGTAGAAACGAAAATAATGTTAATGGTTGGGGGGTCACCACGACACGAGGAACTGTATTAAAGGGTGATGGCATTAGGAAGGTTGAGAACCACTGCCCTTGAGTTGAATTCTGACTCAGAGAGCCTATTCCAGGGCAGAATAGATCCCTGGAGGTGTAGTGGGTTATGTGTTAAAGTCCGTAGTTTGAAACCACTGGTCTCCTGTAAAGAATTCCAGTCTCAGAAACTCACAGGGACAGTTCTACCCTGTCTTATAGGGTCACTGTGAGTTGGCATCAAGTCATTGGCAGTGAGAGATGAGTTTTGGATCACCGTTGCTTAAAGAATGTGAATTTTTTCCTGTAATTTAATTTTTAATAAGGATCATGTCTAACAACCAGCTTGGAAGATTCCTGAACACTGACATAGTCAGTTCTGATGAGCTTGCATGAGCCAGCTTCTGCATCTCCCTGGATCAAGGGGTCCAAATTAGGGACCAAGCACTTGCTCAGTGTCGAGGACATGGTAAAGGCATGACTGCGATTTGTGACAACCCATCACGGAAGACTGCCTCGGGGAGAAGCCACTACAATGGGGGAACAAACCACTGTGACCGACTTGGCTCTCAGCTGGCTCACACCGCCTTCTCCCCACGAGTCCTATGTCTGAGTGTTTGTTTTCCGGGCACTGTGCTGGTTTCTTCTCAGCCACAGGGTCTCATCTACGCTGCTGTCACCGCAGCAATGTGGTCACCAGTGCCTCCTGCCAAATTAGCCGCCTCTCCTCTGGGATTCCTTACACCTTAGGAGCACCTCTCTAGGGCGGAGGCCATATATTGCTCCCAGGCAGCCCTAGTGGTGTAGCTGGCTAGGCACTGAGCTGCTCATCACAAGGTCTGTGGTTCAAATCCACAGGCTTCCAAGTCTTTCCTCTTTGATGGTGTTGGATACCTGCAGTCACAAAGGAAAAACTTGACTTGAATTCAGTGAACTT
>NW_022105611.1:15317243-15320086 GCF_000313985.2 Echinops telfairi | reverse complement strand
AGCCTGGTCTTAGACCAACTATCCACACAGGTGTCCCTGCTGATACTGGCCAGGGGAGGAGCTGCCTGACTGCTTTCTGAAGGCAGAGGCCAGGCTTGGGATGAAGAGAAGAAACTGTTGAGTGAGACAGGCCACTTAAGACAGAATCACATAAATAAACAAGCAACCTCAAGTGTCACTCAGGGAGAAGTAGCAGGGATGCAGCGGATGGGTCCTGGGTTTCTAGTTTCGGCTCTGCTCCTAACTGTCTGACCTTGGATAGTCACCCTGTCTCTCTGGACTTCCATTCTCTCATCAGTCATAGACAAATGGCCCTCCCAACCTGCTATCAGATGGAAGTCAACTCGTACAAACATAAGCCTTTCATTGCTGTACCCTGGGGCATTCCATTCCAGCTCAGGTAACTCTACTATACATGGCTTTGAAATCTTAATGGCACGCAGACAAAGCCTGTACACAGAATTGTCTCCTCTGTCTGGAAAGTTCCACCTGATCACCCTGCTGAGCCCAGCTGGAGTTTTCAGCAGGCAATAGCCACAGCTCATCCCTCTGGCTTGCCTTCGCAAACACTCGGGCGTGCTGTCCCAGTACTGGCACAACATTTCTGCCCCAGCAGCCAAGGGACCTCCCCTCCCTGACTCCTGCACTCCCTACACTGAGCAGAGCCGATCTGCTGGTGGGCACATTGCTGACTGGGCAAGAGGAAGGCTCTTCCCAAACAGGTGTTTGCCCTGGAGCTGAATGAGTTCCTGATCAATTATTTACTGAAGAACCGATGTGCATCTGTAACTTAAGGTGTGTGGGTCGGGGGGGGTGATGCTGGAGAAACGTGAGCGGCTGGATCCTGATACGGGTTCGAAGCTCACTGTCCTAGAACGAGTGCTAAGGCTCGGTTCTCCTGAGCAGCCTTCCTCAGGAACATGCCCTCTGGTGCCGCTTGCATCCGCAAGCCTTAGAGTCTGCCCCCTCCTCCCCTGCACCCCCTTTGCTCTGAAGAGGGGGAGGGGGAAGTGCATGCCAGAAATTTGAGCTTTGCTATTTAACGCCTATTCTACAAGCAGATTAAGGAAGCTGAAAGAGAAAGAACAAGACCTCTGCACATGAACTTTGATGATTAAGTGAAAGCCACTAATTGAGCTGAAGAACCATCTTTGGATCCAGGTGGCAAATAGTGACCCGAGCCTTACCCCGCTTTAACATGTTTTCACTTCCTGCCGCTATTGGCTATGTAAACCGCGTCTTGCTTGACCTGCTTTCAGAGGATCCATTTGCTCTACTCGAACACACCCTGGAACCATCTACAGGTAACTTGCTGAAGGAGTGTTCCGTGTTCCAGCGCCCATTACGATTTACCCGAGTCTTAGAAGATCCTCCCAGGGCCTCAATGACAAGTCCCACTGGACAGCCGGTCAAGTGACCACCAGTGTGGGGGTTCCCCAGTCCAGTCCTGACACCCTCCACTCTGTAATTTCTAAGACCGTCTGTCCAGCCGGATGACACAGGTCCACCTGCAGCTCTCTCGCGCGAGTTTTCTCTGCGTCCGTTTCCTCAGCCAGCTTCTCCACAGGAACCCTCCTCTGGTGTCCCTATTCTGAGGACACTTTACTCTTGAAATATTAAAATGAGAAGAGACTATCAGATCCTCTCTTCTAAGCTCTTCATTGGACAGGTGGGAAATAGTTGAGGGAGGGAAATGGATTTTCCCACTCCCCTTCCTGGGAGGCTGGATTCAAACCTCCAGGTCTTACCTCTTACTGTTCTCTGAGCTCTTGGGTAGGTTTGCTTCTTGTGTCATGTTACTAACTGCCTGTCATAGATCTGTACCTAATAAATGGAGAATCGCAATGTATTTGGATGGCTGACAAAAAAGTCAGAGTATCAGTAAAGCATGGCTGCTGACATATAGAAATTATATATTTATATAATCATTTATATATATATAAATGATTTCTGGAAACTCCACGTGTGTGTATGTTGAAATACATGCATATCACAAAGCATCTGATATTGCAACCTCTGTATATGTCCAATTCAGTGATATTATTTGTGCTACTCAGGCTGTACAACCAACACCACTCTCTGTTTCCAAAATATTTCATCACATGTAATGGAAGCTCAGTGTTTCTTGAGCCAAGACTCTCCATCTTTCCTCCCCACCTGCCCGTAGTTCCTACGAATACATCTTGGGTCTCCATGCCTTTTGCCGATCGGGATGTTTCATATACCTGAGATCATACAATACTTATGCTTTTGTGTCTGATTTATTTCATTCAGCATCTTTTCAAGGTTCACCCACAGTATAGCATGTATCAGAAATTCATTTTTTCTTTATGACTGGATAATCTTTTCTGTGTACATAAACATCCTTAACTTGCGCCTTTGATGTATATGTTCATTTATACACACAATAGGTCTAAATGGATTCAAATTCATATTTCATATAATCTTGTTGATAATTTCGAATTATTTGCTTTACTCTGGTTAAGGTCTTCTAAATGTTGACTCCTTGGGTTAGCTTTTGTTAGATTCCTGACAATGAAACCTTTTGAGTTACACCTTTGTTAGCCAGAAGCTACTTGCACTCCCTCTTCAGGAAGGGGCACTGTGGCTTTGCACCCTGTCGTGTGACTGTGCAGGCTGCGTGCCAGGAGTGGGACACGAGCTCAAGTGCCATCTTCTGGCTTTCTGACGCTCGCACTGGGGATGCTGCTGTGCAATGCAGCCCGGTCAGCTCTGACCCATGGCGACCCCGAGGGCCACAGAGCGAAATGCAGCCCGGTCCTGTGCCATCCTCAGAATCGTTCCTATGTTTGAGTCCATTCTTGGCATGATCGGAAGCCTGC
>NW_022105611.1:15312583-15316581 GCF_000313985.2 Echinops telfairi | reverse complement strand
ATCTTTCCAATCTAAAATTCCCACTTCCACACTTGATCCTTGTCACCGCTCTTCTGTCATGCTACCAGTAACTCGGTGTGGCAGGCCATTTTTTGCGGCATCCCGAGGTCTTCACAGGAAGTCCACACTAGAGCTAGGCAGATAAAGCTCTTCAGCATTTGACACCTGTCCGCCTGCCTCCTTGGCTCAAGTTCTATTTTTCCACCTTCACACCCTGTACTGTGGGGACGGCCATGTTGGGTTACTTTGCACCTACGTGCCTGCCTTTCCAAGACGCCCTGCCTTTGTCTGTGCTTCTCAGCTGCCAGATCCCCATTCCCACCCATCTTTCCTCTCAGGACTATCTCCTCCGTAAAGCACTTCCTGGTTTTTCTGAGACAGAAGAGTCGTCCCCTGCTCTGCACTCCCGAAGTCTAAGGTCTGTCCCCATCCCATGTGTTTGTGAGTTCACATGCCTTATCTTCTTCAGACTGTGCGCGCTCCGAGGGTGCCATTAGGTTTTCCTCAAGCTTGTGACCCCAGTGTCATTCCCAATCTCCATCCCGCTGCCCCCACCCTCCTACCCCAGAGACCAATCTACTGTCCTCCACTTGATTCTAACCCATAGGGGTCTCATCGGACAGAGCAGAACTGCCTCCCTTGAGTTTCTGAGACGGCAAATTCTGATGGGAGCAGACAGCCTTATATTCGACTTGCAGTTAGTACAGGAGTAGGTAGATAGCAGGGCCGAGTGGTGGAAAGATATTTATTCATCCATTGTCTTATTTACTTTTGGAAACCATAGTGTTGTAGTGCCTGTATCTGTTTTCATTTTCCACTATATTCTTACCAGGTACTTAATAAATTATTGTTCAATCATTAACAAAAGTTAGATAGTGTCCCTATTTCCAAGAAAGTCACATTCTAGTATAAACCTAATTTGACTTTTTAAGAATCTTTGGGTCTGAGAATAAAGCTAGTATGGAACAAAAATGAGATCTACAAAATCATTGCAGTTAAAAACAACAACAACAACAACAACAACAACAAACCCTAACTTGCTGCTGTGAAGTCCATCATCCCCCGGGTTATAATCCTTGTCCAAGTCCCTGAGTCTTACTTTTCCATTTGGAAGCGGGCTCAAGTTAGACTTCACCAAAAGCTTCCAGAAGACTTGCTGGGGGCATGGACTAGGTATCAGGGGAAGGGCCCCGGTCTGCAGGAAAAAGCCTTTCCTCGCAGACTAGTCGTGTATGTCTGAGAAGAGGGAAGAAGAAAACCAGGCTCCTTCAGAGAAGGTTCCGTTTTAAGCTGGACGGCCGTCGGGATGACTCGGCCTGTACCCTTCATTTTACAGGTGAGGCAGGGGAGCTCCAGGGATGGGGTGACAGTCCCTTCCATCCCTCTCAGACGCAGGGGACCACCGGTCTGCTGTGATGCTCTGACCATCCAGGGACAGAATGGCCCAGCAACAACTCGTGTCTTTGGACACGTGAGGCCTCCTGCCGAGTCTAGCCACCTGAAGTCATCATTCAGCCTTACGTAGCTGTTGAACTTCTTCAGACTTCAACTTGACTTCAGATCGCAGCTTCAGCTCCCAGGCTGCAGCGCCAATCACCCCAACCTGTGGCCAGCCCTGACTGCTGAGTACTGCATGCTGAGTCCTGAGTGCTCTCCTAAGGAATTCTCTGGACTCTGTCTTTTTGCAGATTGGTGAAAGAACACACAAGAACCGAGCTCCTGATCATTCTCGGTGGGAAAACCAACCATTAGCCCACTGGGTGAACAAGGGAGATGCTGGACTGAGAGAAGCTGGTTCGCAGAGGCTCCTGGTCCCTGGCTAGTCGGTGGGCCATGCCTGAAGGCCATGGTTATGTGGCTCAGAAAGACTGTCAGGGCGCTTGGGGGCATGGGACATCTGGCGCGTGTCTATCCAGGGTAGCCTCTGGACTGTGTCGCCAGAGACCTGCTTCTAAGAAGACGGTTTGTGCTGCCAGACAAATAGGAAGCAGCTTTGCTGCAATGTGTTTTCCTGCCTTCCTGTAAGAACACAGGCCTTGCTGTCAGGGAAGAGGAGACTAGGACGAAACAGAATCAGCTTCCCGTCCTCCCTTCCTGGGGTCGGAGTTGATGCTGGGCAGACATGCAGCCGTGGAGGTGTGGAGACAGGCAGGCTCAGCTGGGTGGACCCGAGGGGCATGACCACACACAGGCGGCACAAAGCACAAAGAGGGGGTCTGACAGAAAGATCGCCATGTTGAGGGGGCTCCCACGGGCAGATGGATATGGGCATCCAGCACATCTCCAGGTAACAACCCAATTGTGGTAACAACCCAGAGATCGCATGGGGGATGGAGGTCCACATCCAGACGGGGCCAGGGTGGGGATCCCAGCAAGAATTGGCAAGACTTGAGTCCTCGAGTGATTGGGGTGCCAGGTCGCTGCTGATATTAGGAACTCGGTCACCGAAGCAAGGCCAGGATTCATGGACAAGGCAGAAACTCTTTTGGGGAATTTGTCATGTCATAGTTCAGATGGACAAAAAATAGTAGGAGGACTTTAGGCTTGAGCAGCTGGACTTGCTGACTCCTTCTCCTAGACTGGGATTAGAAACCCTGGTGGCATGGTGGTTACTCTTTGAACTGCTAACTCCAAGGTCAGCAGTTTGAACCCACCAGCCACTCTGCAGAAGAATTATGAGGCTTTGTACTCTTGTAAGAGTTAAAGTCTTAGGCCACCCCCAGGGGCTGTTCTACCCTGTGCTAGAGGGTGGCTGTGACTAGGGATCGTTTCTATGGCAGTGAAGTGAGGAGGCTGGGACTGGTTTGGAGGCCTGCAGGGCTAGACCCATGGGAGTCAAAAGGCCTGCAGTGATGGGATGGGATGGGACGGAGAGTGGGAGGCAGAGGCAGAGGAGGGTGCCAGGGTTGGGTATCTCTCCTCTGTCTAAAGACACCCAGAGGCGGCGGCATCTCTCCACATCCCAGCCTCTCACTGTGAAATCCACTTAGAGACACTGTCAATGCCTCTGAGTTCTGACCGGAGGGCCAGTCACACCGACTGCAGGGGCACTGGATCAACTCTGACCCCATGGTCTCCATCCAGGACAGTATTACGATTGGGAAGCATGGCTCTTCACATATTTTAGCTTCCTATTGCTCGGCACATTTGCCGGCGTTGGATGGAAACAGACAACCCTTGACTTAGAAGCACCAGCCCTTTTGCTTGGCAGTGTTCCCACTCGGGGCCCTGGGGTCTCAGAACCCAGGTTCCGCTACTAGCGTGCTCAACCAATGGTTCTCTCTCGTCTGGAAAACTACACTGGTATTTCTCATTTCTCTCCCGGTTCTGGTGGTAATAGTAAGAGATACGCAAACCCTGCTGGCACAAGCAGTGTTAGTGATGGCGGTGGCTAGCACCAAGGGCCTGCTTACTGCCCTGACAGCCCCGTGCTGACATCTCACCGAGTCTCCACAGCATCCCAGTGAGGCGTGTGTGACGAGCCCCCAGGGACAGATGAGAAACTCGAGGCACCGAGATGAGGAGATGTGCCCAAGGTCACACAGCAGGCAAAAAGTGGAGCTGGATTTCAAACTCAGACTGTCTGACTCTGGAACCAGCCCTCTTAGGCACCAAGCACAGAACTTTGATTTTCATTTTCTTTAATCTTTGGATCGAGAGGAAGTCAGGGCCAGCTGGACTTTGCCACAGCATAGTGTTGTGCAGATGCCAAATGGCAGAGTCTGAGCCAGGCTCAGAGAGAACATAGCAGGGAAGGCAAGGGGCCGTGCTAGCTCAGTGGTAGGATGCCTGCCTTCCAAGTGGGAGACCTAGGTTCAGTTCCCTGCCTGTGCCCATTGGGCACGGCCACTGCTCGCCTGTCCATGAAGGCCTACACACTGCTCTGATGCTGCCCGGGTTTCAGCAGCGCTTCCAGGCTAAGGAGGACCGAGAAGAAAGGCCCAGAGGTCTACTTCTGACAATCGGCCTCTAAATCCCCGACGTTCTGATCTGTAACC
>NW_022105611.1:15302007-15311105 GCF_000313985.2 Echinops telfairi | reverse complement strand
TCTGAGCTTGATGGCCGCTTGATTACCTTCAAGCCTTTAAGACCCCAGACACTATACTTTTTGATAGCCGGGCACCATCAGCTTTCTTCACCACATTTGCTTATTCACCTGCTTTGTCTTCAGCGGAAACCCATCTTCTTGGAGCTTTCCAAAAGGAGCTCTGGTGGCCCAGTGGCTACACATGGGGCTGGGGTCTGCAGGGTCAGTAGTTTGAAACCACCAGCTGCTCCACGGGAGAAAGACCGGGCTTTCTAGCCTCATGAAGAGTTACCGTCTAGGAAACTCACGGGGGCAGTTCTACCCTGTCCTATTGGTTTGCTATGAGTTGGCACCAACTTGGTGGCAAAGACTTTGTTTTGGTGGTTTGGGCTTTAAAAAGAACACATTGAGCTCCCAAACGGAGACGGGGAAAGGTAGATGCCATGTCACACGGTGGTCACCAGGGAGCCAAGGGAGAGCAGCAGGAAAGAGACAAAGGTCTTCCCCCAGAGCAGACGGACAAAGCCTTCTTCCCCAGAGCCGGCACCATGCGCCCCAAGTTCCACTTCCCAAACTGAGAACATCTCTGTTCATGAAAGCCATCCACTTGTGGCTAAGGCAGGATCTACTATTGAACGTGGACCTCGTGCCAGCCGTTGGGCTTCTGGGTATTTTATCTCGTTTTATCTCCCCCACACAGACGAGGAAATTAAGGCCTACTTGCCTCGGATCAATAAGCTACAGGGACTTGAACGCAGGCCTCCTCCCTGCCAACCTCGAGTCTCTGCCTCACCGCAACATCCTCTGGTCTGCCCTGTGATGGACAAGCCTGCGCTGCCGAGCAAACAGGGACCGGGATTCGTTTGTGAACTCAATACGGGGATGATCGATGACAGAGCACAGGGCTGTTAGCTGCTCTTCTGGGTCAGGTGAGAAGTCGTTCCCTCCATCCTGATTGGATTCACCCCGTGGCTTTACCATTCATAAACACTCATTTCCATGCGGGGAGGGAGTTTTTAAAACCACCAACATGAATAATATATATTGGCTGATGTTTTCGGAGGAGGAAGGAGCTTTACTTTCTTCCATCTTCCATCAGGGGCATTAATCACTGTCTTTCTATCTTTAAAAAAAACCCAAACAAACTGATGGGGTAGCCTGTCAGCTCAGCTTGCTCTTCAAAGGCAGGAGTATAATTCAATAATAAATTCGCTCAGAGGCCGGCTGTCAGGAAGTTGGTGTTGATTTGAACTCCATTAGATGATCCCTCGTGCTCAGCCTCTCTAAGGACGAACAGACTGCCCACTGGCTGGGCTGAGGCTGGCGGGTGGAGTCTGCCAACGTTCCCCTGCCAGGGCTCGCCTGCACAGTCTTGCGTGCAGCATCAGGGCTGCCTCGGGAGGATGGAAAGGTTATCCTGCAGACCGGCAGGGTCAAATTTCCCTCCTCTCCAGTTGGCTTTGTTCTTGTAGAGCTCCGCTCCCAAACTCCTGGCAACTTTGGGCCTCTCTAAAAGGTAGGAAAGAGATCCCGCGGGTCTGCGGCTGATGGTTTGGCACTACAGCTTCGGGCTGTTTTCCAGGCCCGAAAACAGAGCCTTCCGGCCCTGTCTCGACACCGTCTTTCGGGACTTGTGAGCCCGAGTTCTTCCTTTTCCCACATGGCCCCTCACGCTGGCCCTGACCCTCGACTCGGCGCTTTCCTAAGACCATCTCCATGTCCATGAGTTGGATGCTGGCACACAGCTCCGGATCTCTGCTTTGTCAAGCATGAACATCACCAGAACTGCACTCCGGCCACAGCCAGCTTCTCCGCAGTCCCTGGTGGTTTGGGGAAGTCCGGCTGTCGGTCATTCTGACTCCACTGTCTAGAAAGCCCTTTAACAACTCTGGCTGGCCGAAATCCGCCGCCGCCGTTGTCATTGTCATCAGCATGCAGAATGGGAGTGATGGCAAGAAGTGACAGGAGCGGGCTTCGGAAAGTTTGTGAACAAACAAAATGGAAAGCCAGTGGAATTCCCCCCAAACTTGTTGAAGTGCCCCCGAGCAGGGTTGCACTGAGATTTTTCACTTCGTTCTCCTTAACAAAAAAGGACAGTTATGACCCACAACTTTGATGTCATGGCTGACTAGTGTGCTGTGACTCGTCAGTTTACCTGTACTCATTCAGTCACTTCCAGCAGCCAGCATTGACTGCTGCCTGCCCTGATCCAGGGGGAAAGACGAGGCTTTCTACTCCCGTAAAGAGCTACTGTCTCGGAAACCTACAGGGGCAGTTTGAGCCTGTCTTACAGGGTCGTGCTAGCTCAGTAGTATGGTTTTTGGGTTTTGGAATGTGATGGCTGGGCCTGCTTCTCTTTGGTGAGGTGTGTGAAGTTGGCTGGGATTGATGAGTTCTCGGGCCTTAGAGGGCCCACAGGCTGGCTGGAGAACCCCTGCCCCTGTCCTAGAAGGCACAAGAGGTTCATGGACAAACAAGACAGGAGGCCCTCAAAGTCAAGGGGTACAGATGCATATTTTCTTCTAAGCCTGGGGCACAGTAAGTACGGGGTCAGCACTCGTCAAATTGAGCTTCTCTTTCTGAGACAGCTCTGCTCCTCCCTGACCTGTCCCCGTCTCTGCTCTGCACAGAAACGGCCTCTCTCTGGCACCCATTCTCTTGGTCTTAAGTCCTCCTGAGCTCACCAGCTTTTCCCTTGGGATCCAGTCTCCTACCAATGGCCTCTCCCTCTCCATCCCCACCCATTTTCCTGAGTGAGATGATAACCTCCTGGCCTAGAGGAGTCCAGCCTAGAGGATTTAACAGCACACTGTTTTCTGACCAATTTAGTGTCCTCAGACCTATGCTGAAGAGATACTCAAATAGCTAGAAGCTCCTTCTGTACTACACTATACTATAGTATACTATAGTATACTATACTATACTAATGTATACTATACTATACTATACTATAGTATACTAATGCTATGCTATACTATGCTATTTTAACCCGCCCGATGTTGGCGACCCACCACTCCTCATGGAGGAGCCCAGTCGGCCCCACCCCAGCTCTTTATACTGGATGAGTTTTCTTAAGAGAACACATAGAAGCAACAGTGGAAAACAGCTTTGGCTCTACCTTGTGTGTTGTTCTAGATGCCTCCCTTCTGCCCCCTCTCTGCTCTGGGTCCCGACACCTGTTCTCATCGTATGGACCTCCATGCCTCCCCTTCTCCCACTCAAGTCCCAGTAGCAGGCACCCTTCATCGCATTCCACACAGGGCTTTAGGGGGAGAGACAAGTGTTTCACTCAGCAGCTGCAGGGTTCAGGCCTCCAAACCAGGAATAAAAAAGATGATCTTCACATCACCCAACAGGCAGCGGTGGCTCTCATGTCTGCTCTGACCCTACTTTGGATCAGCCGAGGTCATCCATGCCTATATCATTTTATGTCATGTTGCGGACAGTAGGGGTGAAATGTCAGCTAGAACCACTACTTCGTTAAATCGGTATTAAATAATTGCCCTGGGCCAGGTATGTGCTGGAGGCCGTGGACACAGATGAACCAGAGAGTGTCCTTGGGGTGGGGTGGGGATGGGCTGGGGGTCTTCCCCATTCTAGGTCCATCTGGCAACACTTCTGCCTAAAGTTATAAGGTTTGCGCTATGGAGCCCAGCCCAGCTCCATTCTGCGTGCCCGGGGCCCTCACATTCCAGGGCGCTCAGCCTTCTCTCTGGGGTGTCCCTGCTGCAGTCCCGCTGGCCCGGACTAGGATGCTATGTATGCAAAAGCAGAAGGCACGGCCCATACAACCCTGGTGCCAAGTGCTGCACTGGAGAACCCCCTACTTCCACATTCTGGACATGGGGCTACACATTCATTTCTGAGGCAATGGACCCAGTGAACACTCAAGGGAGCCCAGGACCTTGAAGACTGGCTCGCTTGCTTCCCCCACTGAACGGTGGACCACTTAGCGCTACCTCCTGCCTTTGAATTCCTCTTCCTCCCAATGGTCCAGGCAGTTAGGGTTTCAGCATGTCTCCCTGCGCCTGAGACTAAGCAGGGAATCCATAGAGCGAAAGCGACTGCCTTTCCTTACTGGCTTCAGAAAGGCTGTGGATCGCTGGGTGACAGCTGGCTTTTGGAGACGGTGAAATGGGACCCCAGGCAGTAGGAACTCTGATGCATCATACGTGGAGAAGAGCACGAGACTTTGCCCTCGGAGTACGGCTGTCATTCTCACTGCACACACGCACCAAGCCAGGCCAGCGCCTGCTCATCAGACACTTCAAACTCTGGAGTGCTCTCCACTGAGGATCCCAAGGGAATGCTGGATGGCAAGACTGCTGCTTCTTCCTTTCCTGAAATAATGATTTGACAATCTGCACCTGGCTCATCTCTTGTGTGCCTGGTGGGCTTTCCTAGAGGGCGGGTTACTCTCAAGTATCCAAGTAGCTCAACACAAATAAGACCAGACTCACTGTCCTTGGGTCAACTCATAGTGATCTCATAGGGCAGGGTAGAACTGGCCCTGTGAGTTTCTTAGACTGTAGCTGTTAATGGGAGTAGAAAGTCCTGCTTTTTCTTGCACAGTGGATGGTGGTTTCGAACTGCTGACTTGGCAGACCTCGGACCAATGCTTTTCCACTATGCCACAAGGGTTTCTTCAATTTCAACAAGGCAGTGGAATTAGAAGCTCTTCCTGATGTTATCTCCATCACCGCCACTAGTAAGTAGCAAGCACTTTTTGTCATTAGCAAGCAATCATTTTTGATGATGGATAGTATATTGAGACTATCTAGACATTTAAAAAAATGCAATTCTCCTAAGAGCCTTACAAAGTAGGCATTATCATCCTAACTGGACAGAGGAGGAGGACTGGAGCTCATATAAGTTATGCCCGCCCCCCCGAAGATCACGTGTGTTTATCAGACATCAAAGCCTGTTTTCACGATGTCATGCTTTAGTAACAACCACTGCCTCTCACGCACCAGTCACCGGGAGTCCCTGATGGCACAGATGGTAAAGTGCTGAGCTGCAAACTGAAAGGTTGGTGGTCCACCCCCAACCCCCATCAGAAGTAGGGCCTGCTGAGCTGCTTGCAAAGGATCGCCGCCCGACACCTCGTGCAGCAGCCAGTTCAACTCCACAATCATGGAGGCCCCATTAGTTGGAAACATCCTGATGGCAACTAGCCACTCCCACCAAGCCTTGTGCGGAGTGGTTTATTTTAGTCCACCTTTTCCATCTCACTGTTATTGCTCCTTTATAATTGGTGGCCCACACAGGAGAGACTAGTCCCTGTGGAAGGGCAGCCAAACGAGAGGAAACCTCTCCATGCGATGGATTGACAGAGTGGCTGCAACACGGTGGGGCTGGGGAAGGACCAGGCAGGGTTTCGCTCTGTTGTACAGAGAGCCACTCTGGGTCAGAACTGACTCCGACGGCACTTGACAATAATTAACAGCGCACTAAGGTGAAGTCATCTCCCTGAGGTTGCACACAGGCAGCAGAAGGTAAAACCAGGATTCATACTCTGGCCACTTTCTATCATTTCTGTTTTGCTTTGTTTTTTTACTATACTATACTCTATCATATAAAAAAGGAGTCACCAAATCAAACTTGGTGACTGATTCCACTTTACCAAACAACACAAATAAGCCCAGGTCCAGATGAGAGAATACCAAGTGGGCGGGCTAATGACAATGGGCACCTGGTGCCTTGGTTTCTGTCTCTGGTCACTTGTGCTTATTTTCATCTGTTTGGTGATTGTCAGCATGCTCACAGGGGCCTCGGCTGAATCTGGACCAGGGAGGAGCAGGAATATAAAGACTCGACAAATATTAGGCCAGAGGAAGCTTCCCAGGAATACTTTGGAGAAGATCATTCACTCCCCTTTTATTTTGTAGAGAAAATGCTAGCTCTAGCTCCTGCCCTAAGTGCTGTGGGTTTAGAGAGATGACTGCTTTCGGCTTTCACTCTGTGTAATTTAATGGAAGATGACAGATCTATAAATAATGATCTGGGCGCTAACTTCTACTCCTGTGTCTACTACCTAATCTGTAGTGTAGTTTTCGGCAGGTGATCTAACCTCCCTGAACTCTGAATCCTCTGTCTAAAATTAAGTCAAATAGATAATGTCCCCATAGACTCCTCTCTCCAGCATCCCTTTAATGCAATCAGTTATTAAACTTGGCAGATTTTTCTTTTTAAATAAACTTGAAGCCATCCTTCACCTACTTCACTACTCTGATGGTCCTCATAGGGCAGGAACCAGGACTTGATCTCTGCTTCTTCTGACTTCTGGGCACTGAAATCATACACATGAAGGTGCACCAGGTGTGACTGCTGAGTTGAACGGCTCTGAAAGCTCGGCAGAGAAGAGGCATTACTACGCTACATTGGAAGACATCCCAATTCCATGATGATAGACTCTTCTCTTTTGTATACTTCTTCATCCATCGCAGCTCCTGATCTCGGGACCAGAAAACAGAGAGCTAGCCTTTGCTGGCTCCGCACACTTCCAAGCTTCTGGATCTTTGTGTAAGTCCTCTAGCTGGAACGTTCTTGTCATTTCATTGCGGAGCTATTTATTTCTTGTCTTTAAGACTCAGAGAAGCACACCATACAAGGACTGTAAATAATAAAATCCAAATCCAAAGGAGGGAAGTTGTATTAGAACTTAAATTGCGAACAAATGGTTTGCAGAGGGCGAGAGATCACAGTGGAAACCCAAACCATTCACAGGGTCCACAGGAGGATTAAGCCTCTGGTGACTCCCCTCTGAACACAGTTCAGGAATATCAACAGCCTTGCTATCAGACAGAGTGGGTTGTAAAGTGGATTATGGCAGAAGCGGTTCACTTGAAACGTTATACTTTATCATTTGATCTCCCTTTTGACCCATTTTACAGCTGTTTTGGTTTGTCATATTTTCTGCTTTCTTTTCAATTGAGGTTTTTGTACATTTTGTCATCATCGTTGTTGGTTTTATTGTTGGCGCTATTCACTTCCTGTTTGTGCATCGTATGATGCTCTGTCTATGAAATCCAGGATAGATAAATCTATAGAGACGGCGAGTGGATAAGTAATGACCTAGGGGCACGGCAGGAGAGGTTGGGGGGGAAATGGGGAGCCAACAACGAGAGAAAAACGTTCTGAAACTGACTGTGGTTATGATTGTACCACTCTTCCTAGTATGACTGGACGATTTATCTTGGCATGTGAAGTATACAGAAGTAAAACTGTTTTTCAAAAACCTCAGCTTATAAACCACCTTGCATCCTTCTGACCCCAAAGCACCTCCCCTGTGTTCCCAGAGAACCCTGGGGACATATCTCTGACCCATCACACCATCACTGTCCATTTAGTTCACCCAGTGGACTGTGCGTGTGACCAATGGAAAGCACAGAGACTGTCCTTTCCTCCTCCCTGTGGTCCTAGCACTGGGCTGGGCACACGGTGGACACCTGTGAAGAATAGTTCCGAAGGGTGACACAACTGAAAAAGGAAAGCATGTGGGTGTATGGCTTGGGTGTACCCTCCCACACTGTCACCCCACCTACACCCCAGCAACACCGTGTGGCTCTAAGCTCTGAGGGTGAGCAGTGGCCACACCTTCCAGCTCTTCTGGAGGCCGCAGGATCAGTGAGAGTTGACTGCAAAGTGAGTATTGATCTAAGATTCCCCTGGGACTTTGGATTTCTCACGCTTTCCATCTATCACCCAGCGGGAGCAGCAAACCCTGGCACCTAAAAATTTCCAAAGGCCTTGGAGAGCAGTTTTCTAAATTCGGGTACATGAGACTGCTTCTCTGCCTGCTCTGACATACCACCAGAAACCTGTGTTGCTTCCCTCTTGGCCTTCACCCACCCTCCACCGCCCGCACCTGACCCTCCTCCAGTGAGCCCAGGGCCTTATAGACTCACCCTTCGTCAAAGGGGTTCTCCCCGGGGATGATGTGTGTGCTGTCCCTGCCCACCAGGAACTGGATGCGGTCGTAGAAGGAATGGAGGTTCTGCTGGGACACCGGGGCCTGCGTCTCCTGGATGATGTCCACAGGGTCGGGGGAGCCCAGGCACAGCGGGTTGATGTGGCAGAGGGGCTGCAGGCAGCAGTCAGGGTCCATGCAGTCCACCAAGCCATCTGGAGGGGAGACAGGGTATCTGTTTAGATTGCTAGGTTCAATCAGTCATGCTGGCCCAGACGTCTCCAACTCCTTTCTGCTGTGACCCAATCATTGGACATACTTTATTAGGTGCTTGAGAGAAGTCAGGGCCCTTTGCTGGACACTGAGGAAGTCAAGGGGTTTCAGACCTGGTCCTAGCTTACCAGTCTTGTGAGGGAGAGGGAGGAGGAGAGGGGAAAGGAAAGGATTTACCTATTCAGCTAGCTACACATACATGCATCCGTAGAGAGGGTTTATATGAAGGAGCAGTACATCCAAAGGAGTAGGTGAGAGAACATGGTCACTTGAGTCACTAAATTCAAATGCTGGCATGTGGAAGGTGAGGGAAATAGCAGGAATGAGGCACCAAGATCAGACATTTTGCTGGGGCAGTAACGAAAGTCTTTAAGCAGAGGCATCTGCTTTGCATTGTGGGAAGACCATTTCCTGCAGTGCAGAGAATGGACTGGAGGGAGTTGGGGGTGGGGGCGCGAGGAAGCTACAGGCTGCCAAGTTGATAAGTAATGGTTTCGCAGACTGGAGTGGTAACAGTGTGAGTAGAGGAGACCAGATGTTTTGGAGAGAGATTTAAGACGCAAAACTTTTCAGATCCAGTGACTGACTAGTTTTGGGGGCAGAGGAAGGGTAGTGGGGGGAGGTGAGGGCCCTGGACTACTAAGCATCTCTCCCAGCTGCAAGGGAACTGTGTGCCCTGAGACGCAGTCCTCAGTCCTCTGGAGACCTGGCTCAGCCAGGCAATGACTGGACTCGAGCCCCATCCACAGGGCAGCACACATTGATAGCTTGGGCTTTAGGCTGAACCCTCTCTCTTCTTTCTTAGCTGTGCAACCTTAGGCAAGCTATGTGACATCTCTGAAACCCAGTTTTTCCCTCTTAATAAATCTGAGACAAAAACTCTTTGTGCTACACAATGCCCAAGGGATTTTAGCCCTGTTTCACCCAAACTCAGAGC
>NW_022105611.1:15298885-15300283 GCF_000313985.2 Echinops telfairi | reverse complement strand
GAGTAACCTATTCCAACAACTGAAGGAAAACAAAGCCAACCTAAAAATACTCTATCCAGCCAAATTATCGATCAAGATAGATGGAGAAGTAAGAGTCTTCCCAGACAAGGAAAAACTCAAAGAATAAGTTAGAAGAGACCCAGCCCTACAAAAGATCCTTGCTGACCCAGTATGGGCAGAAAAACAGTACTCACCAAGCATAAATAAGATACCGCCACATAGAACAATCCCACCCAGAGGGCAACAAAGAGAAAACAGCCCCCAAGATAGCATTGGCTTAAGGGTGAAAAGAAGTCAAGAATGAAACACACACACACACCACACTGATAAGAAAAGGAGGTAGTAAAACACCCAACACAAAATGTATAAGATAACACCACAGAGTCCACAGAGGAAGATAATAACCCTGAATATCAATGGACTGAACTCAGGCATTAAAAGACGGAGGCTGGCAGACTGACTTAGAAAACACAACCCATAAATCTGCTGCCTATAGGAGATACATCTCAAGACTATGGACAAAAATAGGCTCAGAATCAGACTGGAGAAAGTTATATCAAGCTAATGGCAATTTAAAAACAACAACAGGGGTTGCAATCCTAACCTCAGATAAAATTGACTTCAAAGTGCAAACCATAGAAAGGACATGATATAGTGCTCAAGGGAACTATAGACAAAGAACCACTAAGAATTTTAAACATATATTCCCTGAACAAGAGACCAACTGAATATGTCAACCAAATGCTACAAAAGATGAAAAAGAAATCACAGCCTCAACAATTATAGTAGGTGACTTCCATACACTGCTCTCTGAGAAAGATCGATCACAGGGAAAGAAACTAAACAAGAAAGCTAGAGATCTAAACACTATAATTAGGCAATTTGACCTTCTATTTGCAGAGCTCTTAATCCAAATACCAAAAAATTCACATTATTTTCAAGCCCACATGGCACATATTCCAAGACAGACCATATGCTGAGGCATAAAGCGAATCTGCATAAGTTTAAGCACATTGACACAATACAGACGTCTCCCTCTGGTCACTGTGCCATAAGGCTGGAAATCAACAAAAGGAAGAGGAAATAAACAAGAGCAAACAATTAGAGGATGAATAACTCTCTACTGCAAAAGGAGTGTGTGCTGGCAGGGAACACGATGGACCAAAACTTATGGGACACAGCAAAGGCAGTTATTGGAGGAAGTTTCATAGCAATACATGCACACCTGAGAAAGGAAGAGAGACTCTTAACTGATATGCTGGCACAAAATTTACAACAACTAGAGCAGAGTCAGCAGGACAATCCTACTAATAGCCAAAGAAAAGAAATAATAAAAATCAGGGCTGAGATTCAGGACAGGGAAAATAAGAAAACTAAGGGAAAAATTAATGCTGCTAA
>NW_022105611.1:15276843-15290272 GCF_000313985.2 Echinops telfairi | reverse complement strand
CAAGGGCTCAAGTAGCCATAAAATGTTTGAGAATGATGATGTCAACAAATGTACAAATGTGCTTGACACAGTGGATGTATGTATGGATTGTGATAAGAGTTGTATGAGCCCCAATAAAATGATTTTTTATAAAGATAAATAAATAAAGAGAACGGGTGGCATGCATTTGTTAAGTAAGCACAGAGCCTAGTACTATGCCCGCAATGCTAGCGTAGCAGCTGGCACATAGTAAGTGCTCAGTAAAGTGGCAGTCCCCCTTCACCACTGTGAATCTAGAACTTTGCTCACTGAACTGAGGGCCACTTTCCCTTGGTCTGCTCGCCTGCTGAATTCAGTCTGAGTTATGGGAGAAAGGCTGCCTCTCACTGCAGCATGGCTCCTGTCCCAGGTTCTCCTAAATGTACCAATTGCCTAGCAAGGCACCTGTCTTCTGTAGCCGGCGGGCTCCCCCACTCTCTCTGGCTGCCCCTGACAGGCATCGCTTAAACACATAATCACAACCCAGCTGAGGGTTGTTTGCATTCTGCTATTGATGTTGGCATGACAGATTCAGCTGCCGCATCCGTAACTCTGCAGAAATGCTCCATTATTCAATCCCAGCGAGCGGGGATGCTGACCATTAAATCAGCTAGCACAATTGAAGGGCCGTGAAAAGTCAGGGCTAATTTGAAATTTGATTAGCTCTTGCCTGCTCTTGTTTACCACCGAAGCAGTCTCTGGAAACCAGATTTTTACCTCTTTATAAACACTGGCCTCTAAGGCACCTGGGAGGACCACGTCCTACCGAGGAGGGAGGTCTGCTCTGGGATCCGTCTGTGAGGAAGGCTGGGCAAGAATGATGGCGACCGTTACTACTGACACTAACTGAATGATGGCGATAAGTCACAGCTGTTCACTGGTGCCAGGCACCGTGCTAAGTGTTAGTATTCCCGACCCAATGAAGTCAAGCCCTTCGTTTGAGAGAGGGGACCAAAGGTTCAAAGTGCTACAGGAACTTGGCCAAGATCCCTAAGCAAGTCCAGTGGAGGAGTCGGGACTTGCTTCTTTCTGCGAGGTAAATGGCTCTTTGAGCTCCGGAGAGCCATGTTTCAGGCTAATTTCTCTTCTTGGAGTTGTCGGGCAGTTTTGGTTGTATAAATCTGAGTTTGAAGACCTTTGTGAAAAGCTTGGGTTCTCATGGCAGATCAAACTGCAGCGATTGATAAGTGTTTCCACTGGCAGATTAAAAAGAATAGATACAGGGCTTTCTTCCCAGTCCATCTTCATCTGGAAGTTCTGAGAAAGTGAGCTCAGAACCAGAGCCACACACAAAGCTCCACTGAGTCCGGCGTCAGCGGCGGCTGGGCATGCGGTGCACTGGCTGGAGACAGAGCCCTGGTCTTCCCCATGGAGGGCGAGAATTCGACCACTGAACCACCCTGCCCTTGCTTTAGAGAACTGAACTTCACAAACATGGCGATGACAAGACTCCTGCAAGTCAGGGAAGTGGAGACTTCAGGGGCTTGCAGATGGGGGTCCTACGAAATGGAGGTACCACACGGACCCAGAAGGTGGACTTGTTCACTGTATGCCATGCACGCATTAGTGCCGAGCCCAGAATTTGGTCTACCTTTTTAAGTTGGCGCTTTCTATTCAGTCAGCAAGTATTTGCGGAGTAGTGGGTGTGCGCCAAACCTGCCCTCACACAAACCATCACAGTGAAGAGAGATATTTTCAAAGTGACTAGTGTCCACAAAATTATTATCAAAGGCTGTCATTTATGAGACTAGCTTTGGGGCAAAGCCCTCCCCCTATTTTCAAATGCACCATATGGCAGCCTGAGAGGACGCATGTGGCTGTCCTACAGTCAGGGGCGATCTCTGCTATTTCATGTTCTTAGCAGCAATGATCTCAGGAGATTCGGATGAAAAGGGAGAGCTATGTCCTGGGGTCAGGAAAGCGCAGTTGGGGGTGGACGAGAAGCCGCTCTCTACATGTTGTTCAGGAATCTCTCTCCTTTGGGCTACTTTAGAAATACGTACCTTTTCTAAGTATTTCACAGATCACAAATTTTACTCATAAGTTGGTTGGCTTATAAAATACTCATATTCACTAGAATTTGTTCTTTCCATTGATAGGAAAGCAATCAACCATAATAACAGGAAAACTGAGTGTGTGTGTAGGTTATTCCTCTTCTTTAAATTTTCATTAAAATCTTCCTAAACCCTAAACCCCAACTTTTGAGAAGGTGCATATTTTTTCTCTAGAAATTTCTTCTGCCTCACAGTCCTGAAGTGGCCCCCACCCCTTGCTCTTCTTAATTGGTGACAGTGAAGGACTAAGAAAATGTCCAAGAGGCTATTGGGGTTGCTGGAGGCTGGGAGAGGTGCCAGACTGCTGCACCTAGCAGAGGCCTCTGATGGGGAGGGAAAGGAGTGGGAGTGGCCAGAGTAAAGGACTCTTAGTCCACATCCATCCTCCAGCACTGACCCCGGTTGTAAAATGGAGGTGGTGAGATCAAGCTCATGCGTTTACGTGATGCCGGAATCGTTGGAAGCTGGAAGTCGTTGGGACTGCCCTGTCTTTCTGGGGCTTGCAGGCTTCCTGCCTGTAACAGGATATTGTCTTCCCCTTTCCTTGGGCTCACTCTTCGGTTTTCATACGTTTTTACACTTTCTGTGGCTATAAGACCATCAGAGGTGGCATACAAGAAAATTCCTCTTTACCATAACCTCCTTCTATGTAACAATTACTGAGGAATAGAACAAGGGAAGGCAGACCATAAGGATTTCACTGCCTTTTAATAATGCTATGCCACACACTAAAACCCAAACCCACTGCCACTGAGTTGATGCTGGCTTATAAGCACCCTATACGACAGGGACAGGGTGAAACTGCCCCCGTGGGTTTCCTAGACTGTAGCTCTTGATGGGAGCTGAGAGCCTCATCTTTCTCCCCTGGAGCTCCTGGTGGTTTTGAACTGCTGACCTTGCAGTTGACAGCTCAACGTGTAACCACTATACCACTAAGGCTCCCTACCTCTCCCTACCTCTATTAGGTCTCTAACAGTTTACACAGCAATTTCCCACAGACCTTCCAGATGCATGTTGGAGCCGACGCTATGGAAGTTCGAAGTGACCACAGCACTCATTCAAGTCCTTCTGGTGGGAAGGTGGGGACATTTGGGAACGCCTGCTTCTTCCACAGTGAGCAAACAGGGCAGAATGGCCCAGACTGTCCTCTCAGGGAAGCACGGCCTCTGAAGCAGAGGTCCCGTGCACAAATAACGGAGCCCAAGTCCAACCACGGTCTTCAGGGAACACAGACGGTGGAGGAGCATCACGGACACATCCCCAGTGAGAGGCAGACTGTGGGCAGAGAAACTCCAGGGGAAGGGAAGTGACAGACGGGAGGCCGCCTGCTTCAAAGGGACCTGAAGACCGATGGACCACACTCAGCTTGGATCTTAACTCAAAGAAAGGACCCAACGAACCCAGTGCCAGTTGCAAAACAACTGGAAGTTTACACATCAACTAGATAATTGACGAAATTAAGAAACCATGTTACATTTTGTAGGTTTGATAATGATACGAGGTTTAAAAAAAGGAGTATTTTTTTTCCAAATGATAAGATACCTAGGATTGGTTTCAAAATCATCAGGGGGAAAGTGGGAGTTGGCGGGAAGGGTTGATTACTAGTGTTGGGTGAGGGGAAGGCACGTGGGGGGCTCCTCCTATGATTCAGTTTGCTTTGGTGTATATTCAAACTCTCCACTAAACAAAAAAATAATTAAGGAGAGGATAAGAAATGGGGCTGAGAACTCAGAGGCAGGGGCTCAGCTAACCTTTTCCACTTGACAAATGAGGAAGCTTTACAAATGCATCTCAGTTTACACGATGCATCCGAGGTCAAAACAGCTAGGGAAACTGCACAAGCGGGAATCTGATCCCTGATCTGTCTCCAAATTCAGCTGCGAGGTGCTGTTCGCTGCCGGTCTCTCTGCCTAGATCAGGGCTTTTGATTCTGGGGTGCCTCCAGCCCTACCCTCGCTCCCTAGGAGGGAGAGGCAGGCCTGCATCCACTACGCCCAGCACAGGGCCTGGTGCACAGGAAGCACATCAGCTGAGTGAGTGACTGAGTATCCCAAATCAAGCAGTGCCATCGGTTTGGTGGGCCCAAGGGAGGGGCCTGAGGGGGTGATATAGGGCCATTCCCTGCCACATAGTCCTTCCTCGACTTCAAACGGAGCCGAAGGCCGAAAAGACTGTGTGCATTCAGCACGTACTATGGCCCCATTATTCTATCCCATACAGGAATGCAACAGGATTACTACCTGCAAAGACTTCAGCAGAGTGGCTGAGAGGGCGACAACAGACCAGTGGGGAAGAAGAAAGCAGAGGCGCTAGGGGGTCCCTTAGGTGGGAACCTGGCTCAAGCTGGGGCTGGGATACCTCCTGGGGGTGACCGAGTGGTTCAAGTGAGATGACAGGGATGGACAAACATGAGCCACAAGGAGAATAAGGTGGGGACGGGTTAGGGAAATGTATGGACTAGAGGCAGTTGTCTGTAAGGCTACTTAAATGGACAATCCCACGGACAGTGTATACCACACCCATCCTTCCCTCTGAAGGTCACACTCTTCTCCTGGCCCGAGAGCCCACGAGCCAGGCTTTTCTCCTTTTGTCCGCAGTCCGGCCACGGAACTGCTGACCAACAGGCTGCCAACAGTGTGGGCGGGGAGCCTGGGGTGCCGTGGGGGTGGGATGAGTGTGCCTGTCTTCCGTATACATCTGGGAGAAGTTTTTGTCATTTTGCGATAATTAATTCTGTGCCTTCTTTCAAAGGGCTTGCAAAGTCTTTATCTGCTCCTTGAAATACAGAGCTTTTAAAGGTCCATTTCTCTCTGTCTCTTATCACATAAAACTTGGTTGAGAGACAGTCAGAAGGGTGACCAAATTCTATGGCTTTAGGTGAACTCTCCGTTTCAGCAGTGGGAGGTGGGGAGGGCAAAGGAGGACAGAGAGCTTTATTCCTGTTTTCCTGCAATTTTTCCTTCCAGGTTGTATCCACCAATTATCTGTATTGCAACCCATGATAAAGAGATATCACACCTGGAAGCTACTAAAAGCCCCTTCCTCAAAAGGAGACGGTCGTCTGATTCCAGTGGACTCATGACTCTGGCCACCACTGCTTTTTAAACATTGGTTCCGAGCTCTCCTACTGGGCTGCTGTGTGACTTTGGGCTAATCATTCCAGATCTCGGTGCCTGTTTCCCTGTAAGCAAATGTCTGCCTTGCTAGGTGGTTGTGAGCGCTGGGAGTCATATACCCAGAGTGCCCTGCCAGCACTGAGTGATGCTCTACACAGGGTCATTGCAGTTTTCCTTTATGAGCAGTTAGAGACCTGTCTTTTTTCCTCTCCTCCTGACAGTGAATAGGCTAACAATTTGCATGACAAAATTTAATTAATAAATGCAAAGTTGAGAATACGTTTTATCACACGGGGAAATAAATTAGAATCTTAAGTGAAAAAGAGTAGAATATAAAATTACAGACACCCACTGCCACTGAATTGATTCTGACTCATAGAGACCCTACAGGACAGAGTAGAATGGCTCCCTCGGGCTTCGGAGACTGTGAATCTTCATGGGAGCACAGAGCCTCCTCTTTCTCTGATGGAGCAGCTGGTGGGTTCAAACTGCTGACCTTGTGGTTAGCAGCCCCAACTCCTAACCTACTGCTCCAGCAGAGCTCCATAAAATGATAGCATGATTCTATTTTAAAAGCCAATTACACATGCTTGTACATTTACAGATTCATTTAACAAAATAGTAAGCATCATGTCTCTGTGATTACAAGTGGAAAGGAGTGGGAGGAAGCAGATTTGACAGTTGTAGGCGATGAGTTCAGGCTTAGCAAAGGTGAGAGCCTCACAGTCACACAGTGAGCAAACAGAGGAGCGAGGGTTTGGGCCCCTAACCAACTGGGGCAGCACATCCCCACCATTGGGCTTTGCTGCCTCCGGGGCACCTTACCATCCCATGCGATAGTCACTTAGCATGCTTCCTTTTACACACAGTCACCTGGCATACTTGGGCCACAGGTCTGCTATCTCTGGGTTGGGGAGGAGATGAACATCCCCATCAGAAGGTTGGTGGGCACTCAGGGAGGAGATGCGTGCAGTAGCTCGTCATGAATGGCATGCTTGGAGTAGGGCACACTTTCTTTGTCAAAAAGACAACACAAGGATTTCCCAGTGAGTGAGGAGAGGGTGAGTGAGTGAGCAGGGGCCTCTTGGTCCCAGTGGGCCCCCTCACTGACCCTGATGACATCGGGAGGCACGGGTCATCCCAACAGAGGCACCAGGAGTCTGGGAATTACTGAGTCACTCTCGGAATCAGTTTTTGTTTATGTAAATTAAGGCCACAACCATCAATGAAAAGAAAAACAAACCAATAAAGTGACTCCCGACTTAGCCATATTGCGTAACTGTTTTTGTTTTCTTTCACAGTCTAAAAACACTGCAACAACATTCTTAATGAAGCTTGAAATTCAAGTGTAATTTGAGAAGGATTGCTCTAAGCCTGGCAAACTGGGGAAGAAGGGGAACTGGAGTTCTCAGAGGACTTGGTGGGCCTCGTCGCTCTGTAGGGGAGCCACACACTCCTGGGGCCCAGACTGCATGCACGAAGGCAGCTCGTGGCACCCACCAGCTGGGAGATGTGGGCAAAACACTTCAGACCTTCCAGCCTCGGTTTCCTTGAGGCAAGAAGAGAGCAAGGGGACGTTGACATCAAGAGGAGCCCTGGCGGCCCGAGTAGCTAAGAGCTCAGCCATGAACAGAAAGGCGGTGGGTCTAGCTGACCCAGCTGCTCTGTGAGAGAAAATCCCCGTGGTCTGTTCTCACAGGGACAGCCGAGCGAACGCTGTGGAGCCGTTCCACGCTGCCATGCCGGGCACTACAGTAGATTGTTTCGATGGCACACGGCATCACCAAGTTACCCCTCCCCCCTCAGTGTTGTTGGGGACATACATAATGTCTTTGAAAACTATCAAATGACACAGACTTGGTCATTACCATTCTTCGGTGGGCCTAGCCCCACTGGTTGGACTGAGAACTGCAAGGTCAGCAGTTTGAAAGCATCCGCCAGCATCCGCCACGCTGTGGGGGAAAGATGGTGCTTTCTACTCCTGTGAAGAGTTAGTCTCAGAAAGCCAGTGGGATATTCTACCCTGTCCTCTCGGGCTGCTATGAGCCAGAGCCAACACGACGGCGACGGCGGTGAGTTTGGTTTTTGGAAACACTCTCACTATGTACAGCACAGGAAGAGGAGGAAGTGCTCTGGGCTCACTGGGCCATGAAGAAGGGTGAGGGGGTTGGGGTCCAGTTAAGGATGTCAGATATGAGTTTGAGTGTGCCTTCTTCTCTCTCTGGGCTTCAGTTGGGCTGTCTGTGACGTGCATGAGGTTAGGGGGGAGTTGATGTTGATGCTCTTTGATGTCCTTTCTAGTCCTATTACCGGACGGTTAATTTCTTCTCCATTCCCCTGGGTCATAAATGCCAAGAAGAATCACTCTGGGAAACACTAACATTACTTCCCTTTGCCCTACATGATTTGTCTGGGATTCTTGCTGGGTCTCCCATCCTGGCTGACATACAGGCAAGGATTTCTTTCTTCCTCCATTGGATGGAGCTGTTCAGATTACACTTGCTTCCCCGTGACTGTGAGCTTCCTGAGGGAAAAGGCCTGGGCTGTGTCCATTGACCTTCAGAGTCCCCCCTCAAAAGCGAGCCCCGTGCTTTGGACAGCACAGAAACCCAGTATGGAGGTGCCTGGCTGATTTGAAGAGCATCTGGCGCCAAGTATGTGGACGCCCACACACTACCAGCTTCTCCCTCACCTCCAACTTTGGCCCCCTTTGGCCCATGTCTTGGGGGATCAGGAGGTGAGTGAGGATAGGCAGTGGGGAGAGTCAATTCCTTGTGGTTGTTTTACCTGAGCCGGTGCCCCTCTGCAAAGCAGGTCTGCTCTGCCTCTTCCCCAAACTCCCCCCCTGGACAGAGAGCTGGGCCAACTGAGAGGGCCCCGAGGGAGGGCATTCCTCGTTTCCCAACTCAAACTCCAAGGCCGAAGGACTGTCACCGATCGGGCTTCCCCAGTGGGTTGAGTCTTCATCAAGCCGGCACGTGGAAACCTTCCTGACTAGACTGCAAGCCCCAGGAGGACAAGGCTCGTGGCAGGGCCCCGTCCCAGGAGGATGTCTAGGCATCTGATGGCACCAGTGGACTGGGTGGATGATGCTTTGCCACAGCAACTAGCCCACTGCATGGCAATGGATGCTTATTTTGTTTCTCTTTCCCCTGAGACGCTCTTTCCTGCTTCACAAACGTGGAGAGAGCGCCCTCTTCCTCTCTGGAGGGCCTGTCTCCAGAACCGAGTCCAGTGCCCCCTGGAGTGGATACTCACTTCACATTGGGTACGTGGGTGAATAAAGTCACACTAAAGGGCTTCTGTGAGGCTTTGATTAAAAAAAAAAAAAGCGAGGTAAAAGCTCACTTCAGACCCTAACATGTTCCATAGTAGGAGAGTCTCTGCAATCGAAAAGTTCTGGTGGTTCTGCTGCAGTTCCTGTGATGCACTTCTCAGAACAGCCAGAGAAGACGCTCGTCCCCTGGGATCTGAACCAACAGTGCTCCTTAGGGGAAGCAGCCCTCTCTCCCACCAAAGCAGGGCTCTCTCTGTGCCCATGCCACGTGCGGTGAGAGCTGGTTCTGAAGTAAACAGCGGCGGTGTGACATGTTCCGTGAGGGAGTACATGAGCCTTGTTTCAACATCGGTTCTTATACGTGTGACAGGGAAGGTAGGTCTGCTCTCTTGCCACTTTTGTCAAGCACATTCAGTTCCTTAGCTGCCTAAATGCTCAGCAGCTGTTTGAAGGTTTTTGCCACAACCCTGGATTCTGGAGAAGGGAATTCTTCACCAGGTGGTTTCTCTCCCCTTCTCGTCTGTTCCATGAATGTCAATGTCAGTCGCTGGAATTCTGTCTAGAGTGGCAAGGTCAGGGGGTATGCTGAGGAGACTGTGCACATACTCTGGGCTGACATCTATTTCCTTCGAATAGCAAACCTGCTCATACGTTTTCTTGCCTAGAGACAGGGACCCACACTGTGCCCCCGGTGCTCGTTGCTTCTCAGGCTGCCTGTGCCCATGCTGACCCCTCTGAAAGGAGATCCAGCTCCTTCCGGGAAGAGCCTCCCACTCAAGTCTCACCTTCTTGATGAGAATGGTCCTCCCGGCCCAACAGCTAATACAGAACTCTACGCCAGCACTTTCCACAGGCCATTAGCACACTGTGTCTTTCTTGTTCCTTTGAGTCCCTGCAGAGCAGGGCCAGGACTTATCTTTGGGCCTGGGCTCATAGCAGAAACTGGGTATTTACAAAAGACACAAGAAGCAATGAACTCCACAGATTTCAGACAGACTAAGGCCTAAGGAGGAAAACAGGCCTGCTATCTGCCCAGGCCCAACCCTACAGGCTCCATATTGACAATTATTCCACTGGGATTAGGCTGGCTTGGCCCATGGAGGGCAACAGACAGAAGGACTGAAAGCTGGCTCAGAGAAAGACCTGTGTGGAAGGCAGTGCCTTCTCCTTCCAGACTGCTGAAGTCAACTCCTAGCGAATGGAGCAGAGTAAGTACGGTATCACATGGTTGGTCTTTCAATCCTTACAGTGCCTGGAGATTGTAAAATGGTTCTAAATAGAATATTCCTAAAGGCTGGCTTGGAAAGCTGTCCTCTCGATCCCTACTCTATCCAGTATACCAGAATGTCCTTTGGTATGAATAAGAGCTACATGAACATGTTTGGACAAAGTCAACTGTAAGTCACCAATTAGAAAGAGAGGGTTAACAGTTTTGATATTTTCTCCCCTTGCCACTTTCTTATTAATCTCCCCAAAACTCCTGTGATTGGTAGAAGCAGGCACCACTTGTAGGTGGTAGAGTAGAGCACATAACGGTGGTATGTATGCAAGTTTACACAACAGAAAATGAAGAATAGAATACACGGGCAGAGTGGTCCTCGTGGTCCAATGGCCCACAGCTTAGAAAAAGGGGAGTGATCCTGGGGATGTCAAGCACCTTGCATGAGTCCCATGAACTGGAATCAGAATATAAATTTCTTTACCGGTGAACAAGGAGCCACCTAGTTCAGAAGCAACAAAGCCCACATGGAAGAAGGACACCAGTCTGTGTGACCACGAGGAACTGAAGGGATCAGTTATCAGGCACCAAAGAACAAAAATTCATATCATGGTGTGTTCACCTCCCTGATATGATCACTAAAGACAAAGTGGGTGCATAAGCAAATGTGGCAAAGAAAGCTGATGGTGCCCGGCTATCAAAAGATATAGCGTCTGGGGTCTTAAGGGTTTGAAGATAAACAAGCGGCCATCTAGCTCAGAAGCAACAAAGCCCACATGGAAGAAGCACACCAGCCTATGTAATCGCGAGGTGTCGAAGGGATCAGGTATCAGGCATCAAAGAACAGAAAAATCAAATCATTGTGAATGAGGGGGAGTACAGATTGGGGACCCAAGACCCATCTGTAGGCAATAGGACATCCCCTTACAGAAAGGTCACGAGGAGGAGATGAGCCAGTCAGGGTGCAGCATAGCAACAATAAAACACACAACTTTCCTCTAGTTCCTAAATGCTTCCTCCCCACCCACCATCATGATCCCAATTCTACCTTACAAATTTGACTAGACCAGATGATGTACACTGGTACAGATAGGAACTGGAAACACAGGGAATCCAGGATGGATGATCCCTTTAGGACCAGTGGTGAGAATGGCGATACCAGGAGGGTGGAGGAAGGGTGGGGTGGAAAGGGCGAACCGATTACAAGATCTAAATACAACCTCCTCCCTGGGGGATGGATAACAGAAAAGTGTGTGAAGGGAGACATCAGACAGTGCAAGATATGACAAAATAATAATAATTTATAAATTATCAAGGTTTCATGAGGGGGCAGGGAGCAGGGAGGGAGGGGATAAAGGAGCTGATACCAAGGGCTCAAGCAGAAAGCAAATGTTTTGAGAATGATGATGGCAACAAATGTACAAATGTGCTTGACACAGTGTAAGTATGTATGGATTGTGATACAAGTTGTATGAACCCCCAATAAAATGATTTGAAATAAATAATAAATTCCTTCAACTTCAGCAAATGAATGTTCTACAAGACTAGGTCCCCCCACCTTACCCCACCCGTGTCTACCCCAGAACTTGAGAGCAAAATCAACGACTTCTATTAAAACCCCACAGGGACAGAGGCTGTGGGGGGAGAAGTTGTCCCCCAGTATACGTGGTGACAGTTATCACCAGAATCAGAGCAGAAGAGACCTTAACCAGAGGCGACCCAACTTGGCTCCCCGGGAGGAGCCCCCTTCTGTGGCATCTGTGAAAGAGGATTGGACAGATTCTTCTTGTCCCCATCTAGTGAGGAGGAAACTGTAACGTTGCTAGGCAACTCATTCCACGGTTGAATTGTTAGAAAACTCTTTCTTCCATATGCCGTCTCCTCTGCATTTGTGGCTGGACAGCAATTAATTTCATTTACATTAGTTAATTTTAATTAATTCAAATGGAACAACTTGTGATATGTACTCAGGCCACATGTCCCGTTTCCTGCCTGGCCTGCCAGTCTTCTTGCCTGGACAGCTGGTGTTGGTGGCCTATTAGCTCAGCAATGCCCATCCTTCACCCCCTGCCTCCCACTTCCATTGCTGCTTGGGGCCCATGGGAGTCAGAGCCCTACCTCCATCGTTGTCTTTACTGTCACCACAGGCGGTTTCCATGGATGTGTCACAGCCAGCTCCTCTCCAGCCCAGCTGGCAGACGCAGTGCCACCCGTTCAGGTCCAAGGTACATCTGCCGTTCCCATTGCACAACCCAGGGCAGCCCTCTGCAAGGCAAAGCACAGGGTCAGGGTCTGATCGCCATGGCCGAGTGCGGTGACACGCGTTCTCACTCCGCCTGAGCGCTCACAAAACGCCTTCACACCCATCAGCACCTTGGTGCTCACATTAGCCAGTGACTGGGTCTCACGAGACAGGTTCCAACCATACACAGTTGGCGACCAGGACCGAGAGGGGGAAAGGGGCGGGCTCAGGTTGCAGGGGCAGGAAGTGGCACAAAACCCAGACCTGGTGTCTCCAAAGCCCCCGCTTTCGCGAGCAGCTGGGCTTCCAGAGCTGGAGTCAGTGGATGCGGCTCTATCAGCATCTGACCCACGGGGCGTTGTGCCTGCTCCTTGTTCACTCCGCTGTGTGCCCTGCCTCTCTAGATGCTGTCAGGAATGAAGCAGGACTGGGTCCTCTGGGCACGTCACGCTGCCATTCTAGCAGGCCCCGCTTCCCCAGCTCTTGTTACGGGATCACTTCTATTGGGCCTTGGACTTTTCACTTACTTTGTCCGATTTCCTCCTAAATAACTGTCTGGGCTTTGAGGAAGTAGGCTTGGGCCTGTTTCCTCTCATCTTGGCTACACTTAGATACAGACTCTGCACCCAGAGGAACAACGGCGAGAGAGACTGGGGCTGCGATTGCAGGTCCAGGGCCAGGCAGGCTGCTTCCGCCTAATTGTGTTCCTCTGTACAGTCTGTTGACCTTTCTGTCATTACCACCTTCTCTGGGCTAGAGATGAGTAAAATCCCACCCTTACTTTCGAGTAGATTTATAGAAGAAGAAAAAATGTATTCTAAAGTACCATAAGGGCGATGTACAAGATGGGGCGGCAGCCTACTGAAGGGTGATCATCGGACTGAGAGAATGCATACCCTGTTGGCTGAAGCTCTGCTTTGGCCTTTTTCTCAGGTTTTCAAAGTCCCATTTAAGTAGACGGAAAGGTTCTTGATGACCATCTATTCAAGCTCCACACTCTGAGTGTGTGGTGGAGATTGTATGGGCAAGAGCCTATAAAGTATGCGATTCACTTCAGCGTCTATTTTGCTAAGACTTGGTTTCTGCCGTCTTCACTGTAACCAGCCTGCCCTCTCCTTTTCTCAGAGGGCCGCTCCAAAACCAACCCCCACGGCGAGCCGCCCATCTCTCTCCGCTGGGCTCCTGCTCAGACTCAGTGTCTGCCACCTCGAAACCTGATTTGCATGACTATCCTGAGCAGTGAGCTGCTGTCAATACGACTACACATGGGATTCACTGCGATCAACTAGCTGGACATGGACCCATTCTTCTGAAATGGGCTAACAAATGTGGAAGTGGATGTCCAGTACAAGCCCTGGCTCAAGGCAGGTCGGCACTCACTGAAGAGTCAATGAATTAGGAGCGAGGACGTTGGGTAGTTGACTGCAGCTCTGAAGTGAGAACACTTTCCTTTCCACTGGAGACGTCAACATAGCAACCAAGCAACCACTCTGGCCACCATGT
>NW_022105611.1:15262603-15275780 GCF_000313985.2 Echinops telfairi | reverse complement strand
TGAGCAGCCACCATGGCTGGCCACTGCGGTGGGCCAAATTAAGTAAATTTTAAAAACAAATCCAGATCCCAATTTTCTAGGGCAGTTCTACTTCTACTTCTTCATAAAATCCCTATCCCCAAACATCCCACCATCTCCTTTTATATACTTCCCATGCAAAGACTGGGAAACTCCCTAGCTCTAAGTTCCTGTTTTCTCTGACTTATGAAATGGATAGGGTACTTAATTCAAAGAACTGTTGAGAGGATTAAATAATTTGTCAATTATATAGCAGAGTATGGCAGAAAGAGGCGTTTGATAAATGGCAGCTATTATTCAGGTGAATAGATTTGCTTTAAATGTGTCTAACTTCACCAAGAAACTCACACACCGAGGGAGCACCTTTTGCTCCATCAAACTGTGCGAGTGTGTGGGTCCTAAACTCAAGCCTTGCCAAGCGGAGCTAGAGACAAGCCCATGGCGGCAAGTGGTGGCGTCAACACGCGCTGTGATGGGAGGCTGTGTTGTCATGGGTTCCGGGCACCACTTAATGCTTCCATAGTCCTTTGCTGTTCCTCTTGATAGCAATCACCACATGTATACTTAAGCGATTCATTTGCAGCTAGTTTGATGTCTTGGTCCCCACTTGGAATGTAAACTCCACAAAGACCATTTGAGGCCCCATCCAGTGTCTGTCACACACTAGCACTCTCTATGCACTGAAATTAACATCTGGACAAGAAAGGAGGCCTGGGTTCCGATGCTTTCTACTTTAAATTGGAAGACCTTAGAAAGATTGCCTTCCCTCTCATTCGGTCTCCATTTTGTCATCTCTAAAATGGGGGTTTGGACGAGATCTATTAGGTCCTTCGAGCACAACTGATGCAGTGGAGAAGGTTGAAACGTCTTCTGGCTAGGTCGTTTGGGTTTTCATTTCAATACGCTTCGGCCGGCACTTACTGTATGCCTGGGGATCTTGTGCTCATTCTGAGGCATGTAGATAGGAGCACATCCCGCGCCTTCAAGAGTTTTATGTCCTACTTATTTATACCTTACTTCGCTTCAGGAAAGATTTAAGATAGAGCTTATCATCTCAGCAGTAAGACTTTTCCAAGTATGCTCTGTGGAGTATTAGCTCTGTACATTCCTCAATAGCAAGATCCTGAGGCCAAGTTTGGAAGACATTGCCCACTGTAATCTTAGCCTAGAACGTCCTGACTCTTAATATATCAAGGGCTCTGAGAAGTCCTGCCATAAAGACCTTGGCTCAAGTACCAGGCCATCTTACAAAGTGACCTCAGAACTTTTACTCACCCTGAGACGGTTCTTACACGATTCCAAGCCCACAGGGAACCCCTGATCCTCTGAGCTCTGCTGCTCTCAAACTGCCCCAGGCCAGGTAGTCTCAGCGCAGGTAAGGCTAGACGAGCAATCTTGGGACTATGAGGGGGCTTCAAAAAGTGTGTGGAAAATTTCCATTATCTTTAAATTCATTTTTCCACCTGTAGACTCTTTGAAGCCCCCTTGTCCACTGTCGGCTGGTAGTTTCTTTAAACGTCCTGCGTGACACCCGGAGGATCGCCACGGTCCCGTTGGTTTCGGAAGGACTTTGAGTGGCAGGGGTGAAAGAGCTTGCTCTGATCCAGCAGTTTGCGTCTGGGCTGCCCCGACTTGCTTTAGGCAACACGAGAAAGCCTCCTCCAGAAGGACTTGCTGACTTCTAAAGCCATCTGTCCGTCCTTACCCACTGCCGGGACTCGTTTATTCTAGAGACCCTGCAACTCATCAGGAAGTCAGAAGGCGCGAGTGACATTCACAATCCCCCCCAGAAGGACGCGTGCCAAGCATTTGCTGGAGCCAAAATAATGAGATGTTAAGGTTTAGAGATGGGCTCAGCTTTTCAAAAGAAATGATGGCCTTTAGATGGCAAGGGACCACTCTATCTTCAACCTTCTGCTGAAGCCTCAGAGGTCCCCTGGAAGCTAGCATCAGGTGTGAATGGAGGATTCTCAGGACCCAAGGTATGCACTTTTCAGGCAAGTGGCAAAGGGCTGTCCCTTACAAAATGCCCCACTGATGCTTGCTTCCCCTTCCTCTTCCCTGCAGTCACTTCCCAAGATAAGACGACCATCATCTCGTACTGGGATGACAGCACTAGCCTAACTGGCCACCCTGCCTCTAAATCTTACTCCTCAGTCCTTCACCCACGATGCAGCCAAATCGATCCTTCTAGACCACAGTTGTGATCAAGTCATTACCTTGCCCTTAAAATCTTTCAGGGGGTTGCTAGGACCCTTAGTTTACGTCCAAAATCCTGGTCCCCCTGCTTCACTTTGGTAGTTTACCTTGCTAAGTAGCCAGCCTCTGTTGGAATCGTTTGCTCTAGAGCACTGGCACCCCCAGAGCAGGGCCCACTTCTGTGTGTGGGATCCATATTGCTTGTCGCTGAGGAAGTTCACTGCATATGCTTAGTGAATGTTTGTTATGTGGTCTCCACCAATGTCACTGGAAAGCCAAGGAAGCAAGCTGACTTGTCCCGGCACATCACGTTCTGTAACAAGTCCAGAACTTACACAGCACAGTCCCAGGTTGGCCAATAACCATTTGACAGCGAAAGCCAGCTATGATTCATAGGGCCAATCTAATTAAGAGTCTGGTGATGATCTTTTCTGGACTGGAGATCAGATCTGGTAGTTTGAGAGAGAATAAGGGCCACTTTGGAAGAGCCGTGGATTGGAGAAAAGGAATAAAGGGGCATTTGGGGGGTGGTGGTGGCTTAAGACATAGAAGGTAGGATGTTTGAAACATGGAGTGGACTTTAGTGTCCAAAACCTAGCCTCTGCCACTTAGTCAAAAGTGTGACCTAGGATGATTCAACACTTTCAACTGCTTTTCCCATAAAATAAATATACACATATTTCCTTTGTTTAAAAAAATTTCCCAGGACTCACAGTGTGAAAGCTTCATGAGGTAAGAAAAAAAATCCTATGAAATAGAATATTGTGAACTGGAGTCCATCCTGAAGATCCCACTGATGGTGATGATGCATGAATGCCTCTTTTAGAGAGGCTCAGTGGTACTGATTCTTTTGTGTGCTGCAAAAGTTTATTTCCACTTAGAAACAGCACATGAAACACGAGGACGCTCACTGCTCAGAACCAGGCACCGGTCCTCCCAGCCCCGAGCAACACCTTACTGCCGGTGGCAAGGACGGCCCAGCTGAAAAGCAGTTAGCCAGGCTTATGCTGCGCCAAAGCCTTGCCAGTAAGGTTTTTTCCCTTCTTCTTTAAATACATTTTTTGGTGAAAGTATATGTATCCATAGGTGTTTTAAAACAGCAGCTACTGTCTCCTATTAAAAGCCAATTTATGAAAAGCATTATCTTTTATCATTTCGTAAACTGGCTAGTGAAGTCTTTCTCCAAATTGGGGGTGAGGAAGATGAGGATGGTCAGTGGGCTGGTGATGATGGCAGACAGCAGGGCTAACATGTGAGCATCGGTCCTGCCCGTAGGCTGAGCACTGTGCCTCCATGACTTCTTCCATGCTCACACTAGCCCTGTAAAGTAAGGGTCTTTTATCATCCTCCTGGTCGAGAGAAGCTGAAGTTTGCCAAGGTCACCTGGATGGGGAAGTGCCGGACGGAGTGAAGCACAAGCCATCTGGTTTGTGCCACAGGGCACGTCCATATGGAGACCCAAGACCTAGGTTCACCAGGCACAGTGCTGGGATGAAGAGGAGGTGACGGACACGGCATCGTCATTCTCCTTGGGGAGTGGAGAGTCTTTAAGAAGCACACTTATCTGATCTTTCTGAGCAGCGTTCTTCAAGCAAAGAGCTCTATTTAAAAAACTAGGTACCACCTAATTAAATTAATGTAAATGTTTAAAATGGAAGGAATTACTTTGCCTAGAGGGAATATTCTTCTAAGATAAGACTTACCAAAGCCAGGTGTTCTCTGAAAGGGGTGAAAAAAGCTGACCACACATTTTCTAAAGTCTGTTTTTCCCCCTCATTTCCACAACCAGGCACAATAGCTAGTGGTTAAGTATTCATGGATGGTTATTGAATGAGGGAACATAAGACCAGGATGTATCATTAAGATTTCTTATTTTGCATCTGTTTCTCAGGCCACCTGCCCTGGCTGCCAGCACCTTAATTCTGATGGACCAGGGGCTTATAGGTGACATGGTGGGGTCACAGGGGTGAGGGGTATATGTATGTGACACGAGGGAAAGACAATGGCACAATGGCAATGTCACAAACAGATCTTAGCACCTAAGTGGGGCAGGCGGGTGACACTCCAGGAATATCAACCACCTTGTGACCAAAAGCCCTAGGCTGTGACAAAGCTGGGGAGGTGGCAGGGTCTAGGCACCATGCTTATGGGGTGTATACACATTATTACAGACACATCTCTCCTTACACACACACACACACACACACACACACACACACACACACACACCAGGCAATAGAGGAAGGAAGACCATACCTTTAACTACCCTATCCAGATAGTGAGCTTGGGAGAGAAAAGACAGGACATGTAAGGTAGGATCGAGCAAGTGCAATACTACCTGCTACATAACCATGCCAGGTGCTAAGGAGACAGAGGGGGATTCACCCCACACTTGGGACCACCAGACACAGGACAACACCGAAGAGGAGGTGAAGGGAGAGCAAGCACATTCTTCATGAAGGGCCGAGGGACCCTTTGGCTCAGTCAGTGGCCAAGGGATTTGGAAACACGATCACAGACACAAGACGACACACGGAGAAGGGACATGGGAAGAGGGGGGAGATGAGAAGCTGCAGAAGTGGCCCTACTCCCTCTCCATCAGACTGGGCTCAGCTTTATGAAAACTTGAACCTGCCCTTCTGTGCTCCTCACTGTAGAGCAAGCAGCTGTACCCAGAACAAGTCCTGCCTTGGCCAGAGGTGTTCTCGGGCAGCTGGAATCTAGGAGCCTCACAAATGTGCATCGTCTCTCAGCGGGTTCCACTAGATGCAGATGTGGGATCTACCAGCGTCTTTGGTCAACTATCCTGCTAGGTCTCATCTGTTGGCCTTTCCTGACTTTTCTATGACCACGTGTGCTCTCGGAATGCTTGGCGTTCAAGCAGAGGCCTGCTTGTGCTGGGCATTTTACGCAGAATGAAAGGTGCAGGTCAGGGGATGTCCCTGTAAAACCCAAGAGAAAGAAAAGATCTGACTGGTTCTCAGCGCTCACTAATGTAAAAGGTGGGAGGAGGTAGGTGTTGTTTCCCAATACAGGGGCTTGTCTCCAAGCACCGAATCACTCGTCCATGATTTGGAAGGATGTCTGTCTAACGCTCTTCCGAAATAAACCCACTGTGCATACCTGTGCTGGGCCCGGCGCAGCATGAGTTCTGTGCTAGCACACTGTCAGCAGTTCAAAGCTGCCAGTTGCCCCTCAGGAGAGACATGGTTTTCTACTCCCGGCCACCCCCAGAAGTTCTCCTCTGCCCCACAGGGTTTCTCTCCATCGGAATTGATTCACCAGCTGCTCTGAGGGTGAAAGGAGACGGTCCACTCCTGTGAAGATTGATAACCACAGAAACCCAATAGGGGGGCACTACTGTCCGTAGAGGTGAGCGCCTGGCTGTGTGTTGACAGCAGGGTAGACCTGTTGGTCATTCTCAGCTTAATGTGCAGTATCTTTCACCTTCCCTACCGAGACTGCTGACAAAACCGACTGAGAAGCTTTTCCGCTTGTGCCCCCTCCGTACAGTTCTCTGTGGTGCACGCTTCCGTAAAGGGCGGACGGATTGCAATCTCCGGAAGGGGCTGATGCCTTCTGGCAGGCCAGACTCATTCTCAGCTTAATGTCACACAAGGATCAGAAGTCCATAAAATAAGACTGGGCTGGAATTGTGTGGCCTTCTGTGGAAGCCCTGGGGCTCTATTACCTGTAAGAACATTCTTACTCTCTTCAGGAAAAACAACGAGGACACAAGCTTTACTTTTTGAATCTTCAGACAGACACTGTTGTTGTTCATCAGTAGCTATTGGCCTCAAAAGACCGGCGGACGAAAGGCCACGTCTCAGCTGGATGCCCATGTGGTCTCTGTTGCGAGCTGAGCTATGCTCCTGGAAACTTGAGAGGAGGGGACTCTAAGTGGGGCTGCCTCCTGCCCTTCGTCTTGAGCCTACACCAGGGAGTCTATCAGGGTGCAGGACGGAGGAAAGGAGACAGGCAGGAGCGTGGCTTAGGAAGCAGGAGCGAATCAACGAAGCTGGCAATGCCAAACTATGGACACCAGGGGCAGCCCAGGGAAATCGCTGGCCAAGGGGCAGACTGTCTTGACTCTCAGCTCATCTGGATTTTAAGGCTCAGCCCAACCTCTTTATCTCATTTTGCAAGGCAGTCTGAAGTCTCTTTAGGCATCGCCTCCTGGGACACGTCATCTCACAGGAGCAGATGGGCTCTTCCTGGCAAAGCAGAACACTTTTAGCTTTCAGATCTGCAGGGCGGTTTTTTTTGTTTTTTGAGAAACATAATCACAAATTCTTGTAATGACTCCAAACTCAGCTACAAAGGAGACACGTGAGTCTAGTTCTCTCTCACAGGGCTGGCAAAGATGACAGGGCTGGATGAGGCACCATCGTTGGGATCCAAATGGCCGCACCGTTAAGCAACAGGCACTATGAGAGAATTTGCGGGCAGGAAAAACTTCTTTGATTGTCTTCAAACTTATGAGCAGTCTCAGGGCTCCGGTAATAAGTCAGGATTACATCAATTCTATTGGATAATCTCTCCAAGCCTGGGGGCAGATTTTGGAAACCGCTCTCTCTTACACTGCTATTTCATGTTCAAGAATTAGACAATAGCAAAAATCAGTTAAAAGCAAGCATAATTTAAATACCTTTAAAAATTACTGTGTACTAAGTTTTCAGATGGGAGGCATGAATGGCATGATGGGAGAGCCTGAGGGATTCTTGGATTGCAGTCAACGTGGTGGAATTTCAGGAGATGGGAGCAACCATTTAAAACTTCCAATCTTGACACCACAAATCAGAAGGGATTCTGCTCCTGCACATCAACCTGAAGCCGCACTGAATCCCCGTGTAGGAACAGCCAGCCAACACCGAGTCCCAGTTTTCTCGGGCTGGAAGAGGACATCCTGGTCTGGTCTCCGGCGACTGGAAATGGAAGTGACAACTGGACCTTTAAAATCCAAGGCATATGCAGAAAGCCATAATGTCACTGCTTTTGTTTGGGGAGAAGTCCTGACATAGATGCTTTTGAATGTGGTCACTTAAAAATTCATCACGGCCTCCTAGTGCCAATTTTTGGAAAAGATGATTTCAAGTCTGTACGTTTACATGATGGAAGGGGGCTCAGGGCTTCATGAAATCCCCGTATCATCAGGATTTTATCGTGAAGAGGATGGCGGTGGACAGTTTATCCTTTTGACAATTCATGAATATTTTTTTCTGTTCCTACTGTATTATTGTCACTGTGTGAGAAGCTAGAGATCATAGTGTTGTTTTTAATGCAGACTCTGCACCTTTGGCCTAAGGTCTTAGATCTCTGGGGCATTTCTATACCCCCATCATTTAAAAAACAAATCCTTCCCCTGGCTTGTATGGACCACTGAAGTTTCCCAAAGCGAGGGGAATCCCAAGAAGCGTCAGAAGGTCCTCATCAGAAGTGAGGCGGAGCACAGTGCGTGGCTCTTTCTGCTCAGCCTCCAGCAACCTCCCACCCATGCTCCCAAGCAGTCCTCGCTCACAGAGACCCTACAGGGCAGGGTAGCACTGCCCACAGGGTTTCCACAGCTGCATCTTTACCGACGCAGATGCTGCATCTCTCTCCCAGAGGGCTGACCTCCTGGTGAGTCGCCAAGTGCTTTCATGGCTGTGCCACCAGGTTTCTTCAGGAGCCTCAGCTTGACTCATAGTCGAATCATCAGCACATGAGGCCAGAGCACACAAGAATTGTGCTTGTGGCAGTTCTAATCAGCCGCACTTCTTTCCGATGGAAGGACCAATCACCCAGTCGATGTTTCTGCTGAGATCCCAGACACAGTTCTGCTCATGTCTCTTTGGAAGGGAGCGCAGTGCCCAACCACTCTCCTCCAGCTGCCTACCACCTGTGGGCTGACATCCCCCAGAATGATCTGCACAACAAACTGCTGCTCAGGTAACTGGAGCAGATCCCTGTACATTTCCCCTTCCTCCTTGTCAACAGCTGTCTGGTCAGGTCGCAGGTCTGTGATGAGGGACGGCGTTGGCACAGGGGCTCTGACACCTCATGAATGATTTGTGAGCTCTCCGGTAGAACTGTCTGATGGCTAGAAGGAAACCCACGTGTGGAGGCTCAAGAGTGGACAGAATACTCCAGAAGACTTTGTGGCCGCTCGCGGATGTTCTCGTCACCGTGAGGTCTGCTTTGCTCACTTGGTAACTGCATCATCAGAGGGTGAGTTTGATCTTCTTGCCTAGAGGACGCTTCTGCTTAAGAACTGGGATTTCCCGGATTGAGCAGTTCTCCTGAGGGCTGGTAATTAAGGCGGTCTCTCTGGAGCCTTGAACAATCACAGCTTTGGGGTCAAGGTTGGAATGCTACAAAACTAATCAGAAGCTGGTATTCCCCACACATGGTTTGAGACGTTATTAAAAGGGGCACTGAAGAGACTAAAATGTTAGTTGTGTTTTCAAAGAAGTAGGAAAGACTTAGACACCTTCTCACATTCAACTGTGTGCGTGTGTGTGTGTGTATGTGTGTGTGTAAGTTTTCCTGAAAGACATCTGAGGTCAAGTCTCAGACTTCAGGGACCTACAAAATTCCTGTAAAAGACAATGAAAAATATTGTCTTGCATTACTCTTGAGTTGCCTGAAATGCAGACAGATCAACTCATCTTATCTTTGTGACCAAAACAACAACAGAAAAGCAAATAAACAAAACCCTGGGTTTTCTCTGTACACATGACAAGTATTAGTGTTGCACTGAGGGCTAAATAAAACAAAAACCGGCCTCCGGGACAATTTTAGAAGCAGGCAACTCAATGTCAGACTGTAGCTGGGAGGGAAGGGCCAGTGCTCTGTCACCGCAGGAGGGAGGAACTGAAGCCCCAAGCAACCATATGGTTGACTCGGAGTGCTTTCCCCAAAGTTCTTGCAAAAAGATAAATTCTAACTCAAGAAGTTAGACTCAATGTGAAATATTCTTGTTCTGATTTAAAAAAAAAAGTCATTGAAGAGGGTCTCACTGTCAAATTCCTTTAGACTTTGATCCTGAAAGCCAACTCCTCTGAGAAAAAGCAAGTCACTTCCATCAAAGAGCCCTGGCTGTTTAGTGCATTACAGATTAGGCTGACCACTGCAAGGTCAGCAGTTCGTAGCCACCAACTGCTCCACAGGAGAAAGAGGAGGCTGGCTGCTCCTTGCAAGAATTACAGCCTCAGAAATCCAAAGGGCAGTTCTACCCTGTCTTAACAGGGTCCCTATGCTGTGAGTCAGATTCAATTTCATGGCCGTGAGTTCGGACTTTGGTTTTGTCCCAGGAAAGAAACGGTGGACTGATGGACCTGAAAGAAGGCTGCTAATTCCCACTATGATGATCCGCTCTGGGAAATGTCACTGGAGTAAAAACAAGAACGTTTACACCGAGGCCTTGGCCATAAGGAACCCAGACTTGTCTGATTTCCAGGAAGGCAACCAGGCTGCTCTTACTGTCTGTGCAGGGCTGCACCAGTAGCACGTCCATAAGCAGGCCCTGTGCGCTCCGCTTCCACTGCACGGAGGGCTCAGGATCAGCCTCTCTGACACGGACACTCGGCACACCACACGCAGCAGATCTGCACCCTAAGGACCTGCTGTCGAACCATACCATCTGACTGCAAGACAACATTTAACATTGGCTTGGCGTTCTAACTTTTCACATCAGCAAGTTGGGGGGTCGGTTTGTTTCCTAGATGACCCTTACAGTGAGTCTAGTTGCCCAGAAATAGAGGAAAGTTCTTGCTACCATCCACAATGAAGAGAAGGCCCTTCTCCCTGCCATGGCTAACTCAAGGAGAAAGGGCAGGCGCCCCCCACTGTACCCTCATTTGCCTCTGATCCAGTTATTAGAGTGTTCCTTCTGCAATAGGCTGCTGGGCGTCTCAGTGGGGATATGCAGCTGGCCACGGCACGATGGGGACCCAGAGAGAGCAAGTTGCCATGCAGGGGAAAGAGACAAGGACAAAGGAAATACTCACCACATAATGAAAGGTAACAGAACGCCAGGCCAAAGTCCTTTCATCTGAGCCACCATGCCTAGCCCGTTAGCTTAGGACTTCATCAAAGTTCTAGGAGATTTTTCTGGTCTTTATGAGTTGGGGTGAGTTTACCTTACTGGCAAGGAGAAAGCGCATCAGCAATTCCAAGGAGGGATTTGTTCTGAATGCATGACAACAGGGAGCGCAGGGGAGGGAGCAAGCAGACTTGACTTGCTGGCATACAATAAAAGGGATATACTTAAAGCCCAGTGGAAGAGCACCCCCTAAACACTAGAGGCAGCACAGCCGCCGGGAGACTGTCATGAATCCCTTGTGACTCGGCTCAGGAGAACTCCCTCCAGGCCTGGCCATGGGACGCCCATGAGATGCTTTCATCTTACCAAAGTCTAACCCATGGGAACTTCGTGGAACTTGGGAAGGTGAGCCAAGGACTCTGATTGGGTGACAGAAGGCAGAGTGGATGATGCTCTCTGGCCTTTGCTGAGGGGCTGGGCCGGGTCTAGGAGCATGTGCCTCTGGTGGGACCATAGAAGGCCGGCCTGTCCCCAGGCATGTGGAAAACTGACAGTGAGGGGGCAGCAGAGTTGAGAATGACGCCCACATGCACCACCAGTGCAGAGCGAAGACCCGGCGCGGCATTCTGCCGTGGACAGGCAGCAGCAGGGAGGGCGGGAATCAGCTTGGGAGTGGCTTAGTTCAGAGGGCAGCCTGCAGGACACCAGAGGAGGACCTTTGGGGGCAGCCACAATAGTTAAGACGTGGCCTCTGGGGAGGAGGTGGATCACACGCCTCAGAGAAAAGCGGGGCTGTGTGGAGGAGCTCCCTGAACTGAAGCCCCCCCAGTCCAGGTTCAAATGCCTGTTACACCACTTCCAAGTGGGTCTGATACACCCTTTCACAAAGTGCTTGCTCGGACTAGGAAGCCCTGCAGCCAGAGGTGTCGCACAGCCATTTATGAGCCTGGTGAGGTGCAGGGCCAGGGACCGAAGATAGAATTCAGTATCAGGCTACAAGACAAAGGGAGCAGCGTCTACAAAGCGAAACGAAACCAAACTTCTTTGTCACTGAAAAAGCTGGTGGCAGGGGGCTGCTCTCCCTTTCTCTATCAGACCCAAGGGGTTACTTTTCAGATGGGAGAGGCACCGAGAATCCTGCCTGCTAAAGCCATTTGCTTACCATTGAAGCACAGGGCGTTCCTTATGAAAGAAGAAGGAAAAGGGGCAGAAGTTACACACACACACACACACACACACACACACCCCAGCTGGTGAGTGTTCATTCCAAGATAATAAACCAAGCAAAACGCCTGGCTGTGTTTAAAATCAACAAAACCAGCAGGAAAGGCAGAAAGGAGGGGACAAGCGATCTGCCTGCTCTGAAAGCCACTAGCAGCGCCACTTTAGCAGGGGCCAGTGCTGTGGAGGATCTCCCGAAAGGGGGATGGGGACAAAGGCAGGCAGGGCTGAGGCTGAGGCCTGGAGAAGGGGAGCCCAGGCCTAATGGGATGCAGATGTGGCCCCTGGGTCGGTGGGAAGCCTTTCCTGGAATTCCAGGCCTCCTTGGGAGTTCCGATCTTGGAGGGTAGGGTGAGCAGAGTTCTCACAAGCTCAGCCAGAGCTAACCCTACCAAGCAATGATAACAGAGTATTAGCACCAATGGCTCCATTTAGCGAGCACTCTCCTATGGACTAAGTTCTTTACAAGTCGTCTTCTCTCCAGATTCTAGCTGCAGAAGGGAGTCTTGGTGGTAGTGTACCCTAAGCAGAGGACAACTAACTGGGAGGTTGGTGGTTCAAACCCATCGGCCACCCTGAGGGAGAAAGATGAGGCTGTGTGCGTCCAAAAAGATGGGACAGCCTTGGAAACCCTCCATAGGGTTGCTGCTATAAGTTGCAATCCACTTGATGGCAGTAGGTTTGGTTCGGTAGATGAGGAACCAGCTAGAGAGGTGATGGATCTGGCCCACGACTTCTAAGTGATGGCATCATCTGTCTCAATACTGGTTGGCAGCTCCTTAAAACTAATCTACGCTGCTTTCAGGCTCTTTCCTGGGCTGGGTAAGGAACGAGGCAGGCTAACCAGCTCCCGGGGACCTGAGAAATGCAGACCCGGAAGGAGAAGGTTGAAAATACCCACTGTCGGTTTAAATCCAAATGCTATCTAGCGAAAGCCAGTCGTAATGTTGCCAGATGAAAGGACTTTTGGCCCAGTTTCAGCATGCAGTGGGGGTCCAGGTGTGGCCCGGAAGACACAAGAGGCGCCATGCAGAGCCGAGGGGGTGGGCTGGGCCTCGGCTGCCCTACCTATGGTGCAGTGCTCGCCGTTCCAGCCAGGGCTGCACTCGCACTTGCCGTCCCGGCAGGTCCCGTGCTCCGCACAGCGCGGGTGGCAGGCACGCTGGTCGCAGGCCGCTCCCATCCAGCCCTCCTCGCAGCGGCAGGTGCCCCCCACACAGGTGCCGTGGCCTCCACAGTCAGCAGCACAGATCTCTGCAGGGGAGAGGAGGACGAAAAGGGAGGGGAGGGGAGGGTTGAGAGAGAGGAAAAATGAAAACCACACACACACACCGAGAAAGTCCTTGTTTGGAACGAGGGTCACGCTTGGTTACCTACCTAGGCTTCTGGGGGCACTTGGGATTCTGAGGCTCAGAAGACTTATTGTCTGTGCTCTTAGACAATGGTCCTCGGACAAGAACGACTCTAGGGGCCCAGTCTGCTCCGAGCCTGTGTCCCCATCAAAACCGGGTGGACAGACGGGCTGTCTGCTCTGTTTGCCTTTTCCCTTTGCCAGCCCGTCCCCGCGTTTGTGTTTGCCACTTCCAAAGGGGACTGGCCTTCCGAACAGATGTGAGGGAAAGTCAAATTTAATTAAAAAACCAGTGACGTGTGAATACAATGCGAGGATGAGTCTTGACGGTCAAGTGCCGTGAGTCTCGGAGCGTGTGCGGGGGT
>NW_022105611.1:15254174-15261553 GCF_000313985.2 Echinops telfairi | reverse complement strand
GGCTATAAAATGGGTGGATGGAAACCCAGGTGTGGTCTCAGGCTCCGCAAGGTCTGAGCTGTGTGCCCTTGGGCAGGTCCCTTGACTCCCTGGTGTGTGCAGTGTGGCTGTAAGGCTGCTGTCTTGGAGCAGCCTGAGGCAGACCTCATGGGGCTGTAAGGGCAGGTGGCCACCATTGCTGACTCGATGGCTTCAAGCTGAGCTCAGGACAGAGAGCTTGAGGCCGGAGTGTGAGGACCAGGTTTGTGAGACCCGGGCCTCATCCGCCCCACCGTTCATCTGCTTCCTGGCTCTCTATATCTTCCTCTACTGTGGGGAGGGGGGGGGGTTCCTGGCGATGTCTAAGCCCCCTTCCAGCTCTCAGACCAGAGGATTCCTTGCGAGGCACATCCTCCAGGTTACACTAGAAAGCTGCCTCCGAGGTCCTTCTCGAACGCCCCTCACCCTCTGAGAAGGTGCCTGTGATTCACCCTGTGCGTGTTCTCTGACACAGGGCAGCGGTCTTCTGTTCCTGTGCGCTGCCTTTCACCTTCAGACTAGGAGCCACCTGATGGGAGGACTGGGCCTAATTTCTCTCATCACCTTCATCCGTGGTACCCAGCACCAACCTTGGAATAGAATAATCCTTCAGGAATGTTTGCTGGAGAACAAACACATGAGTACCCAGGGCTACATTAAACAAACTAAACTCAACTGCCATCGAATCGTAGCGACTATATAGGACAGGGCAGAACTGCCTCTGTGGGTTTCTGAGACTGTTTATGGGAGTAGAAAGCCTGGTTTTTCTCCTACAGAGCGTCTGATGATTTCGAACTACTGACTACGAGGTTATCAGCCCAAAGTGTAACCACCGTGTCACAAGGGCTCCCATGCCCAAGGCTGTAGATACCTGGGAATTTAAAATAAATAATTCGTGCACACTCCACTCACACTAGCTGAAAGTCAGCCCAGGTCTATTTGTCTGTCTGCCTGTCTGCATCTCTTTGGACTTCCCCTGTAAGGGTGGGGCTGGAGAGCAAGCGATTACTACATCTGGCAGAGGGGTTTTCTGAGGATGTTGTTGCTCACACAGAAAAAATCTTGGCCTTTCCTTGAGACAAAGAATAACAATCTCCAGGCTCCAGGCCTCCTGAAACCCTGTCTTCAAAATTCCCAACCCCTTGGCACTTTCCTACGAGGGCAGTGGCCCTTTGGTGACAGTGGAGGCTGGGCCCAGAGCTTGTCCCTAAGACTCTCAGGAGAGGAGGTTAACTTATTTGAGTTTACTCGGGACTTTCCCCAGGTGACAATTCATGGCACGAGAGTAACCGCAAACAGCACTTCTATTCACTGAGATAAGAGCCCGGGGGAAGATGGACTGCTGGGGCCAAAGCCTGGCTGTGTGCAGGCAGCCGAGCACACCGCACTCCTAAGGACCAGAGCAGACAGTGCCGTTTTTTTCTCGCTGGATTGTCTGCTTTGCAGTCTGGCTTACAGGTAAGCTCATGTATTAATCTGGAAGCTCATATATTAATATGGGTGAGCAAGCTTAAGGCTGAGCACCAATCATGAAGCCAAATTTCGGCTGTGCCAGCAATGTGACCTTACTCAATTGTCCTGAGCAACCTAGTCACTTGTTCTGAGCTTCGTTTTCCTCCTCTGTGAAATGAGGAGGGTACTGAATGCCTGATAGGGGGGTAGGTATTAATCCTTTCATACGGATTCATTTGTTTTCTTCCAAGAATATTCCATTCACTCACTGCCACCAAGTCAATGCCAACTCATAGTGACCTTACAAGACAGGGTAGAAATGCCCCTGTGAGTTTCCCAGACTATAATTGTTGACGGGAGTAAAACACCTTGGTCTTTCTCCCACAGAGCTGCTGGTGGTTTCAAACTGCTGACTTTGCAGATCACAGCCCAACTCTTCACCATTAGGCCACCAGGGCTCCGACTCTACACATACCGATAGCATTGCACACACGCCTATAATATAGTGGAGGCCGTGCCAAATGCATGAAATACTTAAGATGATAAAATACAATCTCTGCCCTCCAGCAGAGCATTGTCCAGACAAAGCAAATACTAACACTCTGGAGGATTTCCCACATCACCTGCAGCTGCTCCTCCTGCACCTCTATGCTTGTGTGCAATGGCTACACAACCAAACCGAAAGTACACAGACATTAGAGCTGGGATTGAACAATGGGTTTGACACATACCGCTTAGGGAACCCGCAAATTATGCAGTTCACTGAGCCTCACTTTCCCTCTCTGTAAAACGGGGATCGTAATTCTCACTTCACTTATCTTAAGAGTGCCAGTGTTAGATTAAATGAGCCAATGTATGAGAAAGCCATTTTGTTTGTTTGTTTAACTAACACTAGTATCAGGTTTTATAGTTTTAAACTACGACTTTCTCATCCAGAGACCGCAAAAATGCTGCGGGCCCACCTGGCTACAATCCTTCTTTTAAGGGAGGTTTCTGTGACCCCAATCCTAAAACCAAACCCATGGCCACACAGTCAATTCCAACTCACAGCGATCCTACAGAGGGTGTTGGAGACTGTAAACCTTTACAGGAGCAGACAGCCTCATCGTTCGGTGGAGCAGCTAGTGGGTTAGAAAGACTGCTGGTTGGCAGCCCAACGCTCATCCCATAGTGCCACCACCAGGGCCCAGCTGGTACAACAAACGGAACAAGATCATGCTGGCATGTTGAGCATCTCCTCGTTTTGACAATGTTCGAAACAACACTGCAGGATATGCACCTTACAGGAGGATGCTGAGCTTCGGAATCAGCAAGGAGCAAATGACGCAGCGCTCCTTGGAAAGAAGAGCAGGTCTCCTTCCTTTCTGCCCAGCTCAGTGGCTTCTCCTTTGTTCTGATCCACTCAGGCCCTGGATACTTGTGAAATGGGATCCTCTTAGAGTTTCCCAGACACCCAGTCTAACCTGCCTCACCCAGAGGCTGTGGGACCATCCGCCCAAACATCCTATTTCCTTACCAGTTTACACTCGACATGATCCCTGAGAGCAAAATGAAAATGGCCCGGTGGCTAGATGCTCCCCACAGCCCTTAACAAGCTGGCTGGTGATGTCTTACACACTTAATGACAAAGGCCTGAAAGGAGGGGTGACCTGGATGTTTATGGGGTGCTAATTGATGGTAACAAAACCTGCTAGCACTCAGGTTCTCCTCTCTTCCCCCGGCCTCTTTGACTGGGAGGAACCGCAGAAACCTGAGATGCTCCCTCGCATCTTATTATGTTTTCATATCCCTCCATATTACCCCCCTCCTTGTCCTTAAAAGGAATTGCTTTATTTTTCCTTCTCCAATTCCACTCTGGCATCAAAGCAGTAATGCAATTTCCCAGAGAGTGGCTGATGAAAACCAAATAGGATCACGCTAAAGAATATGCTTTGACAATCCACAGGGATTTCACATACTGTTAAATGGTCCTTTGTGAAATTTGGGTACCTGTACCCCTCTTAGTCTCCCATTTTCTCATTTGTAGACTTGGGATAACATCAGTGACCACTGAGGACTGCTGTAGAAAGGAGCGAGAAATGACACTCATTGGTTTTATGTCTTGAGTGGATAATATGTGCTAATCCCACAGGGGGTACTGGGCACTGGTGATGTTGAACAAACATGGCTCTTTCCTGACCTTGAGGAGTTGATGAAATAGCATGGCAGACAGACATAACCTAAATTAATAACACAAAGTGAGCTAACATGATTTTTCTAAAATATAGCTTCTAGCAGAGTGCTTTGCGCATGGTCAGGATGTATGTAAATCAGGATAGATGTAAATCACCTACCTTTATAAGAAAGGAAATGCAATGCAGTAGGAAAAAAAGAAAATAGTATGGAAAGCCAAAATCCTCACACCTGGGCCCATAGTAATTTCATGATAAACAGAGCAAAGAAAGACGTCATCAAGGGTTTTGTCTTGCGTGTGTCCACACTTAAGACTGCTCATGGCGGCAGCACTCCAGACAGCCAACGGAACCTTACACTGGGTGAATGTGCTGTAGAAGATCTCTTCAAAGGACGTGGCCGAGAGGACTCGGGTGTGCCTGACCCAAGCCAGGGAATTCTCATTCGCCTCCCATGCAGGGGAGAGCTGGACACAGACTAGGAAGCCCAGCACAGAACCAGCGCTTGAATGACGGCGCCGGTGAGGAGTATGGAAGGTGTCCTGGGCTGCCAAGAGAGCAAACCATCTGTGTGGGAGAAGCACAGCTGAAATGCTCCTGAGAGGCAAGGGCGGTGCATCTTGGTATCACGCGTTTGGGACGCGCTATCAGGAGAGGGTGGTCCCTAGAAAAGGACATCCTGTTTGGTAGAGTAGAAGGCCAGCAGACAAAAAAGACAGAGTGACACAATGGCTGCAGCGATGGGCCGAGCATCAGTGCAACCGTGAGAACGATGAAAGAACGGGTAGCGTTTTGTTCGTTCGGTGGTACCCAGGGTGGCTATGAGTCAGAACCAACACCCAAGAACAGAGCCGCAGCAAGAGCATTAGCCTGAAATCTACAGATTGGGCCCAAATTCTGGTTAAAGGAAGACAGTGCAAGCAAGGATTTGAGAAATGGGAGTTGCCTGTCCTGTAATCAGCATCAGGACTTCTGTGTGCTATGGGGCTGCGACTGAGGAGGAAGCTTTATAACGAAAACCAGGAACACTTTACTGTCTTTTGGTTGGAAGGTTACATAGCAAATTAAGTTCTCTTTCAGCACGTTTAATACAAATTGCTGTGATGTTGGTTATAATCTTCACAGGTGTCAGCATCCTGAGTATTTCCATTCTGTTTGATCTGTTGCCAATAGTCTAGGCCCTTCCCTTACCTTTCCTCTTAGCATTTGAATGAATATTGACAATTTGGTCTTAAAAATAGTTAACTGGCTGTTGTTTATTTGAGAAGCCAATCTCTTATTTGACTGAAAGTTGATCTTTGGAAATAGCTTGAGTTCCCAGTTAAAAAATATGACAACGTACTAGTCCAGGTTAGGGTCGGGGAGCAGGAGTGTGTTTTAGTCTCCATTGGTCCAGAAGGTCTGGACTTTTTTTAGGAATGTGAATTTTGTTCTACATTTTTCTCCCACTAGATCTGGCATCTTCTCCTGGTCTCTGGTCTGAACGGTAGACGCATGTCACCTAACTCTCGGGCTGTAGGTTAGATGAGGCCACGGTTCCTGTGGGCTAGTAGTCCTGGGGGCTATTTCTTCTTTGAGCCTTTGACTCTTCATTTTCTTTTGCTTCCGGAGGAGAGGCTAATAGCTTGATCTTAGATGGTAGTTTGCAAGATTATCACACCCCATGCGTTATTCACCAAACTAGGGTGGCGAACATTATCTTTATTAACTGTCCTATCAATTGACCAAGTTGTACCCAAGAGTATGGTCCTATGTCTTTTAATCCAGTAAAGCAATCCCACATGTTTTCTGAATATGTCTAGCAAGCACAGGAGAATCTTTTGAAGTCCAAATGAAGGGGCTTCAAAATATTCATAGAAAAATTCCATTATCGTTGAATTCTGTTTTCCCATAAACTTTTTGAAGCCTGCTCATATGAAGGAGACCAATAATAGGGGGACCTTAGTTCTGAGTTTGACTCCTTGATTTCCTAGCTGTGGGTGCTTGGAAGAAAAACGTAACCTCGCTGAGCTAAATGAGGAGAGGAATAATGCTCTCCCGGGGGGTAGGGTAGGGGATGGAGTGGAAGGAAATGATGTATGGGAGAAGCTCGATGTAAACTATGCTGATTCAGGAGGACTTAAGGCATATGGCGCAGGAGCCTAGATGGTGCAGTGGTTTAGCGCTCAGCTGCTAATGGCAAGTTGACAGTTCAAATCCACGAGCTATTCTGTGAGTCAGATGTGGCTGTCTGCTCCTGTCAAGACTCACAGCCCTGGAAACTCTGTGGGGGCGGTTCTCCTGTGTCTGTCTCTGGGAGTGAAAAGCGATGGGCCTAAGTCACGAGCAGAGGAGCTCCTTACTGTAGACCGAAATGTTTGCTTTCCCCGTGTTAAATCCATTCTGACTCACAGTGACCCCATGTGACCAGCAGAATCACCCCACTAGGTTTATGAGGCTACAATCATACCGGAGGGGCCTGTTAACACAAAGCCAGCCGTTAGAAACTAGTAGTTTCTCCGAGGGAAAAGACGAGGCTTTGTCCTTTTGAAAAGACCCACGTGGGCAGTTCGACAGTCGTACAGGGTCGCTATGAGTGGCAGTAAACGCCACAGCAGTGAGACTGGTTGAGGTTTGGAATCGTTACAGGAGGAAAGGCCAGGTCTTTATTGCTACGGAGCCCCTGGTGGGTTTTAACTGCTGACCTTTCACCTTGCAGCTGAACACAGAACCACCATGGCACTAGGTCCCCTGGCTTTTCTAGTGACGGCCTCAAATTTGGGCTGGTCACCTTGCTGGGCATCCTCGAAATCTGGTTAAAAGCCTCTAGAAATCAGGGAAAATCCAAAACTGTCCCCAAATCCTCTCTCAGGCGAGAGAGCTCTTGGCTAAACTATGACATGGGATCCAGGAGAGGAAGCTGTTCAGGTGCAAGCACACACGGCTGTTCTACGATGGAGTCAGTCTCCGTCCTTTGCTGGCCCCAGTCAAATCGTCCCCTTGCCTCCTCTCTGGACACGTGTGTCTTCGCACGTGACTGGCTCTCATAAGCTGGGAGGGCTGTGTGGATTCACCTTGGTTTCTCTGGAAGCTTCCAGCAGGCATGGCACTCAGGGGCTTTCAGCACGCATTCGGTGACCCGACAGTAAGAGGGAAACTTCATGGAGGAGGTGTTAACGTCAGTTCGTTGCCTCTTGGTCTGTGTACAGATTCTTCACGAGTGCAACCGAGTGCTCTGGAATTTGCAGTCTTTGCAATATTGTCAACATTTGTTATGATCCACAGTCCAATGTACTCCCACAGTTAATAAAGCACAGGTGACCGTCTTTCTGGTGGTCTTTGCGTTCCTCTAAGATCTAGCTGACATCGGCCATTGCGCTTATGCACTCTTTTGAATCTGGCTTGAATTTCTGGCAGTTTATTTTGAATGTACTACTGAAAGTGTCTTTTGAATCATCTCCAGCCATTCAAAACGTATTCTTAAGGGAAAAACGATGCACTCGGTTTCTGTCACTAAGTGCTAAGCCCCATACAAGCCAGAGTGAAGTCTGGAACCGATCACAGCTGGGTTTGCGTTTGCCTTGACTTAGCTGATAATTCTGTTCATTGAAATAGCTGATAGGGAAAGGTATACCTTTCTCCAGAAAGGAGGGGGAAGTTAAGCACAATTTTTCGATCATTTCCTTCTACTTGGAAAGATGGTCAAAATTGACATGAATAACGGGTAGAGTGGATCCTACCCAAGGACTTGCATGCTTC
>NW_022105611.1:15251270-15253490 GCF_000313985.2 Echinops telfairi | reverse complement strand
GTGGAAAGTGCCTACAACATGCCAGAACAATCACTGCGGTGGAGGAAACCACTTGGAAAGATTAAGTGACTTGTTCAGAAGTACTGAGCCAGCATGAGAGGGGACTATGATGAACATAGCTGTTTGGTCTGTGAATTGTGGGATCAGGTTTAGACACAACTGCAGATGTACACTGACAGAGCGCTCTGATTGTTAACTGCATATACTAGCTCATTCTCAAACTACACTATGTGACCCCTATAGAGCCTGACCTTTACAGAAAGCAGAATCTGAGTCTGCCTCCTCACACGGACCAACGTTTGTCATGTTAAGAACTTGCTACTGTGTTTGTCTATGGTCTGTCTACCCCCAGTTAGCTATCAGTTGATTCACCTGTCTGTCTGCCCAACCACTTAATCATCTAGCCAATTTTCCCAGCCTCCAGACCTTCAATTCATCCATGATCTAGGCCTATGTGGCTCATCTTTCTCATGTGCAAAATAGGGTATAGATAACAATGTCTCAAGTTGACATGAATGTTAAAGAAATACCATGTAAGGTGCATGGAAGCAGTAGGTAAGAGATCAAACGATGGGTTGCAGTGGGTAAATCTGCTGCAAAAGATCTCTTTAAAATATCGAAGAGAAGGAATGTCACTTTGAGGGCTAAGGTGTGCCTGACCCAAGCCTGGGTATTTTCAATGGCCTCCCACGTAAGTGCAATTGGGCATTGCCTAAGGAAGACCAAAGAAGGAACAATGCATCTGAACCATGGTGCACATTTGCCTGTCTTGGGAGAAGCACAGCCAAAAAGCTCCTTAGAAGGAGGGTACAACTCTATTTCACACCTTTGGGCATGTTATCAGGAGAGACCAGTCCCTGGAAAAAGACATCAGCTTCCTAAAGCAGAAGGGCAGCAAAAAAGAGAGGCAGACCCTCAACCAGAGGGGCTGACAGGTGGCTGCAACAATGGGCTCAAATAGAAGAACTGCTGTGAGGACGGCTCAGGGTGGAGCAGTGTTTTGTTCTGTTGAACGTAGGGTTGTATGATGGGGCTGTTGAACACAGTGTCGGAACTGATCTGTAACACCTAACAACAACAAAGTGCCGCTTATCACATCTACCTTTGGTAGGCAAGCACCCATTGCACTTGTATCCTGTTTGTGTGTTTGAAAGAGCCAGGGAAACGGAGGGCTTCCGACACTGGGAAGAGGAAGGGACTGGAGACCAAGCATCACTTGCGGGTTAGGCTTAGCAGGAACCTCATTCTTTGAGGACAATGCAGACCCAGACACGAGTGGGGCACAGGCTGGGTGGGAGATAGGTGAGGTTGATGGCAAACTGCTTATCCAATGGTCTCAGCTTTTCCAGTGTGGCACGAGGCAGGAATCTCTGTGGCGAGCAGCAACGGGGTCGGGAGAAGGGCAAGGAGCCGATGACTGGATGTGGGCATTCACAGAGCTTTGGTGGGAAAATCAGAGTGCAAGTAGAACGACCTCATCTGGGAGGACCCGGGAAATGCTGAAGATCATAAGTCTAGGGCAGACCAAGCCTCCTGCTGACTTGGGGGAAGTCACTCCAGTGCTCTGAATCTGGTGTCTCAGTTTGGTTTGGGGGTACTCAGAAGCCCAGTTGGAGGAGCATGGATCAGATGATCCTGGATTTTTCAACATGAGTGTCATGGAAGAAAGACGTGGAGACAAGGGCACTGTGAGTGCTGAGGGAGATGAAGCTGGAAATGCAGGGCTTAGGAGCAGGAGATGATGGAGAAGGACAAACCGAGAGAGAGAGGGGAGGGGCAGGAAAGCTATAGCCTAGCTTTAGGTGGACACAGGGGAAAGGTAGAAAGTACGGAGGAAAATTTAAAAGGGGTAGTGTTTATGGTCACACCATGGGAAGACACCTGAGAGATTCCATGGGCACTGAACATACATGCCAGCATCTGCGCCCCAGCTTTCTGGCTGCCTTTGGAAAAGAGTTCAGTGGAGTCAGATACCGGGCTAAAGGAGGGACCTCACCCCACTCTTCGGTCCTTCCACTTTTTGGCTACCCTTCTTCCTGATCAAGAGATATTCAAATTCAAGAGATACTCTAAGTTCTGGCTCCATCTCCTCCACGAGGGCTCATTTAGCACCCTACCTGGGAGACATTTCGCCTTCCCAAAGCACTTTGTGTCTCTCCTTTATTGGGGTCATTAGTCTGCCTGTGCTGCCTCCGGAACTTGGTCACGACCAGATCAATA
>NW_022105611.1:15243206-15251112 GCF_000313985.2 Echinops telfairi | reverse complement strand
AGGACCTATTCTTTCACACAGCAGACAGACTTCTTGAGTGGGGCAAGCGGGGTCCCAACGCTGGCTCCCCCATTTCCGAGCTTTGGGGAGCAAACTGTTGCATACTCTTGAGCCTGGCCTGTGTCACGTACAGAATGGTAATAAAACCGAGCTGCCAGACTTTTCAAACTGACTGAAAATTGTGCTGAGTAGCAGCTCTGTGCGTGTTGCTGCTGTGAGGGCCACCAAGCTGGTGATGACCCACTGCGACCCTCTGTACGAGCGCAGCCCTGCCTGGTTCTGTGCCAGCCTCACAGCTGTCCTATCTGAATCCACTGCTGCACCCAGTGGGCCTGTCCTTCTTATCACCGAACTTCATCTTTTGGCTGCTTTCCCACGTTACCAAGCACGAGGGCTTTTTCCCAGTGACTGGTCTCTCTTGATGTAGGAGCAACAGTAGCAAGGTCAGCGGTGCAAAACCACCAGCAGCTCCTTGGGAGAAAGACGGGCTTTCTGTTCCTGTAAAGAGTTTCTATCTGGGCAGTGCCTCCCTGGTGCATGGCGTTTCCATGAGTTGGCACAGACTGGATGGCAGCGAGGTTGGGTCTTTCCTGATAACACGCCCACAGTACATGAAGCAGTCTCACCATCTTGCTTTTAAGAAGCATTCTGGCTGTATACTTCTTCGAAGACAGATGTGTTTGTTCTTCTGGAAGTCCCTAGAACTTTATTCTTCTTTTCCAGCACTGCAATTGGAATGCATCCGTTTTCCTTCTGTCCCACTTTTTCACTGTGCAACTTTTACAGGCGTATCGGGTGACCGAGAACACCATGGCGGGCTGATGGTTTGTAAAATGGAGTATGGTGCACTGCGGAAGCACGCTGCTCAACCCTTGAGGGCTGTATTCCTCCTTGTTCCGAGTGGTAATGCATGCTGGTGCCCAGAGCACAGGCAGCTGGCATCAGGGATCCAGACAAACCATGTAAGCAATGCAAGTCTTCATGTAAGTGAATCTTGTTCAAGATAGATAAGGGCACATAAGGGAGAAAATCAAAATGTTGAAATCATTTTGATACTTTGATACTCATCTCCGATAAAAAGGCTACTCTGAAATATTTTATTTTGTCATATCTTACACATTTAGCAAAGATTTTTCAACAAATTTTACCTAAATGTTTGGCCAGTGTTATTCATCCATTTCATGGATAGGAATAGTCAGTCACAATATTTAAATCACATCACATATGGTGGTGGTTCTTTGGGTCATTGTTTTGTGGTATTATTCTTATAAAGACATAATAATTTGAAATGTCATTAAAAAACCAAAACTTTACTAAAATAGGAAAAAAAAGAACAATTCCTGTCATTAAGAAACTGAAACCTAGCTATGTGTAGATGAACACTGAGGCACTCACCATGCCCAGCACTTAGTAGGTTAATTACATGTTAGCTCTTTAGCACAGGCCAGAACCCTCTATATTTTGAACAAATTGTCCTTTGTGACATGTGAGATGGCTGCGTGAGCAGGTGCATTGTCGGGGTACCAAAATCAGTCCCGTCTGCCACAAATCAGACCTTTTTTGTTGTACACTGTTATGCAATCTTTTCAGAACCATTAAATAGAAAGCTTAACAGTCTGACCTGGTGGAATGAACTCCAAATGCACTATCCCCCTCACATCAAAAAAACAAATGAGCATTGTCTTGATCTTTGATTTCACTTGAGCCATTTTTGGCTGAGATAATGATGGTGTGTTCCAATGGCTTGATTGATGTTTTGTTTGGGGGTCATGAGAATAGCACCATGTCTCATCACCAGTAATGACCTTGGAAGAAAAGTCTGGGTCACTTTGGAGATGTTCTTTCAAAGAACGGCATGTTTCTACTCAACACGCTTTTTCCTGGTCAGTCAGAACCAGAGGCACAAATTTCACAGCAACCCTTCTCCATTATCTTCCATTAAAATTTGCAGAACCGAGCTCCAGGATAGTCCAGATAGCTTCCCTATCTCTTTAATAGTCCATCCTTCGGTCTTCAAGCACAAGTGCATGGATTTTGTTGACCGTTTTATTCATTTGGGAAATTGACAGACGCCCAAGAATGAAAGCCACCTGTACACCTGAGTTTTTCCCATAGTGCTGTCCTTCTGAGCTGTGTTCAATATCACAACAGTTTCTGCAGCATTTTTCCCAAGTAGGAAACAAAAGTTCACAGGCACATGCTGTTCTCTTAAATCAGCCATCAAAAAATGAGGTTCGAGCAAAACTGCTTTTACGAAAGAATTCACTGTGACTAGAGAGAAACTTCCTAGGGGATGCCACTGGGTGCATTGTCTCAGAGTGAGTTGCTTGATGTTCACCTAACAGGAAAAATGCATACTACTAAATATCTGTCCAGTGGAGTCTTTTCTGGTTTTTTTTTTGGGGGGGCGGTGTTAATCCCTTCATAAGACAGGGAAGAACAGACCCATAGTATTTACAAGGCTAGAATCTTTATGGAAGGAGAATGCCACGTCTTTCCCCAAAAGAGCAGTTGGTGAGTCAGAACGGGGAACTTTTGATTAGCACGTGAGAGTTTCACCAAAGTGCCTCCTGGGTTTTCCCCAAATATGGTGCCCACTCTCTGACCCCCACCTCAGTAAATTCAGCATGAAAGGGCTGTAAAGTGTCCATGCAGGATTCGAGAATAAGCCATAGGAAAGAAGCCTCCAACCTCCTTACAGTAATTACTCTCCTTTAGACAATAAGGCCCTGATCCTAGCTACTTCTCCGGTGTTTTTCAACTTCCATCCCTAGCACCTACAGGGCAGAGCTGCCCCAGATCTCCTGGCGAACCTGGCAGAACGCTAATGAGCCTGGGGAGCTGCATGGCCTTTCACCTCACTCAAGGAGCTGGAAAAGCTTCCAATCAAGGAGACAAGGGGATGCCAATATGCCGGTGCACGGTGGGTCATCCCACCTATTCCCCTGGGGACTAGAATTTCAAGACTATATACAGCATCTACCACAGGAAACGGTGAGCCTCTGTTGGTCATCCTAATTAGAGGGTATCTGGCTTCCTAATTAGAGAGACTCCAGCCCAGCTCGCAGGAGGCCTCCAGGCAAGGTCGGACTTTGTGGACGGATAACCAGCGAGGACGAAAAGCTGGTGGGCAGAGAAGTCAAAGAAGAGCATGAGCAGTCGTGTGTATTTTTGACAGGGGACCCCGCATGAAAGAATCTGGCTAGGTGAACTGAAGGGACTGCTACATTGAATCTTGTCTGCCAAGACCTCTCACCTGGATAGCCGTTTGTAAAAGGCTTCTCTCTCTACCCAGTTATGTATTCATCCATCCAAATCTATCCTGCATACTACCACCTGGTCACCTTGATGCCCAGCAGGAAACTACAGTTTCCTAAAGCCAAACAAACTGGGGCACATCTCTTAAAATGTCCTGGTTGTGCCCTAGTGACAACTGAAACTCTCTCATGATCTGACACCCGCCCACTTCCCTCACCTCTTTCTTGTCCCTCTCACCACTGCTGGGAATACCCTAATCTGAGTCACTGCAAAGCGCTTGTCTTTCCCAGAAAATGCCAAGATCTATTGCATCTTTGCATGTGCGACAAGACTTTCACTTCCGTAACGGGCTGCAGTGGCGGCGTAATGGGCTTGCCTCTTCCTTCGGTCTATGCCAACTGAAATCCAACCTCCACAGCCTCCTTTCAATCCCACTGCCTCCAGGAAGCCACCCTGATCCCAGCGGCTGAATGTGACTGCCCTTTTCCTTGAGCCTTTTTAGCTTTGCCTAGATATCCACTATCCCGACTACTTTTCATGGCTCCTGGCCGTGTAACCCAATGAAGCAGGACCTGTAAGTTGCTGCCTGATGCCCCAGCTGTTGTTGGAGCATAACGCTTGGTAATGGGTCCACGGAGGAGTTGTGGAGGGAATACGTGTGGCTCTGAAGTCAAAGCAGCCTGGGGTTTTTATCCTTGATTCCCCAAAGTTACTCTGGGCAATCATTCAAGCTCACAGAACTCTGTTTTCCTGGGACCAATACCAGCTGCAATGGCACAGGCTTTTGTATTTGTTGTTTACATGCAGGAGCGCTTGTGAGATGCACAATTTCCATTCGGAGGAGTGATTAAAATTTTTTTTACATGTTATTAGACCAGCAGTTTGAGTTGGGAAGATAACTGGAGATTTTGCATACGATATCAGCTTGGGCATCCAGGCCCAACACCGATTCTGAAGCCCAGTTTCAACAGGGCTCATATTTGCATACTGAGGACTTCCAATTCTGATAGGAAATGTTCCAGGGCTGTCGGGGGAAACCCTACGAAATTACAAAGCTGCCAACTCCTGGTTTATCAACCTTTAGCTCTGGAGTATTGAGCAGCATGTCTGTCTCGGCCCAATTTCTCAGGCTTTGATTAAATGTTAGGAACAGACCATCTCCTTGGGTCCAACCCCGCGCATGACTTCCCAGCTGACTGTGGGGCTTGTCCCTACCTCCCCCCAGCACCTCCTCTTTCTGCGTTACAGCAGTGTCTATCTATCACCGAGTCAGCATTCTGAACTTTGACTTTAAGCTGGCACTTGCTGTCGGGAAAGGGTACTGGAAATGTCAAGTCTCAATGGATAGGATTCCTTGGCTGAAATTCTAACCTTCAGTCTCCCCTCCCTTAACACACCTCTGCAGAAATAGTCCAACCTGAGCGTTTCCTTTTGATGTTTAATTGGGTATCGGGCTGTGCTTTCTGGGCTGAGAAAGCTAATGCTTCTCAGAGAGGAAACAATTCCGGTTACACAAATGAGACTTGTAACAGGGGAGCATGCTCAGTGCTGAATCTCATTTCCTCTGCCATCCATGAACGTAAGACGATTTCTCTGGCATCAGAGCATCCCAGTCAGTGTTGCTGCCATTAATAAGAATTAAAATCTCTTCCTTCAAATGTAAATGTAATTATATTTTGCCTCGTAAATAACACTGAATCATTATTTAAAAAAATTAGCACTAATGCAACTGTTATAGTTAGGGCTTTAAATTTTTTCTTAAAAAAAACTCGGTATTACTGTTGTGTGTGTGTGTGTGTGTCTAAGTGTTGAGCATTATTTTGCCGTTATTTGCGACTTTATTTGATAACAGCTTCCCATCCAATCACAACTATTGAGATTGAGATTTATGGTTTGTGGTTGTCTTATCTTTCTGTTGGGAGAGGGTGATAGGGAGGGACAAAGCACCTATCTGCCTTTGATTTATGGATGGTGCCCTTAAGGTAAGCTACACCCACACCAGGTTAAACTAAACTCGCTAAAAAAATTAAAAAAAAAAGAAGCTGGACATGGAGTCTAAAAGGGTTATCTCCTATCTGTAATGAAGGGGCTTTTGTTTTTCATGCAAGCTATTCACCAAAGCATTCGGTAGACACGATGGTGTGAACCACGTCCACCTTGATGGCCTTCTTCCCTGCCATGCTCCCCGATGGATCCTGACTGAAGTCACACTTCCCAAAGAGAGCATGCTTTCCCTGCTCCAGACGGGACAGCCTCTGAGAGTGGAAGCAGATTGTTCCCTCACACAGACTCCTGAGAGACCTGTTATTACCGACTGCCTTGGACTCTGGCTAAGTGAGCTCTAACCGCAGATCCTGGAAATCTGCACACTTCCTCCATGACTGAGCGCTTGCTAGACATCACCCTAACCTCCTCCCGGCAGTTTTACATACGTGTGTACACGAGGGGGCCTCAGACATTCATGGAAAAAGTGGGATGGAAAGATATGGGAATTTTCACACCTACAAATTTCACATATGTAAGTACTATGTCTATGGGTATTCACACACACAGCTATACATACACACCCACACGTATATATTTGAAACACAACCCTGCAAGGTGAGTATCATTAAGCACATATTATGGGTAAAGTAAGTCTTCAAAACCTATCTTGTTCCTCCTCTAAAGCCATGCGTTTCTTACCGCCTGCACAGTCCTTCCAAAGCCCGGCCACGGAACCTCTAAAACATCCCCACCTGTTAGTCCGTGTGAAACTCGACTGTAATGAAATGATGAGAATCATAAACCACCAGCACGAGCATTTTACAGGCGGGACCGCTGCCACACGCTGTTTCTGCGAGTCAGCCACCCAGAGGAATAAAACGTGGTGAGCAAGCCCTCTCAAATAAGTCATTTATGGAAGACAAGATTGGAGCACACTCAAAGAGCAGTGGAAATGAAGGATGCATTTCTGGGGCCCAAGGAAGGGAGACTGTGGAGGTGGGGGTGCTGGAGGAGGGACGGAGGATGAGGTGAAGAGAGCGTATTTGAAACGGTGCCCCAGAAAATGACACAGAGCCTGAAATCTTTTTTAGAAGCCATTAGGCTCTGAAAGGAAGGTAGGCTGTTCCGATTCCAAAGACCATCTCAAAGAGGTTCAATTCCTTCCTTTTTTTCCTAAGGTAGCTCCGTGCCAAGAGCATGAAAAGGCAGCTGAAGCATTTGGACCAAAAGGGGAATCAGCGGGCTCTGCAGCCCTGGCAAACGGGTCCCCTTTATGCAAAGGCTGATGAGACATCCAGCCAGGCCAGGGCTGCTCTCCAGGGCCTGGGAGGTGAAATGATGCCAGCCCTTGTCCAGGACCGGTTCTGAACAAGGGCTGGCACTGCACATGAAATCAGCATGAGCTGGGTCCGGACGCTGACAGAGGAGGGGCTCCGGGAGTTTGATGTTACCCCAGTCGTGTGTGTGTGTGTGTGTGTGTGTGTGTGTGTGTGTATAGGGGCGTGAGGGTTCTGAGAGAAGAGAGATTATTTAGACTGTCTCACAATGTGCTGGAGTGTTCCTCAGTGGCCCTCAGTGGTAGCTCCTCCTTCCTTTCTGTTCCCAATGGATTCTCTCTCTTTTTAAAAATCACTTTGACCATTCATGAAGTCATGTATTCAATAATCACGGAGGACCTTGGGCAGGCTGTAACGATAGACCCTGACCTCCCGGAGCCTTCACAGCTTGGCTAGAGAGCAACACTCAGACAATACATTGCACAGTACACACAGGGCCAGGTGCAACCTGGGGTCCCGTCGGGTTTGACTATGGGCTCGGCCACTGTTCATGGCAGAGGTTGGTCAGCTTTTCATCTTTGTGAGCATCGGTTTCCTCACCTAGAAAATGGGACTAGTAATACTCCCCTTCTTGACACTGTTAGGACCATTGACTAGGACGACTGTTGAAGGCACTTGGCCCAGTGCCTGCTACAGTGTACGGACCATGAGCTGGGTGGCTTTGTAAGTAACGTTCCATCCTGCGGGTGTCAGGAAGGCTGGAGCTGGGCTTCATCCCGGGGAGGCCAACTACATTGGACACGTCACTTCCCCTCTTCAACTCTTTCCCGTCTATAAAGCCACAGCAGGAATCACCATGGCCTCCGCCACCACCATGCAATCACCACTGCCACCATCACCCTCTACCTACGTGGCTCCGGCTGTCAAGCTGCATCGGGGCCCAGAGCCGAGGAAAGAGGTGTGTTCGGTGGAGGAGGGTAGGGGCTGTATATCCCTGGCTTTTCTGGGCCACAGGAATCTGTGTGTGTGTGTGTGTGCGTGTGATTTATCAAGAAGGAAGACTGCCTGGATTTTAGCTGAGGACTTTCTGAGAAGACACTGGAAGTCAAGTTGTTGGGAACTTGTACAGAGCAGCCTTCTTAGTTTCCACAAACCTAACCAAAGGACTAGGGAACGCGTCAGCTCACATCCATGACGGGCTGGTTGCTGAGTGCAGCGGATGTTGGTTGAAGCGGCTTTCATGAATCCTGGTCTCAGTGCCAAACAGCAAGACACTCCTCTTGGCGAAGAAACAGACCCTCCTCCTCCTCCTCCGAGGTGGATGGCAGGGGCATACCTCCGCCAACCCAACCACCCAGCGTCAATGCTGATGGTGCAGGAATCAC
>NW_022105611.1:15241616-15242873 GCF_000313985.2 Echinops telfairi | reverse complement strand
CACGAGAAAACGCCCTGTGCAGAGGTGATGCCATCTGCTGAGGTCGTCGTTCAACCAGGGGGACTCGTGTCCTCAATGAAAGCCAGTGCCTGCTCCAAGTTCACTGCCTGAACCTCAAGGAAGTCAGCTAGAGTGGCAGTCAGGACAACAGAGGTCTCTTGCCTAGTTAGTTTCTCTTTCTAGTCTCTCTCTCTCTCTCCGTAGGTCTAGAGCAACGTTCCCGTCAGGGCAGTGCCCTTGGAAGGGAGGCGGCAGACACATGATGTGCCTTCTTGCTGCTCTAGGTGTTCTGTTCTTGTCTCCATTTCTCACTTAAGGAAACTGCAGTCAAGAAAAGTCCAGTAGCGTCACCAGGTCACACAGCACAGTGGAACCAGAATTGACCGGGGCAGGCAGTCTGTGCAGCAGGGATGGAGGAGAGGGAGCAGCTGAGGTGCTTTTATGATCCTTACAAAGGGCTTCCAGAGAAGCAGAGCCCTCTGCGGTGGCAGCACAGAGCGATGGGGAGGAGGTTCTCCCCAGTAGGTGTTTGACCTGTAACCCTAACAAGAGTTAACATGCTCAGAGCCTTTATCGTGAGCCAAGTACCAAGCTAAGTGCTCGTCTACATTTTCTTAACTTTCATGAGCAAATTGTTTTCTGCTTTGACTTTTTTAGTTGGTGGTCGTGTGTTTTCAGTAGAGGAGGGTATCCTGAAATCAAGGGATTTTTTTTAGGTAATATGGATTTTGATACAATTACAATGACAGAGTCCTGTGTGGCCTCTGGCTCGGAGGGGCCCTTTTCTTCAGATTCATGCAGTTACACAGTATGCACCTGCCAGGGGGGGGCGAGGCCTGGAACTGGGTTAGCAGCTTCCCAGGAAACCCGAGAGGCTGAAAATATTGGTAAGCAATAAATAGACACAGGTCACCAAAGGGTTAAACGGCAGCTTTGGGTGCCCAGGAGTCAGTCAAGTTTGGCTCATGTGACAGAACAGAGGGTGCCCATGGGGTTTTCGTGGCTGTAATCTTTACAGTTCCTCTCTCATGGGGCCCGCGGCCGTTGCACCATGGGGGCTCCTTCTGTAACACTCATACAGACTCCATCAAGCACATACCAGCATGAAGGAGGGGGAGCGTCTTGACCAAAGTTATAACTACCAAGGAGCAAGGCAGAGAACCTGAGTCTGCCTGACTCGGGAGCTCGCTTCCTTACAGGGTTCGAAGTCACATCAGGACACCAGGATGCCAGTTTTGAAGAGAGGCAGACCCAGAA
>NW_022105611.1:15233419-15240558 GCF_000313985.2 Echinops telfairi | reverse complement strand
AGATACATGCTTACGCCCTAGGAGGCATTCCTGATGACAAGCCACATAGAGCTACCCTGATGCAGTCAGAGCCCTAAAGCTGGAGGAGCCACATGGAGACCCACATCAGTGCTGAGATGCTTCTACTGCCACTGGATCCACAAGACTTTCCACTCACTGGCCTGTGATCTTCCTGCATTCTGCATCATTACATGTGTTTTGTGAGTCTGACGAGGACTTTAGAGATTGGTATTGGACATATGGGTTAATATCGGACTTACGGTCTTGATCTGGAGTGGGTTGGGATGTTTTCTCAGTATTCAACTGATTTTGTTTTGAAGCTTTTTCTTATTCTCATGAGTGTCTATGAATTTGTTTCTGTAGTCAACCCGGACTATCAGAGCTTATAAACAGAAAGATGCCAACAAAATTGTCTTTTGAACTTTAGATGTTTAAATCCTATGGTGAATCAAATGTAACAGACAAGAGAACACATTGAATCATGTGGCCAGTAATGTTTTCATCAGGAGGCAGGCCTATGCTGTACCCTGGTGTGCTTGCTACCCTCATGGGATATACAGTCTGGTAGAGGAGGATCTGGCCAAAGAGGCAGGTGGGGGCCAGATCAGAGAGGACTCTAAATACTATGGTGAGTTTGGACTTCATTTGAGGAGATGGGTGAAACCAAAGGGTGGGCTGGCTGGCTGCCACCTGTGTCCTTTGGAGTCTCACCCCCCGGTAGACCTCACCTAGGACCCCCGTTTCTGATTGAGCTTGCTTCTAGGTCTCATCATCTGAATGTGAGGTGAGTTGGTGACCATGCCTACAATGACAATGAAGGGTGTCATTAAGCAGCACCAGACGACAGGGAATGATGTGAGGACAAGATTCTTGACTTCTCTTCCTATCTAAGAGTAGAGGTGCTGAAGGTGGAGTGTTTCAGGAAAAAAGAAATGCATCCACAAGCCTCAGTGGTTAACACCTTACATATGGAAACCTCCCCCCCTCCCATCTCCCACCCCCTTCATCTGCGCCTTCCCCTTCTTCCCCCTAACTTACCGATAGAGCAGTCATGTCCGGTCCAGCTCGGGTCGCAGCTGCAAAGTCCGGTGTCTGGGAGGAAGGTCCCATGGCCTGAGCACTGGTCCAAGCACGTGGCTCGGGGAGTCTCGCAGTTGGTACCTCCCCATCCGACGGAGCAGTGGCACTCGCCTCTCACGCAGACACCCCGGCCTGAGCACGTGGGGTCCATACAGTCCACTGGGCAGCAGAGGGCAGACAAGAAAGGCCAGTGTTAGAACCAACCCCAGGGGACACTCCTTCAGGGGGACTACTCAGTGGCTCGTGAAGCAGCGAGGGGCACAGACAGGGATGATGCAGCAAAGGGCAGCAACTCTGGCAACTGAGAGACCTCGGCCCACCTCTATCCAGTCTGGCTTTGATGGAGTCATTTGAATCTAGTCTGTAAAGCGTGGGTTAAACCTCCTGTCTCATAGGCTCCTGGGGTGGACAAGGTAAGAAATCCATATTGCCCGCTCACCACAGACGCAGCGCATCTTCCCTCTGCCGTCATTACAACAATGGACTTTTCACCTCTGCCCAGCCCCCTTCCAGGACACGACCCGTCAGAGAGGGGGTGCTCTGTAAGTGTCTGGAGTTATTATTGTTCGCCAGTTCTGGAGAGTTTCATTTATATGAGCACAGGGACACATATGAAGAGATTTCTTACTTTAAGTGAAAACGTGTTTGGGCTCATCATCGCCCTGAAGTCCCTGTGAGGGATATAAACTCGCAAACCTCACTTCCAAACCTCAAATCCTTGTGATGGACAGAAACGTGCAGCGCTCACTTTGCGGAGGGCAAGCATTTGATGGCCGCGCCCCGGCCGCATGTGCTGACTTTGCACGGTCTTCTGACATGGCAGGGGAACATAGTGGCTGTAGCTCAGAGCCAAGCAGCCTCTTCAGGGCTCCGAGGGCCCAAGGTAAAAGTGGTGACAAGAGGCCAAGGCAGGGAGCAGGGGAAGGGTAATGGACAACATCTGTAGGGCACTTTCTTGTGCTTGCTGTGCACTAGGTGCTTGCCCCACGCTATCAGTTCTCCAGCCCAAGGGAGGTCCAGGCTGGGCAAGTGAGGCAAAGAGAGGCCAAGAATTGATCCCAGGTAGCATGGCCAACCATCAGGGAGCGATCTGGAACCAGGTCTGTCTGAGTCTGAGGCTGATTCTACTTCGGTGTCTGGGGCTGATTCTTCCAATTAAAGTTTCTGTTGTGAGCGAAACAAAATTAACCTCTAATTATCCACAAAGCACCCCTGAGAGTAGAAGGCTTTCAGAGAGGGTTAACTTATCGTGCGACCCTATTTCCATCGACAGTGCAAAAGGCCACTTCAGGGGAGATGGGGGCGGGGTGAGGAAAGGGCCAGGCCCTCTACTCTGCCAAAAAGCTGTTAGCACCTGTCTTTTGTTTAAGGAGTCTGAGGATTCTGCAAATTCTGTTAAGGGATGGGGGGGAGGGGCCACCCAACATGTTGGACAAAGGATGCTGACGGAGCTGTGCTGAGTGCAGCTGGATTCCCCCTTCCAGGGGTCATGAGGACGTGTTTATGCTGCAGGGGAAAGGGCTTCACATTTGGCCTGTGAGGACCGAGAGTCAAGGGACAAGGGACAAAAAAATCTGCAGGTTCTAGGACCGGGGTCAAGCCACATAACTTTGTTGAGCTTCCTATCAACAGAGCAGGCATGCAGAGAAGCCCCTCTCTTAGGGGCGGTGAGGCTTACATGGCAGAGAGAACTGGGCACCATTCGAAGCACCGTGGCCCAAACAGGGCTTCTTATTCTTCCACCAGGACGTACAGTACCATGACTTAGGCAAACTGCTGCCTGAGCTCAGTTGTCATTCAGACCCTCTTTCACCTTGCTTATGGATTCTTTTTGACAACCCGGTATATCTGTCTTCAGCAGTGACAATTGCTGGGACGCCCAGTCTGGGGAAGCCGAGTCGCTGGCACCAATGGGGTAGACTTTACAAGTAGCAAGCTTCTGAGGACGCTGACTTTGAGGGCCGTTTTATAAAGAATGTTTTTCCCCCTCCCCGACTATTTAGAGCTTTTATAGGGATTCAATGTAATGACATACGGGATAAAATACATAATAAAGATCAGGGTCCAGAATGACCATTTGCTAAAAATATAATGAGGATAAACAAAAACGTCATAATGGTAAGTGAAAAATAAAAAATATTAGCCTTCACTTACTCTTCTTGGTCAGAGAGTTGTCTATTAACGTGCATACACTGTTTCACTTCATGTGTACAACAGTGTTACGCGGATATGGAAAGCACAGAAAGGTGGGATAACGTGCCCAGAATCACACCCCCTGGTAAGTGGAGGAACTGAAATGTAAATCATTCTCTCCAGTGTAGACCTCTTGCCATTTCCTCTAGTCTTACTGGCTCAAACATGTACAGACACACATATAACTCATGTAGGTACAAACACATAATATGGTTTAAAAAAAGAGGTGAAAACAAGAAAAGAAGTGGAGAAGTAACAAAGTCAAACATAAACTATGTCTTCTATTGGAGTCTCTGGCCACCATTTAATCATGGCTGAGGCATGCCTGGTAACTTAAATAACAAAAATAATGACGATGGGTTTCATGACCTGCCTAAGACCTCAGAAGGATTATTCTGGCCTTTTAGGCTACTAACAGCAAACAACCAAGCCACCCCTTCCCCAAGGCTCACAAGGCATTTTCCATCCTATAAGTTTCAGTCCCCCAGCTTTGGGCTGAAATGGCCTCCGAGAATCCCGGGGTGCCCTGGATGATGGGGCCGATAAATGTCTGTGGCTAGCAAGCAGGTCAAGAGGCTGCCGAGTTTAGCAAGAGCCCCCTGGTGTCACACTCCTGCTCTTCCTCAGACATCACAGGTCCAATGGGGATCCCGGAACCAGCAAAGGTAAGGTGACCAGACGTCCCGCTTTTGGCGGGACAGTCCCGATTTTTAATAAATTTTCCCACATCCCGCAGCGTTTTAAAAAAATCCCGATTTTTGGAAAGAATGCACGACAAGCTAGGGTATACGGTTTTCAGCTGCCATGTGGCTATTTCGCCAGGATATGAATTTTATCAGTGGTGCCCCACTTTTGTCCCGCTTTACCAATGTTAAAATCTGGTCACCTTAAGCAAAGAGCATCCTGTGCTCCCAGCAGATGGTCCAGGCAGCGGACAGAGATCATAAGGAACAATGAGAGTCCACCTCCTGGCCAATATTAATCCAGGCTTCTGAAGGTCACCTTGGGAACAGAGAGTGTGGAGCTGGTGGGGAAGGGTTTTCAGAAGACGTCTCAGACACGGAAGCCTGAGCTAGATTGGCTGAGATCCCTGTGGGGAGATTCCTATGGGCATTTTCTCTGCTCCCTCCCCAAGAGCAGACACCCTGAGTCAACCCTGCCTCTCTGGGGTCTCTGGGTGACAGAGCCCTAGGGTGGGGTGGAAGTTGGCTCCTAGTGCTGTCCCAGCGTGGTTTCTGGGACCATATTTATTTCTCAGGGGGCTGTGCAGAATGTGGGGGAAGGCAGCGGGTCTGGGGTGAAGGGTACCACGGGGAAGGGGGCAGGGGTGAAGCCGCTGAGGAGGTGGGCTGCGTTCTGTTTAGAGGACGGTCTTCGCTTTCTTCTTAAAAGGAGGGCCAGACACAGGTACAGTGCCAACGTGTCTGGCAGATGCTTAGCCCATCACTACAACCAGGGGGCCTTTGTGGCCATGCCACAAACAGCCCCAACGCTGGAAGTGTCACTGGCTACACAAGTGATGAGATGCTCCCTGGGACCCAGAACATACTCTCCGGCCCCCTCCTAACTCCCTCCAGAAGTCTTGCTGGCTCAGTACAAACTTAAAACAAAAGAATGGGGCAATAAGCTTCAGAAGGAGGAGGCAGAGAGAGAAAGGAGGTCGAGGGGGTGGGGGTGGGGCAAGGCAAAAAGTAAGCTGGTTAAGCTGCTGTTTTATAAACACCAGGAAACCCCGTGGGGCAGAGCTGGGGAGGGGTGGGGGGAAGGGAAGAGGTGGGCAAAGGCCCCAGAAAGCTCCATCATACACGCAAGGGATATTTGGTGACATCCCCCACAGAAAAAGAAATAACAAAGGGAATCAATACCACATGGCCCTTGTCAGCCTGAGTGAAAACACTTCTTTTCAGATAGATAACATAAATCAAAGCTTTCCTCCCTTGGTAAATAGCGCTGCAGCTCCAGGGCCCTGTGCGGACCAGCATATCTGGAGAAGGGATCACCAGGGGCTGAGGGTGGGCGAGCCCCCAGGCTCCAGCGCAATCTCCTGTTTGGATTTTTCTTCACCTCCAGTGACTGCAGAAGAACAGGGAAGCAGACGAAGGTCACCCAGGTCAGGATCAGAAAGCCAGGCCCCTTTGTTGGCTGGGCTGGCCGGTGGCTTCCCTCAGACACCTAGTCATCCCCATCAAAGTGAATGGGTCTGAATCAGGAGCTTCCAGTCACACGTGGGGGCTCCACAGCCTGTCTTGGAGAGGCCATGCTTTGGGGACATTAATCCCTTCTTGTTCCCCACTCTTTGAAAATGGGCCTTTTACATTTTCTCTCTCTTTTCAGAGAAAGTGATGCCTGATGGCTATCTGTTCATTCCACGTGGGCTCGGAGGGCTAGCTCTTGGTGGAGCCTGAGGCACTCAGTAGGGACAATGCCATATTGTCCCCGTGAGTGACACACACAGGAGAATGGGAGGGACAGGCCAGCACACTGAGTCATCTGCCAGTTTCAAAGCCAAAGCCTGCCCGTTTCTGAAGACTCTGGGTAAAGTGAGTGGCGTCCAAGAGGAACTGTACTTCGTTGGTCCCCAGAACAGGACTCTCAGTACTATGGACAACACAGCAGTCCGCGCATTACAGATGAGTGCCTTTCTTAAGCCTGTCTGTGTGCACGCTGAAACACCCATGACCTCAACTCTGACGGCTGTGCTCTCTGTGGGCGAGGCTCCTCCTCACCTGCAGACTCCACGCAGCCAAGAAGCAGAGTGCTAGACTTGAACTAAAGAGCCCCACACTGCAAAAGGCATTTATAGAGCTACAAATATAGGCATGCACATATGTAAATATAGATGTATTAATAGGGATATAGGTCTATAGACATATATTTAAATATTAACTACTAAGGTAGCAGACAGGCATTGGGTCTCTACTCAAGTACTCTCAACACTTTGTTCTAATAACCTGGCATTCTGTGATGCCAACCTTCCTGACACGATCGCTGAAGTCAAAATGGGTGCTTAAGCAAATGTGGTGAAGAAAGCTGATGGTGCCTGGCTATTAAAAGATACAGTGTCTGGGGTCTTAGAGCCTTGAAAGGGGGCCATCCAGCAGAGAAGCAACAAGCTCACATGGAAGAATCATACTAGTCGGGGTGATCATGAGCTATCAACAGGAACAGGTATCAGGCATCAGAAGACCCCAGACAAACAAATATATTTATGCAAATGATGGGGGTCGAGAGGAGACCCAAAGCCCATCTGTAGACAACTGGACATTCCCTCACAGAAGGGTTACAAGGAAGGAATGAGTCAGCATTCCTCTAGTTCTTTAATACTTCCTCCCACCTCCCACCCTCCTCCCACCCCCCCACTAATATGACTCCAGTTCTATCTTACAAATCTGGCTAGACCAGGACATTTACACTGGTGCAGATAAGAACTGGAAACACACGGAATCCAGGACAGATCAACCCCTCAGGAACAGTTGTATGGGAGTAGTGATACCATGAGGGTTGGGAGAAGGTGGGGGTGGAGGGAGAAGGGGGAGAAATGGGGAACTGACTACAATGATTGACACATTCCCCCGCCCCCACCAGAGGGATGAACCACAGAAACGTGAGCCAAGGGAGAGAGTGGATGGTGTAAACAGGGGTCCTCAAACTATGGCCACGGGCTACATGTGGCCCGCCGTGGACATTTATTCGGCCCACCGGGTGTTTTGCCCTGTTCGTTTTTTTACTTCAAAATAAGATATGTGCAGTGTGCATAGAAATTTGTTCATAGTTTTTTTTAAAGTATAGTCCGGCCCTCCAACGGGTCTGAGGGACAGTGAACTGGCCCCTGTTTTAAAAGTTTGAGGACCCCTGGTTTAAGATAT
>NW_022105611.1:15230938-15233134 GCF_000313985.2 Echinops telfairi | reverse complement strand
GTTCTGAGTTCCCTAGCTGGCCATGGGCATGCCAAGGCCCTTCCCTGGGCCACAGTCGTGTTGGTTGTGGACTGGGGCTATTTGATGCGCTCCCCTGGTCATGTGTTCCAAGCGATAAGGACATCAAGTGTCAGTGTTCGGTCGGCAGTCAAGGTCTACCCAGGCATACACTGACTTTAGGAGCGAGCCACGGGCACCTAATACCCATGGAACAGGGAGGCACACACAGAGCATCTTAGAGGAAGGCAGGGTGGGGATGCCTGAGGTAGAGTCAGAGCTCAAAAAGGGAAGGAGACCGCAGATGTGCTTATAGGAGAGTGGGAAAAATCTTGAGCCAAGGAGCCAGGAACTGAGGGCTTCAACCAAGCTCGGCCAACTACTTATCACAGGACTTTGGGCGAGCCGTTTGGCCCTTTGAGTCTGTAACACGGAGAGGATGAGCCTTGCCTAACGCGGCTCGAGGGTTCAACGGGGGGAACAGAGCTGTGTCTGCGGTAAGAGCTCCACACAGGAGCATTCTCTTCCCCTTCTCTGGCCAGGACCCGGAACAGTCAGTCAATCTTCCTTGGGATCAGTATCGCTGGGGGCTCAGGTGGGGTTCCCGGGATGCCTCTGTGGAAGTGTGCGCAGCCTTGACCTTTGGGAAGGGGCCGGAGCCATCTTACCTTCCTCACAGTTTTCGCCCTTGTAGCCGGGGTTGCAGATGCAGGTGCCCATGATGCAGGTGCCATGGCTGCTGCAGGCCACGTCGATACACTGGTTGGTGGGCACGTCGCACTCAGCGCCCTTCCAGCCGCTGTGGCACAGGCACCTGCCCTTCATGTATTGGCCATTCCCGCTGCAGAGCACGGGGCAGGAAGCTGGGGGAGACAGGACAGGAGAGGGGGCATGAACCGCTGCCGCGGTCCCACTGTGCTGTCTCTGGCGTGGCCAACAGCTGCAACAGCTCTGCATTTCATTCCATTGTAAACACTGCTGGGGTGGTGGGCAAAAGTGCCCCTGCAGGGCCTGGCGGAGCGGGTGCCCGCTGAAGGTCCCTCTCCCCAGTCGTCGTTGCCTGTTGTGGATGTCCTGTGGGAGGCTGCTAGGAACATTAGACAGGGAGTTGCAATCTACTCCTTGCTCTCGCTGGGAAAAGTAGTGGTTGGGCCTCCTGCCTGTCTCAAGTGCTTCTCCACCCCTCTCCTTCACTTGCCTGCGCCCCTTCCCCCACCATCGCTCTCTTCTTTAACCCCACAAATCCTCGCTTTCCTTGCTTTTCAGTCCTCTGCTCCAGCACCCCCCGTGTCCCCCACTCCCCCGTGCCTCCATATGAGGATAGCTGAGCCCAACTTGGCTCTTTCAAGCGTTACCTTAGGGTAAAGCCCCTCGAGGGTAAAGCGTTTGTGATCATTGGTGTGGAAGACACCATATATAAACTATCATATTGCATTGTGCAGTAAGTACTTAGCGGTCTGATGGAGACACAATAAGGCTGTTTTATACATGACTCTTAACTGTAAGTGCATATGGGACAAGGCAGTAATTCTTGTTATAAGGAATGACTCATCTCTTCCCTCTATACCCCGTCTCCTGGTTCCCACTGGGCTTCGGGCCCTCACTCAGCAGGTAATGGTTGGGCTTCCACTGGGCTGCTGCCTTCAACACCATCAATTTCACACGATGACGAAGGAGCAGAGTCCCCCGGGCAGTGTCCCAGGGTAGTGCTCCCCACACCTGGAACCTCGGCCTCCCTCTGATGAACCCCCACTCCAGCATCAGGGCTTGGCTCACATGTCCTTTCCAAATGGAGACAGCCTCTCCTCTTCTACCTGTCCGGTCCCTCCCTGTCCTTAGCCTCGCTCCAGCGCCGTCCACGGACTCCTCTGGCAGACTACTGTGCAGCTCTCAGGAAGGCTGGAAGGCCTTATTCCTGGTCACCCCGGTGCCTGGCACCGCACCCAGGAGTAGGCATGAACCAAAGGGTGAGTGAATGAAGACATGGAAAAAGCGAAAGTTGTCTTCATTTCAGCTCTGCTGGGGAAGTGCCAAGGTCTAAGACTCCCCTTTGGTGTGCCCCCCTTTTCAATTCGTTGGGACCGAAGTGAAAGCTAAATCGCACAGGGTGGATCCTGGGCAACCCTTTGAAAGATCCCAATAGTGGTGATCACAACCACTTTGTACGTCCAAATATCAGGTGACTCTGGGGCTGGGCGT
>NW_022105611.1:15228620-15230099 GCF_000313985.2 Echinops telfairi | reverse complement strand
AGTGGTGTCCCGCTTTTGTCCCGCTTTACCAGTGTTAAAATCTGGTCACCTTAGTGTTGGGCTGCTAACGGCAAGGTCAGCAGTTCAAAACCACCAGAGGGTCCTCGAGACAAATAGAGCTTTCTACTCCTGTAGATTTACAGTCCCAGAAACTTACATTAGCAGTTCTACCCTGTGCTATAGGGTTACTAGCAGTTGGCATCAACCCGATGGCAGTGAATTTGGCCCTGATAAAACCTCTCCCTTCTGGTCTCCTAATCATCTGCAGGTGGGTGAGAAGCGCAGGCGAAGTTACAGATCTGCCTGAAGTCCGTGCTCTAAGAGCTTCTGATGTCAGCCCTCAGCATCATTCTGGGCAGGCTGGAAGGCCGACTGAGGCTCTGCACATGCCCCACGGAATGGGATGCGAGACGCGTGGCTCCTCGAGTGGCAATGGGAAGCCGTGCAGTACTCTCACCTCTGCCACAATCGGGGCCCAGGAATCCCAGGAAGCAGTGGCAGGTCCCGGAGATGCAGTCGCCGTTGCCATAGCAGTTGCTGGGGCAGCTGTCTACGGATTCTGAAGAAAGAGAAGAGAGTTGCATCCATGAACAACTTTCCCCAAACAGAAGGCTCATGACGGGACCTGCGGGTTAACCACAGCCCACACGTTTGAGCTATTCTGGCCTGACCACGGAAAGAAACCAACAGGGTTAATAATTAGGTATTGTTTTTACTCTCACTGAGGTACACATCTCAATGGACATGAAGACATATGTCCTGGGAAACATCTTCCTGAATCACAGTTTTCTAAACCAAGTTTGTCTCTATAAATACATCAGAACCCTCCCACCAAAGACTGACGGACACAAACCCACGAGAAGAAACGTAGCTTCATCTGTTCAAGTGATTACCACTGGGCTCGGCGATACTGGGAGCCTTCTCCATACTTTCCTGGGTTTTTCATTTTTCCTACAATGCCGTGATATTACTTCCATAAACTTTTTATTTCATAAAAGCCACTGGGCACTAGCCAATCTGTCTTTGTCCACCTCTGTGTTTTAATATATCAGTCCAGTTCCCCGATCCTCTCTTGCTGGACCACTACGGCAGCTGGTGGCCTTCCATCTTTCTTTCTCACTCGCCACTGATCCAGCTCTCTGAAACGAATTGGATCCTGTCACCCTCCTGCTTGAAACCCTTTGATGGCTCCCCATTTTCCCAGGTGCAAAAGGTCCAAGCTATCTGGAGAGGCCAGGTGATTTCCTGACATACGGCCTCTGGCCCCCCAGCATCCTTGGGAATCTGCTCTCATGCCCACTTTCTACAGGAACGTTATCTGCTCTAACCCTTTCCAAGATCTTTGCTCTACTCTGCATCCATGCCAGGAAAATACGCAGTCCATTTTAGAGTAAGGTGACCAGATTTTAACATTGGTAAAGCGGGATAAAAGCGGGACACCATTGATAAAACTCATATCCTGGCGAAATAGCCACATGG
>NW_022105611.1:15225633-15227033 GCF_000313985.2 Echinops telfairi | reverse complement strand
CAATCAAAGAATCGCTTGTAGATTCTAGCAGTCCAGTTTTAACTGAATAAAGACTTCTAAATCATCAGGATGTTACAGTGGCTGCCACTTATTTGGACCATATTTGTTCTGCTGTGGACACAGGGTCACCCTCAGTTGGAACCAACTTTCAGGCACTTAACAAGAACAGAGATTTGGAGCTTGCTGGGCTCCAAGAGACCATCCGTTCTGATTCTCCACTTCACTAGACAAGGAAACGGAGACTCAGAGGAAGACGGGGATTTGCCCAAGGGCACACAGCAAGTCAATGGAAGGGCTGAAAGTAGGAGGAAACAGGTGGAGCAGACTCAAGGAATTAACAGCTTTATCAGCATCAACACATTTAAAACCTGTTGTCTTCATTGACAACTATAAATCATACAGGCAAAGTAAACACAACCAACCTCAATTATGACTCCTAGCCACCCTATGGGTCAGAATAGAATTTTGGATTTAGAAGCTGTAAATCTTTACAGAAAGCCTCATCGTTCTCCTGAGGGGCAGCTGGTGAGTTTGAACTGCTGATCTTGTTGTTAGTGGGCCAATTCAGAACACTACACCACCAGGGCTCCTGAAGACAAGACTAAGAAGGCTTCTGGTAAATGACAGTGCCATAAAGACAAAAGTCTTTCCTGTAGGAAAGTGGCAGTCTACCTGGGAGATCGAGACGATTGGGGTATGAATGCAGCACTGTCAGGAGGAAAGGGGACCTAGCTCTGGGTCTATTCTTCCAAGACCACACTGCTCACAACACACCGTATGACCTAACACAACTTACCGTACTTCCCTTCTCTGTGCCTCACCTTCCTTATGTGGTATGGGAGTTACACGATCTCATGTCAACTTGAGGGTCTTATGATGGTGTGGAGTCTAGCCTGTTAATAAGGTCATAGCCAATGATGCTTCTTTGTGGGTGTGGCCTCCCAGAATGAGGATTCTGGGAGCTTCCACTCCATTCTGTCATCAGAAGAGGCGGGGAACTCTATCTTTCTGCCTCACTTTCCTGTTGAGGAGCCCTGTGGAGACCTGTGCCCATGCTGAGGTGCTTCCACCAGTATTGGATCTACAAGACTTTTCACCCATTGACCTGTGATCTTCTTGCATTCGGCATCATTGCATGTGCTGTGTGAGTCTGATATCGTACTTATAGACTTGATCTAGACTGGGCTGGGATGTTTTCTTAATATACAATTACTCTTTGCTATAAAGCTTTCTCTCACATATGTATGAGTATCTCAGGATTTATTTCTCTAGTCTACCTGGACTAACACATATTGGAAATGTAGGTGATGGCACAGATGGTTCTGAGGACTGATTCTTTTTTTTTTTTTCCAAATCATTTTTATTAGGGGCTTGTACAACTCTTATCACAATCCATACAT
>NW_022105611.1:15209728-15223941 GCF_000313985.2 Echinops telfairi | reverse complement strand
CTCTGAGTGGGAACATCGTCCTCAAGGCCTGGTGGGCCAGGATGTGCTCCACTCTCTCTTCCTCCTCCTTCATTTGCTCCTCTGTGCTCTGATCAGACATGCTCCTCTCCCTGAGCTGTAGGTTCAGTGCTGTCCTCTGAAGCTAATTTTTCTGGGGGTTTAAGGACTGGTTATTGTTCTAAAATTTTATGAGTCTACAACTGAGATCAACTGTGCAAAAATAGGCATCTGGAGGCAAGGAAAATAAGACATAAGAGGGAGCTTCAAAAATTGGTGTAAAAATTCCATTTGTCCATGGCCTTTTTGAAGCTCCCTTATCCATACAACCAAGTACTTAGGAGTCAGAGCAGTGGCAGCTGGGATGGGGCAAACCAGCAGGGGAATTTCGGTCCCTCAGAAGAGAATGGGGAGGGCATTCATGACATGGTGTACCTGCTGGAGAGGTTTCCCCCAATGTCTTCTAATACCAACTTGCCAAAAACTTTAAGAAGATTGCACAAAGGGCTCAAATGTGTATTTCTTTTACCAAAGTGGAGATCCTATCAAGTCAATGTTGGAACATAAAACAGAAGCATGATTTTATATGAATATAGACTTTAGAATAACATGTGGTCTCATATCTGAGCATGGATAGAACTGAGGCTGACAGGCCAGAGGCCCAAGTATCTCTGATCTCTATCGACTTTATCTGAAAGAACACACACTCTAATCCTTTAAACTAGACATGTCTTCCTAAACACGTTACACACACACACACACACACACACACACACACGCTTAAAAAAATTAGTGGAAAAATTCCATTGTCTTTAATCCCATATTCTCACTAATTTTTGAAACCCCCTCATATATTAAAGTTTCCCTTTTAAGTAGCCTTTGAAACATATTAATATGGGGCAACGTTTAAAGCAAAATTATTTTCACATATGGCTATTGGTTATCTTGACACTCAGAGGCTTAGTTCTGCAGGTAATGTTGCAGGAGTACAGGACAGATAGGCCTAAGACCTAGCTTCCAGATCTTATTCGTGATCCCAACACTTGACCGTTTCTCATCTGTGCACTTGCTCTTATCAGACGCCCCTGCCTGTCAACTCCTCTTCCATCTTTCCCATCCAGTTCAAATGCCACCTGCCCTGCGAAAGCTTCCTGATTTCTTAAACAGCACCGTGACTCCTCGGACCCTCCTTCCTCTATCCCATCATAGCAGCGTACAGTCTCCTTCATTGACCGAGAAGCCTCCAGGGACAGAAACTGAATTTGCTCTGCTATATATTTTTCCTGCTATTCCGTCCACAGAAGCACCTTACTAGGAATTGAGTTGTGGGAGCAACATTGTATATTATAAATTCTAACCTCTATGCCTACTGTAATTCCATTGGAAAATAAGTTTTGCAATATCAACCTGTAGTAGACAAAGTAGAGACCCCAAACCCACCTGTGAGATAATTGGACAGTCCCTCACAGAAGGGCCACCCAAAAGGGATGATATACCCAGGTGCAATATAGCACTGAGGAAACACATAATTATCCGCAAGTTCTTTAATATTTCCTCCCCTTACTATTATGGTCTTAGTGTCACCTCATTAATCTTGTGAGACCTGTGTATGCCCATTTATATAATTAAAGTCATTCAATGCATGAAATCCAAGATAGGTAAACCCTTCTGAAATAGTAATGAGAAAAATGATTCCCTGAGGGTACAGGAAGAGAAGGGGGGAAGGGGAAACTGGTAGCAATGATGATGTATAATCCCACTTGAGGGGACCAATTAACAGAATTTTAGGTGAACAGATACATTAGATGGTGTAAGATATGGCAACAACAACAACAACAATAATAGTATAGAATAATAAGAGAGATTGTGGGGGAAGGTGGGGGAGGGAGGGAATTAATGGGAGCTGATATCAAACAAAGAGTTCAAGAAGAAAGAAAATGATGGTGGCAGCCATTGTACAATTATGCTTGATCTAATTGAATGATAGATTGTTATAATATCTGTAAGAGCTCCCAATAAAAAGATTTCTAAAAGAAAATGAATTTTATTATGTTAATGAGGCAGGATGAGAGTAGGGTGTATCTTAAATCAGTATCTTGAGATAAGAAAGAGATTAAACACAGACTAGAAGTAGTCATGGGGGCAAAATAGATGTTGGGGAACATGGGGACTCAGGAGAGCAGGAACTACAGAGAAAGGAACTTTGTGTAGACCAACACAGGGAGAAAGGCTGTCCCGAGAGCTGATATCCCAAATGCAGGTAACAGGGAGAAGAGAAATTCTGCTACAGCCATGCATTTGTGGTATTTCAGTTACAGCAGCACAAAATAACCAAGACAGAAGTTGGTCCCAGAATGGAGTGCTGCTCTAACACATACCTAAAATGAAAGAGTGGTTTTGGAATTCAGGAATGAGTAGATGCTCAAAGAGCTTAAGATACCTAATAGTAAGAACCTCAATTGCCTTGAAGAGATTATTATTATGGACGTCAAAGGCAGCTCTGGGGAAAGTGCAGAAAGAAGTCAAGGAGGCTTAGAGAAAGCCTCGTCATCTTAGAGAATACACATGGAACAAGCAACAGACTGTTGTTAGATAGGAGGACATTAAGTGAGCTCAGATGCGGCTTGAAAAGAAAACGTTGAACATGTGACTGGACAATGGAGGAACGGTGACGTTTTCTTATGCAGTGGCAGCAGATTTGTGTGAATGATGTTCAGATGTTTGATGGAAGGTAGAACTTGTAAGTGATGAGCCTGGATAGTTGACTGAGATTTCTAAGCCAAATCTTAAGTAGGCCATGCAGTCTCTCCTTGCCACTTGTATTAAAATGTCACAAGAAACAGATAGACTTAAAAATGAACTGTTCAAAATACAAACAGGATTTAGATTTAGAAAATTCTATCGTACAAAATGACATGTAGCCTAGAATGTTCACCAGAGACATGACTGCCTGGTGGATCTAGCCAACAGAAAACCCATCAGCTTCGACTGTAGAGGGCAGAGGAAGAACTGAATTCTACAGGCATGAACCAGGCCAAAGGCTTCATATTAGTTTAACTCTAAGAAAATACACAGCTCATTCCCGGAGCAGCATAAACATCAGCAGAAGAGCTGGAAGGAACACTGTAAGCGGAGCTGCTTCAGTGTCAAAGGGCAGGCCACGAACCCAGGGTCTCCACTCGAGAGGTCACAGCCTCCTAAGCTTTAGAGAGCCAGAGCCTGATCTCAAACGGGCTGTGGAGTTTGGAGCTGCCATTCAGTTTGGCAAAGCAGATGGGGCCGTTGCCTAAAACGGAACGGAGCTCCCTTGCCCAAGGTACAGAACTGGGGCTGCTCAGGAGAATGGGATTGAGGAAGCAGTGTTGTTATTCCAGTGAGCCTGGAAGGTGAAGCTGAAGCCCAGGGCTAGGGTTGCCCCCGCATGCAGAAGGCATGGCCGCCACCTAGAATCTGGAGTGCAGGCTCCCTGCCCAGAAGGCCCCAATGAAGACAGGATCATTTCAGACCGTGGGAGCTAATGTAACTCTCTCTGCTGCTTTTTGGACTTACTTAGTGTCTGTTAACCCTTCTTTCCCTCCAACTGCTCCAGTTGTAATGGGAATGTCTAACTGATGACTGTTTTGCCACTGCACTTGGGAAACAGATACCATGTAAACTCGATTTCACAGGTTCACGGATGAAGAAAAAGGTCGCTCCAGGAATGGAGTATGCCTAAAATCCCCCCCATATTGGAGTTAGATGATTCAAAAGACAACATTCTGGACTTTGAGTTGATTCAAGACCCTGGAGTGAGGTGATAGCATGATTGTTCTTTTCAGGGGGCAAGGATATGAATTTTGGGGGGAGGGTAAAGGGAGAAAGTTTGTGGTAGATTGAACCATGTTGCAAATCCCAACTTCGAAGCTTATGGTTAGAATGGATTGTGTTTATTATGTTGATAAGGTAGGGTTAATATGCAGTATATTCTGAATTTATCCGAGATATAAAATAGATTAAACAAGCAGAGCGGAGACAGGGGCAGAGAAATGCAAGACAGAGGAGGCTTGTGCAGGATCAGAAGGTCAGAATAGCAGAGAGAGAGAGAAAGTTTTTCCCTAGAGTGCGCGCCAAGAATCTCTAGCCTCCTACCTCACTGCCATTGAGTCAGGGTCGACTCACAGTGACCCGATAGGACAAGGCCCATGTGGGTTTCCAAGGCTGTAACTCTTGACAAAAGTAGAAATGTCCATCTCTCTCCCGAGGATTGGCAGGTGATTTTGAACTGCCAACCTTGCGGATTGCAGCCCACCACATAAGCACTATGTCACCAGGGCTCTTAAAGCACGTGAAAATAAATTTCTGTTTGTTAAAGCCAGCCACTTGTGGTATTTGTTCCTGGTGCACAAAATAAGCAAAGTGGGTTTCTGAACATATTATTATCATTGAAAGAACGGAACTAGATCATCTCAGAGAGTCCCTCCTACATCTACAATTCCACAGTTTGGATCCTTTCTAACTCAATGGTATAAAAAATATGTCTCCTAATACAATCACCACTATCGTCACTTCCATTTTCCACAGATTCAACTGCAGATGTTACACTCTCTAGATTCTGATCGATGAAGTCTGCAAGATAAGAGCCTGTTTATCACCTGTCAAAGTCTTCACAGTAAAAAACCGAGGGAAGTATATTTTCTGTATCTGAGTACAGTGTTGGCTGCTAAATCTGACACAATAGAACTTTGTTTCCTTTAAACTTACTGCAGACTGTGGATATCAAAGGAGGTGGAAGTTTTCGGAGACGTGGAGGACCTTGAAGGTGGTAACTAGGAAGGAAAAGGGAGCTATTCATTCAAAGAACATTCTCTTCTGATGTTTACATATGTAGTTTTCCTTTTATTTGGAAATTTTAACAACTTGGGGTCTACGTAGTATGACACAAATGCGTCTCGGTTGACCAGGTATCTCGAGGATACACTCTAGTGTCTAAGTGACATTCACTGGTTTAGGGAAAGGGTGAATGCCATTGCATAAACATGGTGTTTGGTAAATTTCTATTCCCATAGGAAGACAAGGAGCCCTGGTAGCGTAGGTTAACTGTGCTGATAACTACAAGGTCAGCAGTTTGAAACCACCAGCTGCTCTGTGAGAGAAAGACGCGGCTTCCTACTCCTGTAAAGAGTTACAGTCCTGGAAACCCACAGGGCGGTTCTACTCTGTCCTGGAGGGTCACTCTGAGTTGGCATGGGCTGGATGGCAGTGAGTTTGGTTTTGAACTGATAGAGGAAGATGAATCCCTCATGGTGGAAGGCCCTCTAAACACGGCCAGGAAAGAGCTGCTTCTCAAAGCAGAGCTGACCTTGACGACCTACATCGATGTGGCATGACTCAAAATGAGAAGAAACAGCTGCACCCATCCATTAGTACTTTGAATGTGTAGTGTACAAATTATGAGTCTAAGAAAACTGGACATTGCAAAAAGTGAAACGGAATGGAATAGATCAATATTCTAGGTATTTTTGAACTGAAATGGACTAGTATTGGCGATTCTGAATCCAAGAACCATAATATGGTCTACCAAGCCAGGAATGACAAATCGATGAGGAACAGTGTCATCACTTAGGTTGTCAAAGACCATTTCAAGAATTATCCTGGGGGGGTGGAGGGTGGGAGGGAGGGGAAAAAAAGAGGAGCTGATCCCAAGGGCTCAATGGAAAGTAAATGTCTAGAAAAGAACGATGGAGTAGATGTACGAATATGTCGGATACAAGTGATGTATGGATTGTAACAAGAGTTGTAAGAGCCCCCCCCAATAAAAGTATCCACAGAAATAAATAAATAAATAAGAAATAAAAAAATAAATAAAATTGAAAAAGGATTTTTCCGGAAGTGCAACACCATCAGTGCCAGGATAATATCCGTATTTCAGCAAAGTGGGCCAGTTATTAAGATTATTCAAATTTATGCACTAACCACTAAATGAGGGCAAAATTATGGTTTGGGTGTTTTTTTTTAAACTCAATTTCTGCAGTATAAAGTTGATCAAACATGCAGTCAAAGTGCATTGCTAATTCCTGGTGATTGGACTTGGAAAGCAGAAACAAGAAGAATTAGTAGTTGGAAAGATATGTCCTAGGGAACAGGAACAAGGCCGGAGAGTGCATAAAGGGATTTTCTAAGAAAGACCTGCCACCTCTCGATTGAAAATACCTTTTTCAACAACATAAATGGTCTCACATACTTTAAACGTGTCACCAGGCAGGAGGCACCCGTCTCTGGAGAAGGACATCATCTTTGGTAGAGCACCCACCAATCAGAGGAAGACCCTCAGCCAGAGAAAGTGACTCCCTGGGCTCAACCACAGCCCTGCTTGTGGGGATGGTGCCGGGCCAGGCCCGCGGGACAGCCCTGGGGGAGACACAGACTTCCGTATCTCACAACAGTCCCTGCCCCTGGGCTCAGGTTCCACCTGCAGCTGCTGCCTTCTAGCAGAAGGCTGCCTCCAAATCTGCTGGGAGCCGAATGAAAACGGCAGCTGTCTAGGAAGAGCTGGTTTTCCTCATTGGCTTATGTTCTCTCGACAAGCCGGGGCCTTCGTCCAGCGTTTGTTTTTCTGTCCCAGCATCGTAACCGTGAACTGCGGTAGGAAATTCGATTTTCAGGAACTGGTTTTTCTTCCCATAAATACGGGATGGTGGAATTTCAATGTCTCCTGGTGGTGAGTGGGTAGGTTCTCTGGACGTTGGGAACTACCTTGCTCAAAATACAAAGGGGGATCTGCATGAGGAAGACAAGACATGCGTGCTCTTCCCAGAGGCAGCACGGAGGTCAGGGAACCACCAGGGCCTCGGGATGTCCCCTGCAACGCCCCCACGTGGCCAGCCTCCCGCTCGTTCCCAGAAGCAAACCCTCAGGAGCCCACGCCAAGGTGAAGATGAGCACGTGGCTGAGTAGGTCTGTCCTCCTCCGTGGAGGATGCTGTCCGGGAGTGCCTCTCTTCCTCGGCCATCCTCCGCTTTTCTCTTTTGTTTTCTCAAAGCCTCGTCTTGCTGGAAACCAGGAGCCACAGCTCAGCAAAGAAACCCTCCCTCGGAGAGGAGGAGCCGGGCAGCCCAACTCCCAATGGGACACTGTCACAGGGGCCAATCTGCCTGCAGAGGAAAAGCCGCTCTCCCCTCAGCCAGCTTACCAACGCCGGGCGGCTTTGCCTTGCACCCTGGCCTAGCCGGGCAACCTCTGCAGTCACAGCAGCTTGACACCGAGTCTCAGTGCCCACGTCGAAGAATCAGAGCCCTCCTCAGTCTTTCCTGCCTGCTGACTGAGCGGCCCCTAGCACCCTCACCAACCCTGTCTTGTTGTTCTGTGATATGTCCCTGCCTGCTGCTTCTTACAGCTCCTCCCCGTTCTGTGGACGCCCCTACCTTGGCACAACTGACCGCTGAGAAAGGCTCTGGGGGTGCCTACTTGAAGCACCAAGGCCCACGTATTTCCCAACAGAGGTGCTTCACCTTGGCTACTCTGTCAGGGGAGAGATGCTAACTCAATGAGCGAGAAGGCTGGCTCTCTCCCACCCCCCCTTCCTATACTGCGGCTGGTATAATTTATTCTCCAGGGCACATCCATGCCTGAGACAGGAGACTTCGATGTCTTTTGGCAACTAAACGATGGAAACAGACCAGATAACATGGCTAGGATTTAATTCTACCGCACACGTTGAGGGACGCGTCTGATAGAGACCCTCTCATTCTGTCCTATTATTTCCAGCCTCATGCGAACTCTGGCAGTGGAATTAAGTGACTTTCTCCAGGGCACACAGTTGGTCAGGGCACCAAGTTCTATCTGAAGCCAAAGTCTGTAGATTAGTGACTGGTCTAAAGGATGAGCTCTGAACTCCGGCTGAGTCTTTGAACAACCTCTAAACACCAGCTTCCCGTCTCTCCAAACTGGTCTTCAGAATAGCACTCACCTCAGAGGGCTGTTGGGAAGATCCACGAGTAGAATACTGTCTGCTTTCCCAGTGAGGAAAGAGGTTTGCTGAGGACTGTCAGAGTTGGTAGTTTGGTTTTAAGAAAGGGCCACACATGCCTTTTATTGGTGAGCTCAACCAACGTGGTCTAATAAATCTAAACAGGGAAATGTGGGCGAGTGGGGTAAACACACGTCCATGCCCAGATGAAGCACACAGAAATTCCCCACAGTCAAAATGAGAAAGCAAACAAGTGTTGTTCCTGAACTGGAAGAAGGCAAGGTGTTTGGGTGACTTTTCTCCTGGGGAGAAGAGCACTGTCAAAGCAAATTAAAACTGTTTTCTCCCAGAAGCCCAAACACAGGCAGGCTCATGCCAACTTCTGAAAGAACTTGCCTCCCTGTACACTCCAGAGTGGCACTGGGCAGGTGCCCATTGCTGGAAAGCTGTTTCATGGCCTGTGAGGTGTCAGTCCCTGTAGGCGCCCAGCTTTCTTGGCAGATGACAGGATTCAAAGGTCTTCAATCTGGAACACTCTAGGTCAAGGCAATGACAAAAATTTGACAAAGTCCCTGACAGCCTGGGCTCAAAGCCAGTTCTGTACTGGCATTTGAACTGGGAGATCTGTTTTCGATCATACCCAGATGTCCCAGCCACTAATGAGAGCAGCTCAAAGAAATGGTCTAGGATTAAGATGGTCTCCTGGATGATATTCAGTCTCAGTTCTTTGTTAACTGTCCCTTCAGGAGACAAAGACAATGTCATTGATAAGCCAATGTCATCAATAAGACTGGGAGCCCCTTGAGGGCTGGCCTCATACCTGGTTCTCCAAAGGGTCTGATGAGTGCTGAACACAAAGCAAATACTCCGTAATACTTGTTTTACTGAGAAACTAAGCAGGGTTATAAGGGAGAAATTATAGAAGGAAGTCAAAGAAGGCAGAAGGGGACAATCAGGCCGGAGAACAGTTGTGGAAGACAAGAAAGCATCTTCCTGCTTTGTTTTCAGATGCAAAACGGCTAGCATAAAAGGAGTACTCTCAGCCACACTGGGAGTTCAGCTGTTGGCATCTGGGAGCCACATCTAAGAGACTAAGATAAACAGGACTCTGCTTGCTGAAGAGCACCCAGAAATAAGAGAGAACCCACAACTACATTTCTTATAAAGAATGCTTCCATGAACTGGGGGTTCAGCTTACCTACATGACCTCTTTTCTAGTAAGAGAAGACATGTTCTAGGGAATAAAGATTAGATTGCTTTTGGACCTAATAGACTGACCTAAATCCAAGGTTGATGAGTCGTTCCCAACTCAGTGCTTCCACAGTACAGAGTGGCATCGCTCCATAGGGTTTCCAAAGCCGTGGGTAGTTACACAAGCGCCTGCCTCACATGTCCCCCATAGGTAGACGAGCTGTTTGATTCGAACCCCGGACTTCCCAGTTAACAGCCGAATGCCTTGCCACCCAGGTTACTCAGGGGGTTCTAGTTCTCGAGAAATCGACTTGGTTCCAAGAAGGAAGGATTTCCTAACAGTCTGAGTAGAATACCAGTCACTGTATTAGATCAAGTTCTACTTTGTGTATAGGTACCCTCCAAAAATCCTGTTCACTACCTGAGAGCAGGACATGTGTTATTCGTCTCTGCGTCTCCATGAAAGAGTATCAGTCTGCACTCAACGCAGGTGTTTGATGAGTGTTTGTGAGCTGGATAACTAGATGAACGGATTGTGCAACTTACAACCTCTTTACAGCGTTAAAGAGCAGAGATGTCACTTTGAGGACTAAGGTGACGTAATATGCATGTGACCAGATGGATGCGTTTGAATTATGGTGTTGGTGAAGATCCCTGAACACTGAACGCGATCATGGGCTGCCAGGAGAACAAACTAATTTATCTCGGAAGAAGTACAGCAAGAACGTTCCTTAGAAGAGAGAACAACGAGGCTCCGTCTCACAGATTTTGGACATGTTATCAGGAGGAACCATTCCCTGAAGAGTGCATCAGGTTTTGTGAAGTGCAGGAATACGGAAAAGAACTTTAATGAGCTGGACTAACGTGATTGCAACGACGGGCTCAAACATAAACAGTGCTCAGGGCTGTGCAGTGTTTCATTCTGTCATTGTGTTGCACGTATGGCTGCGATGGGTCTGAACCCATTCCATGGCACCTAAGAACCCCACCAACAATGAAGTAGATGAAAGGGCTTTAAAAAGCATGGAAAAATTCCATTATCTTTTAATATTATTTTTCCATTAAATTTCTGAAGCCCCTTTATTTATGATCAGTCATAGGATATAATCTGGCAGAAGAAAACCAATGGGGGGTATTACAAGGGGATTAATAAAATGGTTTAAGGGTTTTCATAAGCCTGAACCCCCATGGCTATAACTCAACAGTATCAGGCATAGGTTCCCAAACGATTGCTCCTTTTTCAGAAAAAAAAAAAAAAAATTAGTGTACTCCTGGCAAGGAAAAACTTTTGTACTCTAGCCCATTAATCAGTATAAAGTGTAGGATTTGCTTTTGCTGCCCCCCACCCGCCTACCCCCGGTCATTCCAGGGCTCCCAAGGGCAGTATCACCCACTTTGGGAAGCACTGGTCTAAGGGAACAAGCGTGGACAACGTCAAATGGCTTGGATTCTAGTCCCACTCTGCTAACTTGTTAGGTCACTTTGACCAAACCCATTTGCTCTCTGGATCTTTATTTTCATCTACAAAATCCGTTAAAGGCATTCAACAAACCTTTAGTGAGCATCCATTCTGGCTCAGAAACGGTTCTTTTAAGGTGGATGGTTTAGCTGTCAGCCCAAGCATTCTGTGAATAAGGACTCAAACACGGACGTTCAAATTCACGGATAACACGTCGATTCCGACTCACAGTGACCCTACAAAGCCCAGTAGAACTAGCCCTGTGGGCTTCTGAGACTGTAAATCTTAACAAGAGTGGTAAGCTTCATCTTTCTCCCTCGGGGCAGCTGGTGATTTCAAACTGTTGACCTTGAAGTTAGCAGCATACTCCACTAAACCACCAACGTCTAAGAAAACCACACGCCCGGCCACCCAGCCGATTCCTAACCTGGCGACCCTGTAGGACAGGGCAAAACTGCCCCGCGGGTTTCTGAGACGGTCACTCTTGGAAAGTCCCACCTTTCTCCACAAGGCTAACCTTACAGACCACAAACAGCCCCACATATAACCACTACATCACCACCATGCCTTAAAATGGTAAGCCCAATAGGTAAAAGAGCTGAATAAACAGACATCATGAGTATGGCCCGAGGAGGGGAAAAAACTGCTTAGTGAAGGACTTGCCCTAACTTTTCACCCCTCCCAGCTGCATCCTCAGAAAAGTAGCGCCACATTCTCATCTCCCTGGGAGCGAGCCTCAAGCTCACCAAGGCAGACTGCAGGGACAGGGAGTCGTGAGCAGGCGGGCTCCAGGGGTGCCTCTGGCTAGCACTTTTCATGTCGTTTCCCAGAGCTGTGGGCAGCAACTGTCCGAGATGCCACAAAGTCCCCACTGTTGGCTCTGGTTTTGCTGCTTTGCTGGGAGTACACGGCTCATGCCTGGTTTCTTGCCATGCCCTACAAGCGTCTGCCAGAGAGGGCATGGAGACACACACACTCAAAGTCACCATGGCGATGAGAATTGTTGCTACATGCGATCAGATCAGTCCCAACTCACAGCAACCCTGTGCGTCGTGGGCCCCTATACTGCCCAGTCCAGCACCAGCCTCACGGGCGATGCTACTGGTGTGTTGAGGCCACTGTGTCCCACACTGCAGCTCGAGGCTGTAAGACCATCCAGCCCCCACCCGTTCTTCAGTTTAAACTATGCTGAGCGTGCTCTCCCCTCGGGTTTCTAATTCTAGGTCTCCGCACCTTTCATTCTAATGTTACCCTTTGATCACACTACACCATCACAGAACCTTGAGAGCTTCTGCTAGTGCTTTTGCTCGATCTTTCTTTCCATTCGCTTCAGCGATTCTACGTGAAAAAGCAAGTTTCAGAGTCACCTCTAAGATTCCATGGGAGCTCCTTTCTTTCTTCCCTGCTTTGTAATGATCTGCTTTGCTCGCGTATGATGTCCTTGATATCAGAGCCCCCAACTCCTCTGGTCTTGGGTCACTAATGTTCCATGTGTCAAATCTACTCTTGAGACGGTCTCTACATTCAGGTGAAACGCATTTTAGGTCTTTCCCAAAGGGAGCAATCCTCCCCCTGGGGAGTGCTGCCATGACCCAGGGGCGCGTGCAGACACCTACACTTTGTTCGGGATTCTGGACTAAAGCACACAAGTTTTTTAATTTCCAGGGGGCAAGGAGTGGGGGCGCTGAGTAATTTTTTTCCTGAAAAGTTGAAAGTAAGCCATGCTTTCGATCAGACTTTGACTCTCAAGGACTTAATGTTCTCAACTTCAACTTGAACTTGGACATGAGCGAATGATCTCCTCCCCGGGCGGACTCTCGCTTTGCCCCCATGGACAAGATGGAGGGCTTCCATCCCCTTTCCCACGGATGAAGTGATCTGATTCCTGTGCATTCCATCTGGCAAGGCCCGTGTTGATAGTGTCCAATTATGTTGGTTAAAAAGGGTATTTGCAACGAATAGGGAATTGTCTTGAAAAATTATAACATGCAATCTTCTCTGTCATTTTCTATAATCCAGGCCGTGCATTGCAACTACTCATTCTTCTTCTATGTTTCCACCTGTCAACATCCCAATCACCAGCAATTACCAATGCATCTTGATTATACGTCTGATAAATTTCACACCACAGAAGTTGGTGAAAGTCTTAAATTTCTTCCTCTCTGATATGAATCGATGAATCCATTTGAGTTGGTCGTCCTCTCAGGCATGTGGATATCATTAAATGATGACAGCACTGTACTTCAGGATAGATCTGGAAATGTTCTTTTTGACGATGAATATGATGCATTCAATTAGTCACTCCCGGCATACGTAGTGCAGTGGTTACACGTTGGGCTGCTAACCACAAGGTAAGCAGTTTGAAGCGAATAACTGCTCCTCAGGAGAAAGATGGGGCTTTCTACTCCTGTGGAAGTTAGTCCTGGAACCTCTACGGGGTCTACCAAGGTCTACTTTGTCCTCCAGGGTCGCGACGAGTCAGAATTGACTTTGTAGTAGTGAGGGTGAGTTGAGAGGCACAATAGACCACATTGTAATTGTCTGATTCAAAACAGATACTATCAGCCAATTTTAGGTCACCAATGCCTAGGATATCTTATTTTTTAAAAATTATATTTTTAGTAATATAATCTTCCTATATTCATAGTTTATACATCCCACATTCCAATTAATGAGGGACGTTTGCAGCTCTTCTAATTTTGAGTCATGTCACATCATGAAATTAAGGTCTCAAAAACGTATTCTTCTTCATCAGTGTTTCTTTAAGGAGGTAGCTTTTCTCCTACGGTATTTTGGGTGACTGCACCTGAGGGGCTCATCTTCTGGCACTATATCAAACAGTGTTTCACTACTGTTGATGAGATTTTCACCTGAATTATTTCTTAGAAGTAGACCACCTGGTCCTCCCTTCCTAGTCTGTCTTAGTCGAGAAGCTCCATAGAGACAGTAGTTGATTCTGCTGGTATTTGAAAGACTAGCGCCATAGCTTACAGCAGCACAGCAACATGCAAGACGCTGCAGTATAACGAAGTGACAGAGGAGTGGTAGATTCAAGGCCACCAGGACTTTTAAAGGTTTGAGGAGATGCTTGAGGACAGATTCTTTTCCATTATAAATTATAGTTACCAGTCCTTCACCACCATTTCTTCTCAGGAGAAATGCTCTGCCCACAGTTCCTGTGCGAGCGACACAGCGGGGTGGGTGCCTCCCCTTTGTTCACTGGCCAGAGTTGATTCACCCAGCACGTGCTCCTGACACAGGGAGAGTGAATTCATAGGCTGACCAGTGGTCTGTGATGTAGCCTGGTCCATCGAGGATCAAGAACAATTCTTATCCCCCCCTATGTAGTATCTGAACAAGAGAACACCCAGAGAGCTTTTGTTAGTGGTGAGAATGAAAGCCAAACTATGAGGTTCCCCAGCAAAACCGATGCTCTTTTTTTTTTTTGATGTGAGGGGGATAATGCATTTGGGGTTTGTTCCACCAGTTCAGACTGTTAATCAAGCTTTCTATTTAAAGGTTCTGAAAAGATTGCATAACAGTGTGTGACAAAAAAGGCCCAATTTGTGGCAGGTGGGGGACTGGGTTTTTCCACCATGACAATGCACCTGCTCACACAGC
>NW_022105611.1:15194358-15209278 GCF_000313985.2 Echinops telfairi | reverse complement strand
AAAGAGGAAGCTGTCCTATTAGTTGAAAGAAGTGACGTTCAAAGAGATGCAGAACAACACAAACAGGAGGCTACTCAGTCTGGAGGTGTAAGAGAGCAGGAGAGTGAAGGAAGTCCCTGGAGCTGCCTGGATTCCCAGAGGCTTTTTCAGGATCTATTTTAACCACAAACCATGTGACTTTTTTTTGGAACAACCTCACTGCGATGCTCGTCATTTCTTGAGGCTGCGTGAGTGCATTTTGCTCCTTGACAGGGAAAGAGCCCTAGCACATCCATTCATCTTGGCACAGCCCCACCTCGGAGCTTTCAGACTTTTGATGGTAACCGATAAATACCCGGCTCAACGGTGGGGAAAGTATTTCTACATTAAGTTTCAGTTGATCCTCACAATAACTCTATATGGAGGAATGGAAGGCATTACTTCACAATTTTTTTAGATGTCAAGATTAAGGCAATGAAAACTGGTCCCAAGTTCATTCAGCTAATAAGGGACAGGGCTAGTATGAAAACTAGATTTATACTCCTACCTAATTGAAGAATTTCTCTGCATTACCACAACTGCTTAACCAATAAAAAAACATGCTGATTCCATCCCGTTTGTCTTCAGTTTCTGGTTAGAGAGCCCTGACTACACAGAGGATTCGGCCAGGGCCAGTAAATGCCAACCAGCATCTGTTTCCTTTTGCCTTTTATTTAAAATTTGGTTTTAAAACATGTCTATCATCATTCAACAATCAATATGTTGCTCTAACCACTCACAGCTGTATCCTATTTAGGAAATAAGATTGAGTCATTTATTCATTGATCATTCACTCATTCATCCTCAATGGACTCTCTTTTCAGTCTCTATTAACTCTATTATGCTTGATGCCATTAGGGAGGCTCAAAGCATGGTCCTTATTCTCAAGCAGCACTGGAAATGCTTTGAACTTTGGGCTTTGGAGTCGGATAGTCTGGGTCTGAATTCCAACTGTTACTTCTAAGGGCCATTCGATCACTAAGATGGACAAACTACCTACCTTGCACACTTGTTGTGGAGATTATGTAAAACCATCGCACGCAAGAGCCTCTGGAACACAGAACGTGTTCAGGGAGAACCGTTTCACTCTCCTTCCCATTGTGCTGGCTGCTGTGTTTGATTTTGTTCTCTGGAGACCCGACGAAGCAGACCACGGGCCTAGTTTCAGGAGTCTTTGAGTGGATTTGAACTGCCTGCCTTTGGCTAGTAGTAGAGCACTTAATACAGTGGTTCTCAACCTGTGGGTTGTGACCCCTTTGGGGGTCGAACGGCCCTTCCACAGGGGTTGCCCGATTCATAGCAGTAGCAAAATGACAGTGATGAAGTAGCCATGAAAATTATTTTATGGTTGGGGGGTCACCACCCCATGAGGAACTGCATGAAAGAGTTGTGGCATTAGGAAGGTTGAGAACCACGGGCTTAATGATTCAGACTGCCCCAAGGACTCCTTCCCTTTGAGTGATTTTCAAACTTTAGCCGGTGTCTGGAGAATGTACAGGGCATGTTATACATACAGCTTTCTGGGTCCTATTCAAAGTGTATCTGATTTAGTAGATCTGGGTTGGGGTACTAGATGATGCTGACGCTGTCGATAGGGGTACCATTTTGATAACCCACTGGTCTTGAAGAAAGGCTGAGGTTTTACATTCAGATCTATCAAAATAAGCCAGAGGCGGCTGAAAATTTTAAGGCGATGGCAAAAGAATTCGTGGACCACTTCCAAGGAGAAGGATGTGGTCCTCAAGGAGGCGGTATTTGAAGAGCTCCTAAAGAACAGGCAGCCTTTTGAAATGCTCAGCAGTTCTGGGCATGATGGGGGTCGAATAAGGGCTAGATCCAGAATCATCATCTTTGCTGCACCCACGCTGTGACCCGCTGGTCATCATGCCAGGTTCACGTCAAGTCTGTCTTTTGAACAAATTCTTTAAGAACTCAGATTTTTTTTAAAGCTCAACTCCGCTGCTGGCTAGAGCATTCCCCCTAACGAGCCTCACTTTGTGTTGCATTATTCTGCGATGACAGACACTGCCGAACAAAACAGGCTCAAAGGAGATGGGGGAGGGAGGTGGGGAGGCTGCTAATTAATCTCCATCGTTTATCGAGGCTCGTTACCAAGTTCACTAACGCCCTACAAACCTCATAGAAAGCCCTCATCCACGCCTAAGTCGGCAGGGTGAGGTCTGAAAATGTACAGAACGGTGTGACAAGGACCTAGATAGACGCGGGCTAAGCACCTGTGACTTCACTGGGCAGAGAGGAATCGCCAGGGCCTTGCTACCTCTCGCCTCGACCATTGCAGCAGCTTTTTATTTCATTTTTATCGCTAAAGCTTTTATTGAACCCATGAATGGGGAGACCAGTAAAGTATTACAGTTAATTCAAAGGGTAAGCCATAGAAAGACCTATTTATAGATCAAGAACGAAGGTACGCATTGCACCAAGCCCAGCACTGTCCAAACCCACAGCACTCCTCCCTAGGTCTCTGTGACTCAGATCGAAATCCCACTGCCACTGAGTCCATGCCAACTCCTGGTGACCCTACTGGGCAGGAGAGAACTGCGCCTGTGGGTTTCTGAGACTGTACCTCGTTACGGTTGTAGAAAGCTCCATCTTTCTCCCTTGTGAAGCAGAGAAAATAAAAAGACAGTGGACATTTGGCCATTTGGCTTTTCTTTGCTTGGTGATTTCAAATACAGAAGAGGGAAGATCACTTGTCCAATAAATGTGTAGCCATCATGGCCCTTCTCCTGGTTGTTTCATTGGCAACTGGCGTAATCTTGGTGAGCGTAGTTCACACATGTGGCATTGAGGATCTTTTGATTGGCCTACAGTAGTCTTTTTGTGTATCAAAGTAGAACAAGATTCTTCAGTTAAATAAAACTCAATGGGATACATATAGTAATTGGCATTTTGAAGCTACCAAAAATTATATATCAAGAGATCAAGATTGTCTATGTAGACGATAAGGTCTTTAAAGTAACTAAATAGAATGGGGCGGGATTAGCACCAACAATTCGAGATTTTCTTTCCAAGGGTCTTACTACCTCTGCACTAAGTTTTCAATATGCCTGCACTCCCAGTTTGGGAACCAAAATATAGAAGCTGAAGGTTTGTTCAATATTTATCAAGAAGTGATTCCTCTATTCCTGGTGGTTCTTAATTGTCATTTATTACTTTCTGATGTCCTGCTGGAAGCCACTGACTTTGCAGTTAATGGGTCTTTGTAGTGTATTTTTTTAGCATCCTTGTGAACTCGTAGAGTCAATATTTGTTTGCTTTCATATGGGAAAAATCAATATTTTGCTTGGACGGCAATAGCTCATCAGAGTTTTCCTGAGCCTCCCACTTATTTTTCTTATGTTTTTCATGCTGATTTGCAATCTTTACAATTTAAAAACGATTCTACAATATGTGGATGACTTGTTAGTGTGTTCCCTTTCCCAGGAGACGTACTTAAACATTTACCTTCTGAAGATCATAAAGCATTCAAAGATAAATTAAAACTGGCCCAGCCTATAGTTAAAGATGTAGGTCACTTAATACCAGCCCCGGGGATTTCTATTGATCCTAGGGGAAAGAGTGCTGTTCTCGTTTGTTCAATTCCCCAAACAAAAACCAACTCTGAAGAGACTTGGGGTTATGTGGCGATTGCTGAACCTGTGTTTTACATTAATTTTTGTTAGCTCAACCACTATAGGAGTAAAGTGTTCAAAACCGACTCCAGTTTACCCCAGAGGGTTGCCAAAATGCAGAAAACTTAAAGTTTTAACATCAGCTCCAGCTTTAAGGTTTCCCATTACCAATTCGGGTTTTCTCCATTTGTCCAGACACGAATTGGAAATGCATTAGAATCACTTGCTCAAGCATAGGGCAGACAACACTGGTCTGTAAGGCATGACAGCCTGCATCTCGCCCTTGTGATCAAGGGCTACCTTTCTTGCCTTCAGGCTACAGTTGCCACCACAACACTCTCAGAATCCACTGCTGGTAGGATGTTTGGGAGACTTTTAGAAGTGAATATACCACATGCTGTGTTCACGTTCCTACCTCTGGCCAGCATTGGTCTACCACTAGACTTACATCTTATAAGATCACTCTTTTGATAGCAGTCAGGGTAAAATTTGATTGGTAGAATTAAGCTTTTCTTGCTTGTGGATTTTACTTACCTAAGAGTACACACTGCTCAGGAAACTGGGTCCCAAACAATTCTCAGAATAGAAGCTTCCTCAAGACAAGTCTAGAACATGCCCCCTCATTTCTAGTCAACCAATCACTGAACTTTTATGGAAATTTCTCCTATTTTCTTTTAGGAACTTCTTGAATCGTATCTTCCTTGGATCATTCGGTTCATAATCCTCTGCCTTTGTGAGTCCAGTTTGTAAGTTGCCTTGCCAATCAATAAAAACCCTTTATTTGGAATTTCAACCAGCACCTGCCACTTTGGCTTACTGATATTCTCCACTGGACAAATCATTTGCATGCATATGAACAAGAATTGCGTTTCATTACTATCAGTTACCTGCATTATTTGTAGATAACTATGGTACAGAGATGTAAACTAGCTCCTGTTCTAATCACAAATAGATCATCTTGAAGGATGTGTGGGGACATGGTGCTGGCCACACTTGGCTCTCATAAATAAAGCTTCATTGGCTCGTCGCCATGACCACTTGCTGACATTCTGGTATGGCTGCTTTTGTGCTGTATATGCAAATGTGCCACCGGCCTTTTAACCTGACTCCATCTTCCACCCTTCCCTCCAGCCAGTGCACCTGATCCTGGTAGGGCTATTGTCTTAAGACTGAGTCTCTTCCAGCCACAGTGGCCGCAAACCGCGCACACTTCGGTTTGTACACGTTTGAACTGTTGCTCAGTGCCATGCAGTTGGTTCTGACTCACAGTAACCCTGTGTAAACAGAAGGAAACACTGCTCTGTCCTGTGCCAGCCTCGCCGTTGTTATGTTTGAACTCACGGTGCCAGCCATTGTGTCAGGCCAACTTATTGAGAGTCTTCCTCTTTTTTGTTGCCCCTATACTTTATCAAGCAAGATGTCCTTCGTCAGGGGCTGGTCTCCCCCGACAGCCTGTCCACAGTACATGAGACGAAGTCTCGCCATTCTTGCTTCTAAGGAGCATTCTGCATGTACTTCTCCCTAGATAGATGTTTGTTCTTTTAGCAGTCCATGGTACTTTTTATAGTCTTTGCCAACACCAGTCATTGAAATGCATTGATTCTTCTTTGGTCTTTCTTATTCAATGTCCAATTTTGGACATCGAAAATACCATGGCTTATGTCAGATAGACCTTAGTCCTCAAAGTCACCTCCTTACTTTTCAACACTTTAAGGAGGTCTTGTGCAGATTTGCTGAATGCGATGTGTCATTTGATCTCTTGCCTGCTACCTCCATGAGCACTGTTTGTGGGTCCAAGCAAGATGAAGTCCTTGTTCAGTAGTTTCTTCTTTTATCGTGATGCTCCGATTGGTCCAGCTGTGAGGATTTTTATTTTCTTTACATTGAGTTGTAAGCCATATTGCCCATGTTTTTAAAAAGGATATTCCAAAGAAAATCTTCATGTGTATTGTTCTTGACGCCCAGCCCGGCAGCAATCAACCTCCTTCCATTAGTGAGGTCCAGGCTTCTGATCCACTGCAAGCACTACTCTTCAGCTTTGTCTCCTGGGATCTCCTGCCTGTTCCAGGCATCTTAACATATGATCCCGGGTCTACAGTATTGTTTCTCACCTAGTATTCATTTGGATACTACCTTTATGTTGTTTGCAAAGTCACATACCAACTGTCCAGTTATTCACGTCATAATTTTATTTTCTTAAACAAATCTATTTAAAACAGAAATGCTATGAAATCATGGTTGGATAGACCTAATTATATCCTTTCCAGTTTAGTAAAATAAATGCATATTTCTGTAATAAAGTTTGTCAAGGTAGAATATAATCTTCAGAACTACAACTGAGGAAACATTGGGAGGAGAAAGCACACATTTCTGAGCTGGTGCTTGAGGCTCCAACCTCCCTTTCCACAGGAATTTACTCGTTCCCCGCGTTCTATTTGTGCTGCCGAATTCCTTTCCTTCCTGGCAAGGCCAACAGTGGTGATTTCACCTGCAAATTCTTTCTTCCCTTACTCACTTGTCTACGACTTACCCTACGTTCATGCCCTATTTAATTATTACTACACTTGTGGACGTCTCCCCACAGTCCTCCCAGCAAGACAAGCTCTCTCTCTTGCTCTGTCTCACCCCACCAATCCAATGGGAATTCAGTTCTATCTCTGACTGGACCCTAGTGCCTTCTCCCTCCCAACTTAGTCTTTTGGGGCAGGGTCTTCTGTCCCCAGCAGTCTTCAACTCTGAAGTCAGGGCTCCATTTCTAAGTCTCCCGCTTCCCTGTGCTGCCAATGGACTGGTAACTAGCAAACAACAAGGGGCGATTGTGGTGCGCCTCATGTTCTTCAGGGTGCTCACCTTCAGCACGCCGGACCCTCTGAAGGGTCTGGGCTGCACTTCCCTACAGATTACTTTCCTCCTCCAGGTTTTATTTTTTATTTCATTTTCTTTTGTTTCTGTGGCTTCCCAGTCATCTGTCTGTCTCTGGGCCATACGCACATTCCCGTCAGCGTTGCCTTGGGCTCTCTACTCCACAAGCAGCTCTCACTACATGTTTGGGGAGCATGGAGTCGTAATGCTTTGCGGGGCCCCACCTCTTTTCTTGGGCAAGATCTGTCAAAACAACCTCGGTGAGCTATGTCTCTGAATTACTTCTATCAGCATTTAGCACAATAAATTGATTAGAAAGATGGATGCATGTTGTTCAGCGGCACAATGATTTGAACAGTATCTCTTCCTTATTTATCTACTAGGGAACACTCAACAGAATAACCTGGGTTTATATCTTTGGGCCAGAGGCCACGTTGGGCTTCTACTTGACACCAAACCCTGCTAGAGATCATGGTGATGCAATGATATGTTCAAGCTAAATATTTCATCGTTGTTCTAGCCACCTAGACAAATCACTCTCTCGCCTCTAGGCAGAAACCACCCAGCACAAAAGATATGGCTTCTGTCCCTGAAAGGAAATGAGAAAGATTTGCCGTTGTGAGAAGTTCATGGCTCCTTTTGGTCACGCTGGACTCCCAGGCAGCAGCAGGCCTTTAATCTCTCTTTGTGCTTGATTATAGTAGAAATGTTAGTCCCTGTCTGTGCCTGGCTGGAATCCGAAGTCCTCCAGTTCCCTGGCCCGTGCGCATCTGGCCTGTCCATGTCCCACAGCCATGTGCCCTCAACCCAGGGAGAGATTTGGAGACGGTGTGCAGCCCGTTCTCAACTCCATGAGCGTGCGTAGGACACACTTTAGATCCTCTGTGGCCGGCCAGCTTTCCTTCCCATCCCTGGTCTTCGTCCAATTGTCTGCTGGGCTGGTATGCGACTGCCAACCCAGGTTTGGCCAGCTGGACGCGTTGCCTCCTTCTTGCTCAGTTTCTCACTTCCTTGGTGCTGGATCCTGCCTTCAGCAAAATTAGACTTCTCTTGGCCGGAGCTCCTTTGACCACCGTTGAGTTCGAATTATAGAATGTGACAGACTGAGGCTGGATGCAACTTCCACTGACCGAAACCTTGGGCAAATCATGCAGTGCCTCCGAACCCTGGTTCTCCTGACTCGCCTGTGTCACAGAGGGGCTGGCGAGTTAAAGGAGGCAAGACATCTAGAGCCCCGCGGGAAGCTTGGCTCCTATCAGCGGTCAGTAGCATCAAACCAAGTCAAACACCAGCCAAGCAAAGCAGAACCATTTGGACATAGCAAGTAAGAGGCTCCGTCGTGGTGTCACCGAGAGAGCATGGCACTTTCAGTGAGACCCTAGGGAAATGGTTCTCAAACTGTGGGTTGCGACCCCTTTGGGGCTCGAATGACCCTTTCACATGGGTCGCTCGATTCATAACAGTAGCAAAATGAGAGTGATGAAGCAGCAACGAAAATAATGTTATGGTTGGGGGGGGGGGTGTCACTGCAACATGAGGAACTGTATGAAAGGGTCGCAGCATGAGGAAGGTTGAGAACCACTGCCTTAGGGGTTCTCCTCCTCCTCCACCTCCTGTGTGACCCTGAACGAGTTTTTTCCATCTCCCTGTACCTCAGTTCCCTTATTTGTAAAAGAGGAATGCTTATATCTAGGCCAGCCCTGGCCTTCTTTCCATCTTCTTGCCCTACGTTACTGCGAGGTCAATAACTGGAGCCAGCCGGCGGGCTCCAACAGACGAGGCCAGAACACGAACTGCACTGTGCACTGGGGCTGGGACCTGCTCACTACGACACTGAGGGATATGACATTAGGGTTGGTGGTGACTCCTGTGAGGCTTTCTAGGTTTAAAGGATATGAAATAATGCAAGAAAGCCAGATTACTACCCTACCAGGGAACAGACTCTCCCCTGCTGAGTCATCTACCTCCTCCAGTGGAGGTAAAGGTCCCTTGATGCTGGTCCTCCCCTCGTAGCGATGACATCTCGGTCCCCTTAGCAACTGCTCAGCTTTTCTGTCACTCCTTCCATCCCTGGCCCAGGGCCACCACTCCTGAGCATGCACGTGCAGGTCTGCTCCAGAGAGGTCCGGTCTGGGGCAGCTGCTGCTCCGGTGTTTGGAAGGTTTGGAGAGAGCAGCTTTCATTAATGATGGGTGAGTATAATTCCTCCTCCTTTTCAGACCCTACAAAAACCCCACCCTTCACACTCAGCCGGCAGGATGGCAAATGAACAGAAACGCACTGGGCAGAGAATAATTTGGAGACTCGCTTCTGAATCTTTGGCCTCTCACTCTTTCTGTTCTGGGTTGAACGGTGGCTGCCAAGGGATACCCTTGGCACCTGTGCCCACGACCTGGTCTGGAAACAGGGTCTTTGGAGACGTAATCAGCTAACATGAGGGCACACTAGAGAAGGATGGGTCTGAGTGCCATCGAAGTCGTGTCCTTTAAGGAGAAGGGACACAAGGATACACAGAGGAGGAGCACAACCACACGAAGACGTGTCTACAAGCCAAGGAATGCTGAGGCTGTCAGAAACCAGGAGAGGCAGGAGAGAGCGCCCCTCAGAGGCTCTGGAGATAACATGGACTTGTCAACACCCTGAAGCCAGACTTCCAGCCTCCGCATCGGTGGGATAAAAGAGTTTCTTGTTTAAAGCCACCCACTGTGTGGAGCTTTCTAACGCCATTTGTATGACATTAATACACAATACAATCTTCTCATAATTTTGAAGTTTTGAATAATGAATCCATAAACCCAGTCAGCTGATAAGACAACACTTGTAATATTAGTAATCACCACCAGCAGAATCATCATTCATTAAGTTATGTACCCTTACTGCAGCATTAAAAATTAGTTATCCTTAGTTCCATTTTTCTAGGAAATGGGAGTCTAGGAAAGTAAAATATCTTATACCATATTACAGAACCCAACTCTGTAAGGTTCCTAATCAACTAACGACTAAAAAATCTATGTGCCAAATACAGGGATGAACAGGTCTGACTGCTCCCTGATGTGCCGTTCGTGGCGGCTCCTATGTTTTAGACTGCATTGTTGCTATTGTTTGTTTTGATGAGCTGTTTACTATGCATTAGGAGTTTCAGACCATCAACTCTGCATTCAACAATTCAAACCACGCCGCAACCGCTCTGACCCCTTTCGGTCCCACACTCCCTCCCCCGATTTCTCTTCAACTCAGTGGACCTTCTTCCTAGGCATGACCGGCCAATCTCCTGGTCTTCACCTTCCCCGACCTGGCTTGCTTCCCTTGGGAATCTCCGAAGCCTGTTCCCTTTGGAATGCCAGTCTCTGCCTTGGTTTTGATCATTATAGTAGTGTCTCATACTGGTCCTTTTGGGATTAATTTCACTCAACAGGGCCTTGGTAACATAATAGGTTACATATTGGGCTGCTAACTTCAAGGTCAGCAGTTTGAAACCAGCAGCACCTCCTTGGCAGAAAGATGAACCTCCCTACTCCCGTAGCATGAGTCTCGGGAACCCACCGAGCCAGTTCTTGTCTGCTGTCCTACAGGGCTGCTCTCGGTCGGCATCAGCTTGATGGCAGTGAGTTTGGGTTATGAACTTCACTCAGCATAATGCTCTCTAGGTCCATCCAGGTCACGAGGTGTTTCACGGTTTCATCCTTGATTTTTAGGGATGCACAGTATTCCATTGTGTGCATGGAAGAAGGTTTCTTCACCCATTTTTCTACTGATGAGAATTTGGGCTGGCTATTGTGACCCCGCCTTACAGTGATTTGTCTCCATGCCTGCCTCCTTCTCTGCACTTAGAGCTTGAAGAGCAATGGGGTCTAATATGCCCAATTTATGGCCAAGGGAGAGTTTGGGGTCAGTTGAACTGAGCGATAATAGAAGGCACAACCTCCACCCTCTCAGGAACTTCAGCTTGATAGAGGTGGCAAAAGGTGGGTCACAAGTCAAGGTTGTTGTTGTGTGCTATTGTGGATTCTAACTCACAGCAACCTGATACAGGACAGAGTAGAACTGCCCCTGTGGTTTCTGAGACTGTCCATTTTGACAAGAGTTGAAAGCTTCATCTTTCTCGCATGGGGTGGTGGATGATTTCAAACTGGAGATCTTGACGTTATCAGCCCAGTGCATAACCATGATGTCACCAAGGCTCCTCTTCTGTAGTCAGTGGTGGCTGGAACTACTGCCTTTTCAGTTAGCAGTGAGCACTTAGCCACTGTGCCACGAAGGCTCCTTCACAACGCAGTGAATAACTGGGAAGCCCAGAGGAGGAAGCATCATCTCAGGGAAGTCTAGGAAGACACTGTCACTCAGCCTTGGGGCTGCCCGGGTATTCTGCAAGCAGACCAGGGAACACCGAGCATACAGAAAGTCTACTGTGTTCAAAAGCAAAGGTTCTCTGATCGCAGGCAGTGCAGTAGGCCTGGGACACAGAACCGAGGAGGAGCAATGGGGTCACGGGCAGGAAGAGCAGTCAGCTGATAGGTAGCAGTCAAGAGGGAGTGCCCACAGTCCGAGACGCAGGTCTGAAGGAGCTCTGCTTTAAGCACATCTGAGTGCCCACTGTTGTAAATCTCTCTCCTCTCTGAATAGATGTTGAAAGCAACAACCAGGCTGGCCTGAGGCACAAGATCTGAAACCCAGGGCTGACTGCCCCTGGAGAAGATCCTTGTTCAAAAGACAATCTACCTTCTGCACTGAGAGTCAGATTAGAAGTACAAATTAAAGACAATGAGCGTCTATGGTGTGTTGGTGAGGATGCTGGGTGTGTTGCACGATCTCAATTCACCCTTCTGGGATTTGGGGAGGAGAATGAACATATTCAAGGTCGCACCACTGCAAGGTTGCCAAACTGTGGTGGAAAGAAACCAGGCTTCTTCCTGCCCTACCAGCCCTGTCAGCCTCTCCTAGACTGCAAGCGTTTGCCCTGCAACTCTCCTTTCCTTTTCTCCTCCCAATCCTCCTGCCGATGCCTGGATCCACCTTAGCCTGTACTGACCCTCACTGCTGGGCTTCTCCAAAGCCCCCTGACAATTCGGCTTGTGCTACGCAGTATCACTGGCCCCCTCAGCTGCTGGCTGGAATGTTACCAGTGCAAATTCTTAGGCTGCGAGAAGTTTGGAAGCACAAGGAGCAGAGACGTGGACTGCCCCTGGGGGCAGCACAGTGCTTTGCTTAAAAAGGAAAAAAGTACAACCATTACACACGTTTTCAGACAATCTGCTTCTCATCAGAATGAGTCAATTTGAGACTAAAAGGCACAATCAAAATTTGGATGCTCGGAAGGCTTTTGTTGTGTCGATGCAGTTTTGGACAGAGACCTTTAGAACAACATGAATAGTAACGTCTTAGGGGTCCTGGGATGGGGCAAATGGTCGATGTGTTTGGCTGCTGCTTAAAAGGTCACATGTTCCTGTCCAACCAGAGGTACCTCAGAAGAAAGGCCTGGTGATCCACCTCTGGAAAACCAGCCATTGGAAACACTACGGAGTGCAGTTCTACTGCGACACTGACACTCTCCAGCTCACCAGGGGCTCAAGTCAACTCACTGGCTGATTTCTTACTATTCGTGCATACTTACATGCCTCAGTGTACCTAATCTCCAGAACAAAGTCTCTACCGACAATTACTCCCAGCTCCTGATTGGTCAGCCTTGCTACCTTTATCCAAAGCTACACAGCTGAGAGGTGGTGGTGCGGGAAGTTGGGCCGACACTAGCTTTCAGATCTTATTCTCTGAACCATCATCATGCATGGAAAGGTTGCTGGAGGGACATTAAAGGAATGACAACAGGCTTCAATCACCATGGTAGCCTCAACTTAGAGGCCTCTGGCCAGAGAATGAAGGCTTAGGAAGAACAAACTCTTACTGGAGTGAAATTAATGCATATTTATGTGCACTTCTGGATGTGAAACAACCTCAAACAAGCCATCAACTCAGTATGGGAGGGAGGGGTGGTGGAACCATAGAAGGAACCCAGCCTGTTCTTGGCCAAGTTCCTATTGGTAACGACAATGGACCATTTCAACCTGTTCTTCCTTGACCTCTTTGCAGTGTTAAACATTTAAAAAAAAAAAATCAAAGTCATCTATGTCCATAGCAATCTATGTCCCCAAAGTAAAACAATGCTCCAATCCTTTGCATGACAGCAATCCTCTGTCTCACCTATACACTTGAGTCTTACTCTTTCAGTTATGTGTTCTAGAACTTACTTCAATATCTCTAAACAGTGCGTTCTGTGGCTGGTTTGTATGTTTAATTTTTAATGTATCTATATGCCGTGCTGTCTGCTTGTACCCACCACTGAAGACGATGGAAGGTCCACAACAGAAGAGCAGGACAATCTGATATAGAAGCCTATTTGGCTTATTTAATTTTCCACGTTGCTACTAATAACTCTACCCGAACTAGGCAACTGACCGGGGAAAACCCTTCTGAAAAAGAATTTTCCATGTGGTCAAACACTCCAAGTACTGTTCTTAGTCATTGAACCCCTAGCTTCCTGCACTCTTTGAGTTTGGTTCACTTTTGGTGAAGAATGCTTCCTAGCAGCTTCTCGAGAAAAGGGGAATGGAGGTATGGTTTTAGGACCTTGGACAGAAGAATGGGGAATTCCAGAACACTTCACTGTGCTCATGAAGAACCTGCACACGGATCATGAGGCAGGTGTATGACAGAACAAGGGATGACTTTGTGGTATAATATCAGGCAAGGTGTGAGTCGGGGTTTATCCTCTTACCATACTTATTCCACAGAGTGATATTTATTTATTCATATTAATTCAGTATGATTGATATTTAATCTGTAATCTTGATCAATTATAATCTGTATGCTGAACAAATTCATTCAGAGAAGGTGGATTCTATTTAGAATGTGGTATCAGGATTGGAAGAAGGCTTATTAACAACCTGCAATACACAGAGAACACAATCCTGCTGGTTGAAAGTGAGGAGGACTTGAAGCACCTACTGATGAAGATTAGGGATTGCAGTTTTTAGTATGCGTTACAATTCAATGTAAAGAAAATGAAAATCCTCACAACTGGACCAATAGGTAACATCATGACAAGTGGAGAACTGATTGTCAAGGATTATATTGCTTAGATGCACAATCAATGCTCATGGAAGCAGCTGGTGAGATCAAACAATGAGTTGCGTCGGGAAAGTCTGCTGCACAAGGCCTCGTTCAAGTGCTGAAAAGCAAGCCGGTTACTTTGAGGACTGAGGACTAATACCAACACTTGGTCTTTTCAATGGACTCACATGCATGCGACAGTTGGACACTGAGTAAGGAAGCCCAAAGAAGGACCTGAATCATGGTGCTGCTGAGGAAGATCGAAAGAACCACAGCCTGACAAATGAGCCACACATCTGTCTTGGAAGAAGTACAGCCAGAATGGTCTTTAGAAGCCAGCATGATGAGACTCGTCTCAAGTACTTTGGACGTATACTCAGGAGAGACCAGTTCCTGGAGAAAGATCATGCTGCGTAAAACGGAGGCAGTGAAAAAGAAGAAGACCGATCCTCGACAGGACAGAGGGACCCAGTGGCTGCAACAATGGGCTCAAACGTAACAACTGTGAGGGTGGCTCAGGACTGAGCGGTGCTTTATTCTGTTGTTGCTACGACACGGAACCAACTCGATGGTACCTACTGATAGGAGTACAGCTCAAAGCCCATCTACTAGATTCATTTGATTGGGTATAGAATTTTGAGTTGAAAATAAACTTCCTTCATAGTTTGTAAAGTCATCTTCCGGCTCCTCCCTGCTGTTTCTCCACCTCTCAGCAGTCTGCACCCCTCGTTCCCTCCCTTCACCTGTGGAACTTTTCAGGAAAACGAGCAATGGACTGTCAGTCCAGAACCCGTGTCCCTCAGCTTGGGCGAATGTGCTTGCATGATCTCCCTGCTCTCTTATTAGCCAGATACTGCATTACCTGAACGAATCCCCTGATTGTCTTATCTATTTTCTCCCATTTGTCTTAATTTCCCCCATCTATTTATCTTTCAACCCATTTATGGAAATCTTATTCCAGCTGTCTTATTTTCAATTCCCAACAGCTTTTTCTTATTCTGATTTAGTAACGTGTATGCTTATGTTCTTGCTCTACAGAGACAGGGATATCTTTTCTCATCTCTTAAGGATTATTAGTGGGATTTCTGGATAGAGACAAATATAACATTCAGCCACAGTTTTTGCTCAACAGCATTTGACAAAATTTTCCATTTTCTTTCTTCGGAAACTCTCTCTGCCCTCAGCTTTCCAAACAGTACATTCTCTAGATAAGGTTTACTAGTATGTACCCGAGGTGGTAGGGAGGGGGAAATGGAGAGTCTTTATTCACAGGGCCCTGAGTTTCTGTTAATAGTGGTGAGATA
>NW_022105611.1:15181857-15194258 GCF_000313985.2 Echinops telfairi | reverse complement strand
GATACGTTAAAAATGTTGACTTGGCAAATGTCTGGTTTGCATGTTTTTACAACAACAAAACTATAAAACCAGGCAAACAAGAAACCCAGAAAGGCTACGTTTCAAATATTTCTTCCACTATACTCCGTCATTCTCATTCTTCTTTTCTGGCTCTTCTATTTATAAAATGTTGGCTATTCATAAGCTTCTGTCCTAAACCCCCTCCCTTCTCATCGCCTGCCATTTCTCCCTCGTTCTCTCTTACCACGCTGGAGGTCTCAGCTTGCGTGTCATGTACTCAGACCCTGCTTGATGTTCATTACATGTCCATTTACCTTTGCAGCGCAGCAGTTACAGTGACAGGGGTGTGCCGTGTAGAAGGTGCAGCAGTAGTACATGTGGAATGAGCATACACTGCCAAGAAGGAATAAGTGCATCAAGCAACCCAACAAGATAGAGAACTGGATTCAAACCTAGGCTGGTTCAGATACTTGCTAGGTGACTGTGGGCTAGGATATAAAAAAGAGCTTTGACTTTTCTATTCTCTGCTGCTGGTTCTACTAAATAAGGACAAGTGCCCTAGTATCACCCTACCTCACTGAACTGAATGCATCAAAACAAGACAAAGAGACTCAACCTGCATGTCATTGTGCTCGATAAACAGAAAGTCTTATACACCATAAAGGATTATTACTGTCACTGGAATAATCCTTTTCTTCTATACAGAAAAGTCTCCAATCTTCTGTGTAGAAAATTCTAGCCCATTTTGGGCATGGAGCAGGTGGGAAACAGAATGGTGGGCTCAGGTTTCCATATACTTCACAGACGCTTACTTTCTTAACATGAATCCTCACAAGGTCATCTCTGGTGGCCTCTAATACTAGGCTTTCAGGATCAAGAGACTATTTGGGGTCTTTTCTTTCACCGTAAGGAAAGCAAATTTAGAAAGCAGAGCCAATGTCAATAGTCAAGGTCAACAGTTCTAACACAATGCAATTCTTCTTTGTTAAAAAGAAAAGAACAGCAGCAATGAAAACATTCCAAATATTTTGATGCATACAGATGTGTAACAGAGTTGAAGAAACACACGTGGCACTTAAGAAAGTATTCTGGCAGGAAGACAGGATCAGCTTAAAACTTTTCCTCTCTCAATTTGATCTAGCATTGTGCCAATTGAGAAAGAAAAAGAAACATCTAATTCACTGCCACTGAGAGTTGATTATGACTCATAGTGATCCTGTAAAACTGCCCCTCTGGGCTCCAAGACCCATAGCAGCCCAACTCATAACCACTAAGTCACCAGGCCTCCAAATGTGAAAACTCTTACAAGTCTCTGCTTTCCCCCCCTCTATCACTTGGACCCCTGAACCATTGTGCCCATTGGGACTAAGACTGGTGAGCCCTGACCAGCTGGATCCTGACAAGCTTCCTGTATAGGATGTTTTGTTTCCATAGGACAGAAGTACAGAGGAAAAAGCTGTGATCTCAGTGCTGAAGGTTAAATTCACATTCAAACTCTACCCTTAATTATGTGGTATAGGAAACATATTTTTATTAATAGATGTATGTAAATGTAACTTTTATATCCTACTTCTAGGACTAAACATAAGTCTTCCCCAGATTCAAATTCTCCCTAATGATCATCTTTTAATGTAATATTCACTAAGCGGATACATAAAAGCCAAATCATATAATATTCACTAAGTGGATATTGCATAATTTGCTTATATGATTACTAGAGATTTGGATGGTTCCCAAATTTTCACAATGATAAGGGATGCTTTAATAAGCAGGAAGATTTTTCTAGGTATTCATTTTTTTCTTTAAATATGCACATATAAATCTTTAAGGTGAAAGTTTGCAAATAAAACTAGATTCCCATCTAACCCTTCTGATATAAATTTCTCCATGACATTGATTCGACTTTCTACAAGGTGTCAACATCCTCCTTATTTGCAATCCGATTGTTCTGTCTCATTCACCTGGAGTCCCGGACTCCCCTTACTGTCTCATAGCTGTTGTTGGTAAATCTTGACAGTTTGGTGTTGGTCGATCTCTTCAGGAAAGACTCTCAGGAATTAAAATCGAACCCTTCAATGACAATGCAAAATGTCAGATTGCTTCCCCAAAGGGTGGTGCTGATTTATGGTGGAACGAGTAGTATATGTTGGTACAGTGTCCACATTGGAATTGCATATTAATATTGGAGCTCTTTTAACCCCCGTAAACAGCTACAGGCGTGGAAACTCGTAGGGGCAGTCCTATGAGCCAGCATCCACTTGAGGGCAGTGAACTTAGTAAGCTAAAATTAAAAAAAGTATCATTAATTTGCATTTCTCTGATTACTAGTGAGGTTAGACATATCTCATGTAGATTTACAGCACACTATATCGTTTTAGAAGCTTGTCTACATATGACTTTTAACAATTCGTCTATTGGCCTTCAGACTTGGTAACACTGTATGAGTTTGCATATAATCTAGAATTCACCTTTGACCTTCCACTACACCTTTCCCAGTCTAACACTTTCCTTTTTATTTTGACCAGTTTAAAAAAGGTACCAGGAAGTTTTATATTTTCATGTGAACTTTTCTTGTCCTCTGTATACTTTCCCCTTTTCAGATCAAAAGTTCGTCGCTCAGCCAGAGACGTGAGAATATTGGGGGTTTTGTCCCCGCTGTTAGTTCGACTCTTTGATCCATCTGGAATTAATTTGGGCATGTGGTATGAGGTGAGGATTGATTCAGGGTTGAAAACCCAAGTTCCAATGGGGGCAAGCAGGCAACTTAAAGACATGGGGCTGGACAGGTGTAAGAGGAAGGGGCAAATTATTAAACGTGGAAGGAATTTTGGTCTTCTAGTTTTTAAATGGAAATCAGAAATAGATATAATTTTATGGGAAATCATCCAAGCTTTAAAAAAAAACATTGGGCATCCCTGTAGACCCCAAGCCTTTGTCTGTATTAATTGGCCACCCCACCCCCCTTTCTGGATGCCCCCAGGCAGCCTCTGGCTTAAGCAGATTCTTTTTCCAAGTCATCCCAACATTTTACTGGCAATCCTCCCTTCTCTATTAAAGTCCCTTCTTTATCCAACCTTAAAACTCACATCTACATGATACCATTACAAGGTAATTTTATTTTATTAATCTGCTTGGGTCGTCTATCTCTCATAATTATTATAGCTTTATGATATGCTCATATCTTTGAAGAGGAGTAGCATATGTCATTAGTCTTCTTTTTGAAATTTCAGCCATCGTTTCATCTGTTGATTATTCCAGGTGAAGGTCTTCGACCACTCGTTCATATCGCCAGTCCCTTAGGACTCTGTCTGGCATCCATACACCCAGAAACCGACAGACACACTGGGGGCTTTTCACCTTCTCATCCAGGGCCATGTTTTATTTCCCAATTATTCATGTCCTCTTTTATAGCTCTCGATAAAACCTCACAATTTTTGTCACACAGGACATGCATTGTTCTCATTAAGATGCTATTTTAACTTTTATTGATCTTTTTTGAACTGAGACATTTTCCATTTATTTCCTAACTGATTATTACAGGTACATGGGAAATCTATTGACTTTTTAAAAGCTATCTTGTACTCCAATTACAAGGTCTGAATTCTTGTTAAGTAAAATAATTTTTCAATGAACATTCATTCCTGTCCTCTCTAGGAATATAAACACATCCATCATAAATAATGATAATTTTGCCTCAGCCTCTTGTTTGTTTCTTGTATGATATTGGCCAAAGCTTCCTGCACATTGTGAACAGCTATACCTAGATTTTGTCAGTTATTTTACAAGCAATTCTTCTAAGGTCTGATAAAAAAACATGTCTTTCAGCAGTACCACCACCTTATACGTTGTGTTTTTTGGCGTGGTGGTGTCAACTATGACTCCCTTTCAAGGTATTTTTGCAAGAATATTATGCTACCCCCCCCCTGAAATATCAGCATATGTTGCAGAATATATGGCAGAAATATCAGCATCGCAAGCTTACAAAATACCTCTGGAACAGTGAGTGATGGACCAAAACAACATAGATGGTGCACATTATTTGTATACAACTTCTTCAGTGGGGTATTGGCTTTTAAATAAAAATTGATATTCTTTATTATGATAAATATTTTTTGCCTTTTGTTTTCATATTGTTACAACCTAGCATTGTTGGCAAAGGTATTTCTATTATTCATGGAAGAAAAAGAAGGTGCAGTGCATTCAAAAAGTGTCATAGGCTTGCAAGATCAATATGCTAATCAAGTCTACCTAGACTTGAATCTCAGCTCTATGTGACCTTGACCGCAACTCTTTGGGTCCTAGCTGCCTAACTTGGGAAATGGCGATTGCAATAATAATCCTGATTGCACAAGTTAGTATAGAAAATGAACGTGAATTAACGTAAATGAAATGCTTGGCACAGATTTGGCACCTTGGGATGCTCAACACATTCCCTTTCTTCCTCTACCATTTAGAGGGATAACAGTTTTACAAGTGATTTCCCAAATGCAAGCTTTCCAAGGAATAGCTAGTATTTATCGACTAGAGAAAATTCTCAACTCTATTTGTGAAAAAGTACCACAATAGTCCACCCGTTGTTACCTTGCCACAACAGCTCTCCTGTGTCTAGCTTACATGCTGCTGTGCTGCTCAAAGCTATGCCACTTGCATTTCCACTTCCAACAGGGGCACCAGTGGTCGACAGGGTTCAATGGAGCTTCCAGACCAAGAGAGGGAGGGCAGGAGGGCCTGGCACTCTACTGCTTGGGGGTGAGCGGTGGGGGGAAGGCTAGTGAAAAGCTCATGAGTAGCACACGTTACAGGAGGCAGCATCTGAGTCAGAACAAGTGACACTACAGGAAGAGGTCCAGGCTTCCCTGCAGGCACTGGAGCACAAGACTCTAGGAACTGATGAGATAGCAACTTCAAGGTTTACACAAACGGATGCACTGCTGGGAGCAGTCACTTCTCTAGGCCCAGACATTTGGAAGATAGCTACCCGGCCAACTGACTGGAAGAGATTCTCACTTCTGTCCAATCCAAAGAAAGGCGAGCCAACAGAATGCAGGTCTCAGTGGTTCTCAACTTGTGGGTCGCGACCCCTTGGAGGGGGTGTGTGTCAAACTACCCTGGCACAGAGGTCGCCTGATTCATAACAGTAGCAAAATGACAGTGATGAAGTAGCAACGAAAATAATTTTATGGTTGGGGGTCACCACAATATGAGGAACTATATCTAAGGGCATTAGGAAGGTTGAGAACCACTGTCTTAGATGAAAGCAGACAAAATGAGAGAGAGAAAGAGAGAGAGAGAGAGATTGATTTACCTGTTTTGTTGATTATGCACCATGTGGATAAGAAATGATAATGGCAAAAATGAGAATTCCAGACCACTTCATGGTGCTCACGTGAGTCTGTACATAGACCAAGAGGTAGTGAAGGGGACACCCCTTTGTTTATTATCAGGAAAGGTGGGCATACTTAACACACATGCTGAGCAGATCATCCTAGCTGCAAGGCAAGATCACAAACACACCAGGGACGGAGAAAGACGCACTAAGAACCGGTGCTATGCAGACAGCACAATCTTGCTTGCTGTCACCCAACACGACTTGATGCCCTGCTGGTGCGTATGAAAGACTACATACAGCCTTCAGCCGGGTCATCCCTCAGCAGAAAATAAAAATCCTCACAACTGGACCAAGAAGCAACATCATGCCACACAGTGGTCAACAGACAACAACATGATAAACAGTGAAAAGACTGAATTGTCAGATTTCCTTTTACGTGGCTGCACACTCACGGCTCATGGCAGCCGCAGTCAAGAAAGGCAGGGATGCATTGCCCTGGGAAAACCTGCTGTCAAAACCCTCTCATAACGTGCTGCGCACAGAGAGACCGCACGGAGGGCCACAGTGAGCCTAACCCAAGCCGTGGCGTTTTCCGTGGTCTTGAATGAACGCAAAAGCTGGACAACAAATGAGGAAGACCAGAGACGAGTTGATGCGTCCAAGTCACAGTGTGGGCGAAGATGACTGACTACCCCATGGATTGATGACCCAAGGACCAACCTCTCGGCCCTGGGAGTGGTCCAGGTGCAACACTCCATGGAACCAAGGGTGGTGTGATGCCATCTCACTTGCCTTGGGCATAGTATTAGGAAAGACAATGAGTCGCTAAGAGTCAGAACTCAATGGCTGGCACCTAAACGATAACCATCCCTGGAGAAGGACGTGCTTGGTCAAAGCAGAAGGTCAGAGTCAAAGAGAAAGATCTTCAGCGACAGAGACTGACACAGTGGTTTAACCACGGGCTCAAGCACAGCACTGTTTCTGGGGAGGATGCGGGATGGAACAGGGCTCTGTTCTCTTGGACACAGGGATGCTGTGTGGGGACTGACTTGATGGCTCTTGAAACAGTAACAGTCATTCTGCTTTAGCGCACAGGGATTTTTCTCATTTTCCCCCAAACATTCCGACCATCCCTTACACCTCTCAAGGACTCTTTTGGCCTATGACACAAATAAAAAAATTTTAAAAGCAGGCTAATGTGTAATCGAAACCAGGAGTGAAACAAACTGAGCTTGTATTAGCCCAGAACATGAGCACTGCTCAGATAAAGGCATGAACAAGCAGCCCTGCAAACCAAAACCAGATGTTCGGTGGATTCTGGCTTACAGTTTCTTATAACCCTTCACCTCACACTCATAGTCCTGTCATTTCGACAGAAGGTCCTCTGCTCTGTTTTAGCAGCAAGAAACCAAACTAACCTCTTTTTATATTATCAGCCATTAAATCGTTGTTTGATGATAAAGATGAAGGAGGCTTTTCTCCCCATTAGAAATCCTTTGGTATAAACTCTTCATCCCACGAGAAGGCCAGGGCATTGACAAAAGGCAGCATACTCAGAGCAACCTAAAATGTTTTCCCACGGCGCTGGAAAAGGAGTACTGAGAGGTACCCGGGAGGAGGGTGCTGACCCAGGAGGGGTTGAGGAATGGGAGCCAGCGTAGAAACAGAAATTTAGTTCTACCCTCAGTCATCACGCAACTGTCTGCCAAGTCTGTGTTACTTTATCTGTAAAAAAAGAAATCGTCATTGTTCCTGCTTCTCTGGTACTGTTTTGCAATTTAAATCAGGCAATGCATGTAGATAACTTAGCACACTGCTGGAACTCACCATAAGCAGTCAGAATGTTAGTGATCATTAGTACCAATAACAATACCAATCACTTATAGAACACCTGTTCTGTTGCAGTCACTGTTTTGAATATTTCATCAATATTCATTTTATCTTCATAGCTGTGACAGTTATGGGTCCACATAGCTAGGTCATGATTCTCAGTAGTTTGGCAGCTATTATGTAATCATGTTCTATTTGTGAGTAGCCAATCGGTTGAAAGGAGAATTTCCTAGGGGGTTGGCCGATGTGCAATATATATGGATGCTCTGGTAAAGTTCATTCTTCCTTAAGCCTGCATCTGCCTCATCACCTTCCAGCCTCTGCTTCTAAGATCATGAGCAGCAGCTACCTGACCTGTCTATTTTGGGTCTGTCAGTCCCTACAACCACACGAGCCAGGAAAAACCTCCAGCCTGATGCCTGACTCACGGATTTGAGACGTGCAGACTCTACAACCGCACAAGCCATTTCCTTAATCTACATATAGGCATATAGTTTCCCTCCCCCTACCACTAGTTTTGCTTCTCTAGAGAACCCAGCTTAACACAGTATCTCTTATCTTCATATTCACCTGATGAAATGGGTACTAGTATTCTTATTGCTGCTTTTCAGATAGAGAAACTGAGGCACTGATGAGCTATCTATTTTGCCCAACTTTACATTGCTAGGGGTAGGGACTGGATTCAAACCAAGCAGTTTGGCTTTGGATCTAACTCTTAACTACTAAACTATATTATTTGCCTCTTCTATATAACATAATTGTGTGAGTCTCGCTGCCCTGAGGCTAGCTTTACATAAAGAGGGAGACCCACGGAGACACACCACTCAGGCCATAAAAGGTTAACTCAGCAATGCATTCTTGTTCTAGAAAACACCACCGACCCTTAGCTCACCAGGAATCTGATTCTGTATTCCACCCTCCTCCACTTCCAAAGGCACCTTTATTGTTTCTCCTCTTCACTGCTGACTCCCTGTGCTCCTGGAAGGTGTCTCTCTTGCCATTTCCCAGGTCTAGTCGGTCTGCCTCTCCTCTCCCTCCACCCCCTGTCTTCCTTCTCCTTCCCTCTCTCCCCTCCCCTCTCTCCTGGCCCTCCAGTCTCCTCTCCTGGCTTCCTTCCCACACCCGACAACACATTCAAAGCTCCCCTACCTTATATAAAACTCTCCTTGAACTTTCTTCCTCCTCAGGTTACTCCCATCTGTCTCCTTCCCTCCTCGGTCTAGCAGGAATGGCTTCTACTCTACACCTCTCATTCGCTCCTGAACTTGTGCTGACCTTACTTCCACCTCTATCTTGGTAGGAAACACCTAGCTATCCCTCTGAGTCTAAAGCTGTTTACCCAACTGCTGACTGGCAAATGCCAATGACTCATACACACTTGGAAATTCTAGTGCCACTCAAACCTAATTTAGCTACCTCCCTCCTCCAAGAAACCCCCCCTCTTTATTTCGTACCTTAATTAAGGATATCAGTATCCATTTACTCTCCAAGATCCACACTTGCTGCCTCATGCTGGCAGCTAAAATGCAAGTGGCGAGAAAATAAGCCCACCGTGTGCTGGGACACTTCCCTCTATTCTGATACAAGCAGTGGCCCGGGCCCCAATTCAAGCCCCTTTTGCTTATCTCATTCTCCTAGCTGTTAAAACAATCTTCTGGTTGGTTTTCCTGCTCCAGTCTGAGAAACCCACGTGCTTTCTATGCCACTGCCTAGGACACCTCGCCAAAGCCCAACTCAGGCTGTTTAACGTAAACAACAAAAACAAGATCACGTACTTTCCACCCCATGTCTCGCTGCCAGGCCAGATGGCAAGGCCCTTCCCAGACTGACCTCTTTTTTGGCTATAGCCTTTGTCCCCCACATTCTCCTAGCTCTGGGGCACACTGGGCAAACCTTGTACAAAGACATTAGCGGGAGAGGACAGGGGGAGAAAAGCCAGGGTGCCTGAGCCCGACAGGTTTGGATTCCGCTCCCTGCTCCCTCTCTGACTGGGTGGCAACTGCTGCTTAGTCCTAGCCACCCTGTGAACTTCACTTTGCTCCAGGGAAAATGCCGCCTCTCTTGAATGCCTACCATTAAGAGTTTGATCTGTTCGTAGAAAACATCTACAGCATGACTTGTGTGCCGTGTGAGAGGAACAGCAATGCTGCTGGTAGCTATCCCTGAGCCAGCCCCCAGCTCACAGCGGCCCTGCACACTGAGCGAAACACTGCCCTGCGCTGCCCCCACCATCGGTTGGCGATGGGCTGGTTGACAGCCACAGGGTTTGCAATGGCAGATTTTTGGAATGAGGTTTCAGGCCTTCTTATTCTATCTTAGCCTGGACCCTTCCCTGAATCTTGTGTAAGCCAGAGCAACAGCTTGGACGGGTGAATGGACGGGTGAACAACGGACAGATAAAATGGGGGTGGGTGGGGGTGGCTCTTTAAGGAGGTCACTTAGCGGCGCTTTCTCGCGGGGTAGCAAACATGTTTTGCAATGAGACAGAGGTGGTGGACCCGCGACCATGTGAAAGTCTCTCTGTGACAAAGGTGAGGCTTGTGCATTTCACCTCAGAGACCAAAACAAGCCTGGTGAGCACCTACCCTGGATCAGACACTTTCGCAGCATTTTCCAAACACTCGTGTCAGTTTTATGCATAGTTTACAAGGGAATTCGGTAAAGCTCGGGCTTATCAACCATGCAGCCAGAATTGACCCCGTCTGAGCCCAAAGCCTCTGCTCTTTATACACGTGGCCTTTCTCTCCACAACTCGGACCCTTGACTGTTATTCTGAAAATCTCTAGTATCGCTTACCAACGATCTGCAACCAGCAGACAGGCTTCTACTCACTGGGGCAGGGTTCTGACCAAGAGGTTTATAGGATAGGAGGCCGGACATGTACTTAATCCTCTCCCATGTACCTGGGGAACCTACCAATGGAAACTAAACCAAACTCAGTGCCACCAAGTTGGTCCCAACTCAGAGAGACCCGCCAAGGGCAGGGTAGAACTGCCCTTCTGGGTCCCTGGTGGCTTGATAGTAAAGGGTTGGTCTGCGACCTGAAATGTGGGTGACTTGAATCCACCTGTTGCCCCGTGAGCAAAATTCAGACCTGCTGAACTGCTCCGGTGAAGAACACGGCCTAGAAGATCACCCTCTAGGCTGTCAGGAGTCGGAATCGACCGAGGCCACACACCACCATCATGTATGTCCTTGCACTGGCAGTCTAAACTAGGCCTGATGTGATTTCTACCGAGCACTCTGTCCTTTTCAAAGCTTCACTGTAATATGCATTTTATAGGTGCATGTACTGCTTGCACTTAAACTTGATGTCTTTCTCAAGGTGTTTCAAACATGAGTGAAAGTGCCAGGGCAGGAAGCACAGCAATTCTGTCTCCCACTTTACACCAAACAGGAGGGCTGATGGCGTCGTAGGGATGAGCTGAGCGGCTAACCTCAAGGCCGGCTGTTCAAAACCAACAGCTCCACCTCGGGAGAAAGATGAGGCTTTGAACTATGAAGAGTTCGTCCCGGAAACCCTTCAGGGTCGCCATGAGTTGGAGTCAGCGCGATGGCCATGGGTTTTGTTTACATCAGTTTCTCTGAACCGCTTCTCCATGCTCTCCGTCTCACTTCCCTTATTAGTCCGTGAGGCCCTTCATGGAGCACGATGCCAGCCTGGTCACCAGCCGGGGACTGGCCCACAGTCAGGGGCCCCTCAGTGAGCACGTGTGGGGCCAAACAGGCTCATCAAAGCCGACTGCCCCTGAAGCTCTCGCCTCTCTTTCATTTAGAGGGCCAGCTGTGGCGAGCTGAGCATCTTTGCTTCCTCAGACTTCCTTTCAGGTCTGAAGGTCCAAGGAGCACGGCCCTTTCCAAGCCTTTAGGGCAGCGCTTCTCCACCTTCCTGATGGCGCGACCCTTTCATACAGCTCCTCATGTGGTGGTGAACCCCCCAACCATAACATTATTTTCGTTGCTGCCTCATCACTGTCATTTCGCTACTGTTATGAATTGGGCCACTCCTGTGAAAGGGTCGTTCGACCCCCAAAGGGGTTGCGACCCACAGGTTGAGAACCGCTGCCTTAGGGGAAATGTTGCTTTTCTGCTTTTCCCTCCCCTTCCTTCTCTCTCCTGCCCGATGCCCAGGCCTGGGTCCTGGAGGGGCAGGATCCTTGACCACCTGACTAGGAAGTATGAAAGATTACCCCCGTTTTGAGGATGGCAGAGCCCAGCATTGGAAAGAGCCTGGTCCCCGAGGCAGGAATGGGAGCACAGGCTAGCCCTGTACAAACACAACCCAGGCCTCAAGAGCACCACTGAGAAAACCCACACCCATGTAAAGGCCGTACTTGCCTGGCCTTGGGTTATGTGCACACTAAGCACCTTTGTCACTGTTCCCCACAGGGATGAGCAGGCATGCACTGCTTGCCTCTCACGGTGTCCTTAGGCTGGCTACCGTTTCTTCTGGTCTGCCTCGGAGGCCCCAGGGAGAGAATTCAGGAGGTTCTGCAGTCTAAGATAGACCCCAGGGTCAGCAGAGTGGAAAGGAGTGGAGGCGGCGGGGAACCTTGTTCGCATGTCTTTAGCAAATGGAGACAGTTGCTGGCACAGCTAGTCTCTGACACTGCAGATGTGACCAGCTCTCTCTCCCACCTAACAGATTTTTGGCCGTAGTCTGTCTCCAGCATGCTGACTCGAGCCCTCCCTCAGCCGACAATGTCATCCCACTTATACCAGATTGTTCTGAATAAATCTCTGCGATCAGGGAGAGGTGAATTCACGGGGCACTTTTCCAAAGATGTATTTCCTTTAGAAATTCCACAGTATTGCCAATGTCCTTTACAAGATGGTTAACTTATAACTGTGAGAGCTCTCGTAGCTGTAGTCTAAGATATACATCTTATCATTCAGAGGAAAGGGATGAGTGGCACGGTGGCAGTGGGAGGTGGGGCTTATTGAAAATGAAAAATCATTCTGCAGCCACGTCTCTTAATTTCTTGTTGGAGGTAGTCCAGGTTTTCATACAAATCGTGGGCTATAAGGGCAGGCCTTGGGAAGTGTCCAGGGGTCAATTCTGACTCACAGTGACCCTAAGCACAGGAAAACAAGATAGTGCCTGGAGAGAGAAAACACAGCCACGAACCACAACCTGGCCGGCCAAGCCTCGAGGACAGCATTCCTGCTTGGAGCAGCCATGGGGCTGGCCCCACCACGAGACATGATGCCCGCCCCCTGACCCACAGTGCCAACCCCCCAC
>NW_022105611.1:15163045-15181757 GCF_000313985.2 Echinops telfairi | reverse complement strand
CTTCTTTTTCTTTTTCTCATGTCTATCCATGGAAGATAGGCCGGATAACCAATGCTGAAGAGAGAGCAATGGGGCCGCCGACTCGGGAAGACATGGGAGAGGAGGAGGTGGAAGAAAGGCAGCGGGGAGGCAACAAACCAGGGACAAGGGAACAACAAGAGATCTAAAATCCGTGGTGAGGAGGGCGTAGAACGCCTGGTGGGGTTTGATCAAGTGCGATGTAGCCAAGAGGAAGTACTGAGAGTCGAATGAAGGTCAAACATGCTAGTGGGACAGGAAGAAAGTAATAGGAAGTAGAGGCAAGAACTAGGAGACAAAAGACATTTATAGAGGTACAAATATAGCCATGCACATATGTAAATATATAAATATATTTATAGGGACAAAGGGATACATATATGTACCTATATTTAAATGTTAACTATTAAGGTAGCAGACAGGCATTGGGTCTCTCCTCAAGTACTTCCTCAATGCAAGAGCACTTTGTTCTAATAACCTGGCATTCTGTGATGCCCACCTTGCCGACAAGATCACTTTAGTCAAAATGGGTGCATAAGTAAATGTGGTGAAGAAAGTTGATGGTGCCTGGCTATTTAAAAATATCCTGTCTGGGGTCTTAAAGACTTGAAGTTAAACAAGCGGCCATCTAGCAGAGAAGCAACAAGACCACATGGAAGAAGCACACCAGCCTGTGTGATCACGAGGTGTCGACAGGATCAGGTATCAGGCATCAGAAGACCCCAAACAAATATATTTATGCAAATGATGGGGGCCATAGAGGAGATCCAAGTCCATCTTTAGACAATTGGACATTGCCTCACAGAAGGGTCACAAGGAAGAAACAAGTCAGCCAGGGTTCAGCATAGCATGTGTGGAACACACAAAATTCCTCTACTTCTTTAATGCTTCCTCCCCCCAACTATCATGACCCCAATTCTACCTTACAAATCCAGCTGGACCAGAGCATATACACTGGTACAGATAAGATCTCTGGACACACAGAATCCAGGGCAGATCAACCCCCAGGAACAGTAAAGCGAGTAGTGATACCATGAGAGTAAGGGGGAGTTGGGGGGGGGGTAGGGGGGAAAACAGGGAACCAACTACAATGGTCAACCTATAACACCCCCTTCCCAAAAGGCTGAACAACAGAAACATGGGTGAAGGGAGACCGTAGACGGTGTAAGATATGAAAGTAGTAATAACTGATCAATTTATAATAATTTATAATATAATTATCAGTGGTCTATGAGGGTGGGAGGGTGGGGGAGAGAGGGGTAAAAAGAGAAGCTAAATGATTTATTAATTATACATAAATAAATAAAAATAGATAGATAGAGAAGCAAGCAAGCTATTGGCCATGCCTGCGCCATGCTCACAACTGTTTCTATGTTCGGAGCCCACTGTTGCAGTCCACTATGTCAACCTATCTCCTTGCGGGTCTTCCTCTTTGAGGTGGGCTCTACTTTACCAAGCATGAAGTCCTTCTCCAGGGGCTGATAGCTCAGAAAAACGTGTCCAGAGCCCTTGAGTTAAAGTGTTGCCACCCTTGCTTCTAAGGGCTTTCTGGCCATACATCTTCCAACAGAGGTTCCCTTCGCTCTTCAGGCGCCCGTAGTAAATTCGACAGCCTTGCCCAGTGCACTCAAGGCGAACAGAGAAACGGCGCTACCCGGTGGTCTTTGGAAAATCAAGAAGGACTCTATTTTGACGACCCTTGGCAGACAGCAATGTACATGACAAGAGCGAGACAAATCTGGAGGAGGGATGCGTTCAGAGGGGAAGCAAAAGGAAACCACCAATGCCGTCACGAACTTAGACGCTGCCCTTCCTGCGGCTTCCTCTTCCTCTTTCCCGTCCCTTTCCCGTGAGCCCACAAGACTCAATCCCAGTAACATCCTCCACTTATATCGGGTCTAATAAGATCAATCTTTGGACATTAGTTCTCTTACCCTGTTGCTCAAAAGCCTGCAGCTGGACCTGCAGAATAAACTTTCTCCGTAGGGTGACATGCGTCTCCACGACAACTCACTTCTCCTTAATTTAGGGCTTGGTATAGTGGGGTACACATTGCACTGCTAACCCCCAGGTCAACAGTTCGAAATCACTAGCTGCTCCTCAGGAGAAAGATGAGGGGTTCTACTCCTGTAAAGAGTTACAGTCCTGGGAACCGAGACGGCAGTTCTACCTAGTCCTATAAGGCCACTCTGGCCGGAAATGACTTGATGGCAGTGCGTCCCACAGAACGGCTGGCTCCGCACAACTTGCACTCAGCTTTGGGCCTATGTACCTTTGGTACCCAGAACGTTTTCCTGAACACTCTCCTCTTTAAACATGAAAATTCGACAACTCCTCCCCTCCTGAACCACCAGGTGAGCATGCTCTCTCTTTCACCGCACTGTGACACTCCAGGGGTGAACCACCCTTCTTGCTCTTAGCCTTGGGTAGAGGTACTTACTATGTACATGAAGGCACCCTGGTTTCCTACTGGATACGAGTTGGGCTGCTAACCGCAAGGTGCACAGTTCAAGAGCACCAGCCACTCCGCTTCTCTGTGGTCTAACCTCAACTCTCACTTCTCTTATCTGTGCTTCCAGATCCACTGCGGGACATACCTCATTCTTTTCCAACCTGGCGCATGTGGTCCCAATGCCAGGTAGATGTCTTCTCATATTTCAGCATCCCCCCAAATGGAAAGATAAGGTGCTAAGGGAAGAGCCCAAACACTCCAGTGCTGACCTCTCAGGTAGTGGGGGTTGTAAACAAGGATCCCTGGTGACCCAGTGGTTAAGCACTTTGCTGCTCACCCAGAGGTCGGCAGTTCAGATCTCCAGGGAAAGATGTGGCATCTTCCACTTTGGGAAACACTGCTAAATGGGCCGGTTAGAATCAACCCCACAGCAGCTGGCTTGGGCTTTTGGCTTTTAGGTCATGAGGGATGGGGTGACAATAACACTACTAACAGTCATTTCATGCGGTGACTGGAGGCCTGCCGACTGCACAGCACATGGGGAAGTCTGCCCTAAACGGCAATGGGCTAATCACAGCTTAGGGATTGTGAGACACCTGCCTACTTCATTCTCACACCTAAGGTCAATGACGACTCTAGGCCCCCTACAGGTAATGGAGCACGGAACCAAACAGGACACCGCCCTGACACGGGGCCTTCCACCCGGCAGAGGCAGGCTGTGCTCTCTGCACAAAGCCCCCACGCGCAAACGCATCTCGTTTGCAGGGAGCTCTGTCAACATCGGCTTTCTGTGTGTCTGTATTTGTGTATACGGTTTGTAAAGTGCTTCATTTTTTACCCCCAAAGGCAAAAGATAAACTCATTTATTTAAAAATCATCAGCTGGATTGCATTAAATGGAGGGAAAAGCAAAAAAAAAAAAAAAATTACACAAGACAGCCATTTGCTACATTAAGCACAATGATTTCTCCGGTTACTTAATTATAGACAGGCATAAATACACTCCATTCTGACATCTTGGGGTCTGTTGAAACCGTAGACCTGGGTTTCGGCATGTAACGCAGGGAGGGTCATATTCCAATGTGTGTGTTAAGCAAACCTGAGAGTTACCGTTGTATATTGGGACCATAATGACTTCACTAAAACAAGACCTACACTTTTAATTAATCTGCCAAGACAAATTACAACTCATAGCTCACAGGTAATGACCACGGACAGCTGAGACTCAGAGCCGCGACTCTCTGGGAGAGAGGGATGAACAGCAGCACCGGAGTCACTGGTTTTGTATTAAATGTGTGTGTGTGTGTGCGGGCGCACATTCGTTAAACAATCACGGTAGCTTGAAGGGAGACAGGCAGGTCAGGGAAGTTGCAAGAAGGGGGCGGGCGGGGCAGGAGGAAGGGAGAGAATCCTAACAGCTTCTGCTTCTGGAGCGTGTATGGGCTCGGGAAGGCAGGGCCAGGCCTTCCCTCTCTCGGGAAAGCACTGTTAGGGTTTCAGTCGCAGAGGTGGCCTGGCTGCGCAGGGTCACAGAGCTAACCTGAGACCAGGACGGGGCCGGGAGGAACAGAAAGGGATGCCCGGTCCCTCACTACACAAGGGACGCACACAAGGTCACCTGGCCCCCACCTTATGTCAAAGATATGGTGAGACCCACGTGGAGCTGCACAGCACAAATGAACACGTGAACACAGTTCTGCCCCGGTGTACCTTGCTCAGTGTAAGCCAGGGCGGCCCGGGGCCTCCTGGTCCATCTGCCCCTGGGTGGAGGGCACACATTTTCAAAGCTTGTTGCCAGGCCACCAGAATCGAGAGCACCTGGGCTCTACCTCGGCCACACTGAACCTTCAGTTCTGAGGAATGGGCCACAAATCTGAATTTCTCGTTGGCTTCCCCTGGGCTTCCTTTGCACGAGACGTCTCCTATCTGCCAGGTCCACGGACCGCTCGCACTATTACTGGGAGTTGTTTAGAAACGCAGAGTCACAGGCCCCCCGGGACTCCCACATCAAACCCTGCAGCATAACAGGACCCCCAGGTGATGTTCATTACTCACTGCAGAGCCTCTGCTCAGAAACACATGCAAGGGCTTAGGGGAGGCAAAGGCCTATTTCTTCATATTTAGGTGTGAGTGGAGGGGCCAGAAGGAAGAGCGAGACAGGGCCTTTGGTGATGACGAGACAGGTTAGCACGCTGACCAGCCAGAACCGCCAGAGGGGCCTCGCTGCACTTAGAGGCTGGTTCTCCAAGACGCATTTCCCAAATAAAAGGAGCATTCTTTGAGGTGGGTGGGGGTTGTACTAATATCCTGTCATATTTAAACTCAGTTATTACCAATGAAGCATTCTGTAAAAACCTTGCTCACGATACATGCTTGGCATCTTTAAGCAGCAGGTGTGGGAGAAATTGGGTGGGGAGGCAGTGCCGGCCGTCACTCGGGCACCGCGGAGGACCTGGTAATCACACCTCTAAATGGAAGCCACCACATAGCCACAGAGCGAAAGTAAACAGGGGCTGAGGGGGCAAGCCACCGCCCCCCCACCCCCCACACTACGTGTCTGCTTCACTGACCATGAGGGACCAGACCGGGCTCGCCCATGCCCTGCTGGCCTCGGTCACTGGAAACCAGAGAGCTGTAGCTCCCCATTCCAGAATCCCGAAAAAATAGAAGCTGTGGTGATTTGTACAAGATGCAATACATAAGGGGCAGAGATTCTGAACCCAGCACACTTTGCACTGCGCCCCAGGAGGCAGCATTGGGGTGGAAACCAGGGGCTGGGGCTGCCGAGCCCTGTGATGGGGCCTGAGCAGAGAGAGGGTGACCGACATCCTTTACCTGAGTGAGGGTGTCCCACAGACATGCCAAAGCCTGGGCAACCAACAGGACCCCCCCGGGGTCAGGACAGAGGCTGTCCAAACAAGAAAAGCCCAGATGGTATCTCCTGCCTCGCAGCTGGTGCCCAATGGCGGAAGCGGTTCTATTTTATGAACAGGGACGCCCTATTCCATCAGTAGCTCGTTCTCAGGTTTCACGTTTCGTTGGAAGGTCCTCTCTGACTAGACACTAAGGGCAAAACTGCAAGTACGATGAAAAGCGCCGGACATGGATCACGGCTGTTTAACAGGAAGGAGGTGGTCCGGAGGAGGCTCAACCTGAACGAGCTGTGAGACTCTCTTCCATGATGTGGGGAAAGCTAAGGGATGAAGCGCAAGGCATGGAACCAGCTTAGCCCAGCAGTTCAGTCACGTTGACAAAGCCACACCAGAATGGACCCAAAGTCTTAAAATGTGGGTGAGCACACATGCTAAACAGACTGGGAACAGGCCAGGTCCAAGCCCCGTGGCAGGTTTAACCTCATTTTTAGAAAATAAGGGCAATGTGCACACTGCATAGCCCCCAGACCTCTTGAGCATCCGAGCTGAAAACAACAGTGTCCAGCTCAACAATGGCAGCCCGGACCACACCACTGTGAAGGGATGTTGCTCTCCACAGACAAGGCAGTAATCCACTCTCTCTTCCAAGATTCCCATTCCAGGGCTGTATTTTTTTCCAGGTTCACTTGGCATTCTAGATCACCCAAAACTTTAAGTCCATTAAACAAAATAGGTTCTGTGCCAGTTTTAAGTCACTAGTCGTGCCTCAGTTATCTTGAATGGATGTGAAGTCAGGGCCAAGCACCGGGCGACAACACCCAGGCCTGCTCTGTGTGTGAGATTCAAATCTTGCCATCTAGGCCACTCTGACCCGGGTGTCAGAGTGGAGCAGTGCTCTACAAGGTGGTCAATGACTCGATTTCAGTACAGACGTCAACAGCCCTTTCTTCTCAAGTGCCTCTGGGTAGACTCGAATCTCCCATCTTTTTAAAAAATTTTTACAATCATTTTATTGAGGGCTCATGCAACTCTTATCACAATCCATACATGCATCCATTGTATCAAGCACATTTGTACATTTGTTGCCCTCATCATTCTCAAAACATTTTCTTTCTACGTGAGCTCTTGATATCAGCTCCTCATTTTCCCCTCCCTCCCTGATCTCCCCTCCCTCATGAACCCTTAGGTAATTTATAAATGTATTATTAGTTTGTCATATCTTATACTGTCCAATATCTCCATTCACCCACGTTTCTATTGTCCGTCCCCCAGGGAGGAGGTCATATGTAAATCCTTGTCATCGGTTCCCCCTTTCTATCCCACCCTCCCTCCACCCTCCCAATATCGCCACTCTCACCACTGGTCCTGAAGGGATCATCCTCCCTGGATTCCCTGTGCTTCCAGTTCCTGTCTGTCCAGTGTCCATCCTCTGGGCTAGCTGGAATCTCCCATCTTTGGGTTAGCCACCAAACCCTTCGTCATTTGTACAAGCCAAGGGACTCTTGTAAGAGATTGCTGTCCGAACAATTGACTCACAGCGACCCATGTGTCACAGAGTAAAAACCGTGTTCACCGTTCAAGGCTGTAACCTTTTAGAAGCAGATTGCCAGGCCTGTCTGAACCACCCACCAGGATGCCAGTAGTTCAGCACTTAACCTTGTGCACCAGGCAGGGACCCTGGTCAGAGATTAGGGAACTTCTACTCTCAACAAAACCCTACTCTGACTGATGACACTGGTCATCCAGTCCACGGCATCATTCTCACTCTCTCCAAGCCTTTATCTTCTCCTCCCATCTGCCAGGGCTTGTTGCTCCAGAAGCAAATAGCAAATCAGTGAGTTGAACCAACTGAGACTGACAAAGATAAAGAGGTGCCTGTCTCATGGTATCAGTCCCACACCTTGGTCTTTTAGTGCAGCTGCTGACCAGAAATAAAGTGGACAACAGCCCTGGGCTTAAGTGACTGCCCAGAAGGCTCTTGTAGGTCCTCCTGTCTCCTGCACGCTAATTATGTGCAGCTCACACCTGTCCTTTGTCCCCCAAGCCCAGCCAGGATGCTCTCATGAGAGAAGGCATCCACAACACCCCAGAATCTCCAAGCATCTTCCCCCCCAGACAGACAAGAGCTTATGGACCCCAGAGGAGTGGGGTTTGCTTACCAATGGCAGTGGTGAGAAAAGAAACCACTTCTGACTCCTTTCCGTCGTTGTAAAAAGCCAGGTGCCAGATTCCGGAATCCAAATACTGGATGAAGCCTGTCTCATGGCTCGAGGGAGGGGCGACTCCCCGAGACTGGCGCTGGGGTCCTTCCAGACTCCGTGCTTCCTGGGTGAGGAGCCTCCTTCCATCCAAGAGCTCCACAAAGTCAAACTGCAGCACAAGGAGAGCAACATTATCAGGGGACCTGCTTCATCTTTCCCCCAGATCTTCACTCCTCTCAAGGCAAGAGTGAAGAGGCTAGAACCACCTGGAGGCTGATCACCCAACTCAGACCTCCTTCCCAAGTCCCACTGGGCCCACGGCCATCTCCTGATTCTCATGCGTGGGTTATTCTTGTAGTCTCCATCTGTTCAGATTTTGTTGTGTGTGGGGTTGAGTCTTCCTTGGCTATGCTTGCACCAGGTCGACCATGTGTTTCTCGATGATGGGCACATGACTGGAAACCCAGCTAGTTAGTGACTGTTGAACTGCATGTCAATCACGACGGGAGCCTGAGGGTCTAGGCCAGGGGCTGGGGCACCGGGCCTGCTAGACCCATCGGTGGAGAGCCAATGAGAATTCTGACTATCTTCCTTTTGTCAACGAGCCTTTCCAAATTCTCCAGCTTCAGGGAGTACTTTTAGGGAAAGGAAACTCGATGAGCTCAGAACTGGACCAGGCGGTATCAACTCTAATTGCTGATTGATCGGGGATTGCTAGTGCAAGGCTCAAGAGCAGTCAGTCTCTCAGGGCTAACAACAGGCAGGGGTTAGATCCTCCTGGCCGAGGAGCAAGCCAATTGAGTTAATTTCTTCCTCTCTTATCTTTAAAAAGATATATAAAGATACTATTTTCTCTAACGTGAAAAATATCGTCTAAAGGTAGCAAGTCCAGGACCAGTGTGGTAGCTCTGTAAAGTCACCGGGGACCCAGGTGCTCTCTACTCTTGCGGACTTCACATTTAACCAGTGCAGCCCTGCCGCTTTTGACTAGCATTCTCAAAGAGGGATGGGAATAGCCTTGCTCCCAGGCTGAGCCCACTGTAAAGCTGATGACAGCAGAGGCAGTTCGGTTAAAAGGTAACACCTGATCACGTTTGTTCTCCCATTTCACCCATTTTAAAGTTGTTTCGGTTTTTAGTGTTTCCTGCTGTCTTTTGTTGGAACTTAACAAAATCACTTTTGGGGGGGCTCTGACAGCTCTTCGAATATTCCATACATCCATTGTATTGAGCACATCTGTACATTTGGCTGTCTTTTTCATGGAAGTTTTCTATGTTTTGTCTTGTCACTATTGTTGGTTTTTTTTGGGGGGGGTGCTGTTGTTTGCTTTCTGTTTGTGTTTTGTTAGGCTTTTCATCTATGAAATGCAGGACAGACAGATCTATAGAGACAGCCGCTGGGTTGATAACTGCCTAGGCGCATGGTGGGGGAGGGGAAGTGGGGAGCACACAACCACGAGTATGAGAACATGTTCTGCAATTGATTGTGGTGATACTTGTACAACTCTTCATATGATTGAACAATTACATCATATGATGTGTGAAGCATATGCTGATACAAGTATTTTTAAAAGTATCAACTAGCCGGTGGCCTAGGAAGACTGTTTTGACCTGGGGATATTGAAGACGGGGGTCTAGTCCACATGCCTGCCAACTTCAGCGTTGGCAGGAGCTTGCTCACATCTCTCTGGTTACCGATGATGACTGGGGCAGAGCCAGGCCTCTGGGGCCAGCCTTCGAGGATGCCCAGTGTGCACATGTGCACGAGCTGGTATCCGAATCCTGGGCCCAAGCTGGTATATCTGACAATAACAGGGCTCACACTCAGGTTTATCTGATGCCAAAATGCATGCTTTTCTTTCTTTTTTTTTTTTTTTAAGTTACGATTTCCACTCCCTTCTAGATCATATCTTGTAGAGAAATTAACTTAGGAGACTGGGTGTTGGGGTGTTTCCCACCTCTTAAAGGTTCCCAGAGATATAACCTTCCTCACACAGAACCTGGGGGGGAGGGGATATGGACAGGTGGGTTCAAAGACCCAGTTAGGGCTTGTTGGCTTTGGGCTAAGATCTGAGAGAGAAGTCCCCTGCAGAGCAGCAGAGTCCTGGGGGATCTGGTTACCTGGGTATGCGAAGGAGGCAGGCCTTTTCTACCATAAATGCCAACCAGTGCTGCCTTTCCCAGAGACACGTTGAATTTCAGATGCACAGGATGATCTATGAACACTTGCGATCTCCAGAAAGTGCCGGGAGGGATCTTCTGGGAAGCCCGTCTCCCCACGTCGATTTCTCCAGAGTCGATAAAACTGTCCTCGGGAAAGAAACTACTGGACTTTCCTACCGAGACACAGGGAAGGGGAGGCAAGCACATCACGGTCAACCACAGATGAAGCAAGGGCCCAGGGCCTCCGAGCCGCCAGGACTCTCGCCAGCTTTGCCCTCCCCCTCCGCCACGTGCCGCTGCCAGCGCCCTCTCGCCAAGTGAGGGGTAAGAACGGCTCATCGCTTCCCAGACCCCTCCCCCTGGGATGCTCAAATTGTTCTGCTAAAAATATGCCTGCTTCCCAACCGGTATGGGTCCTCCCCGAGGGCCATCTGTTTACTGCATCACTCCACAGCTTGTTAAGATATATTATGATCCTAAAAATAATCAGCTGTGGTTGCATGAGACTGTGTGTGTGTGTGAAGGAGTGCATGCTAATAGGAAAAAACAGAGAGAGCGAGGTATTGTTATTACATTTGCAACTCAGATTGATTCCCCAAGCAGTGAGTAGAGTGACCTGCATGAAGCGAGGTATGCAAAAAGCTCCTTAGTTGACTGATGGATAAAGTGGAAGCCACACTGTGAGGCTGGGCCATGTGGATGGGCAGGGGTGGGGGCGTGGCTGTGTTAGGGTTGGGCCGAGCTAGCGACTGGGGGAAAGGAGGAAAAACTGATTTCTGAAGGGAGAAACATTTCTAAAAAAAATTCTGTCTTTGGATGAGGGGGAAGGTGCACATCTTTTTGTGCTAAGATGGGCCAAGTTGAGAGACTTTTTGAAGTTTAGACAAAATATCGCTGGCACACGTGGCCATTCAACTCAGATCCTCGATGCTGTGCCCGGTGTGCTGTCAGGATTACAGCCTTTGCTTGGGCATGACTGAGGAGCCCCATGGCTTTGTGGGGACACTTCCAGTGCCAGGAAGGAAGGTCGCTTATCAAGTTTCCTCGGTCTAGTAATTAAATACATTCACATATGAAAAGTATAAACCCTGGCTTCCTGCCAGAAATCAGCCTTCTGAGGAAATGGGAGGGAGTGGGCGGCTGTAGGGACGCTGGAGACACGGCCCTCAGGACATCTTCTAGAGCATCCAGAAGGCGGCCCCTGGGTACCCCGGGTCCACGGCTCTCTGAGTTGTTAAAGACGTTTGAGGAGACAGTTTAGAGACTAGAATTCATTTGTAAAGAACACACGTCGGTGGGAACTCTGATGAAAAACATTTGGGGAATAAGAAATTAAAATGTCTTTTTCCTAGCTATGGAAGACTCCTTACAAAGCACATTTGATGCTGAAATGGAGATTGGCAGGGCATTATTGTAGTCATAAAATATTTTACTGTTTTAAATAATAAAATTCAATTTAAATGCTAAATTTCTCCATATGTTATCATTCCCCTATAAACTTCTCGGCAGAAACATCAGGGCTTGTTTTTTTTTTTTTTTAGCTTCAAACCATTAAATGTTATTTTAATTAAAAAATATGCCAACAACTCAAAAAAAGTTAAAATGCATGCTAACAATAAAAGTACCACAAGTATTATGTCATTAGCCTGGGAAAGAGTTTACATTTAATTCCTTTTCAGAAAGGAATGTCTCCCCAGAATCTTACCTTAAAATATGAACGGGGACACACACACACACACACACTCTCTCTCTCTCTCTCTCTCAAAGTTCAAAGATAAAAGCCAAGTTGACAAAGCATTGATATGGCAGAGAATTACTTCGACATTCTCCCTTCTCTGAATTTTAGCTTTCTAATGCTACAGTCATTTTCTATTCCAGGTTTAAAAAGAGAGAGTATACCCTTCCTTCAGCTTTAGATTCAGCTAAGGATGCAGAGCTCTGAGCGAATCCAAAACAAAGCGGAACGAGCTCCCAGCTTGTGCTCCTGGAAATTACATGGAAATAGGTCTGAGGCTGCTAATTCAAGGACTCATTTCCTTTGTCAGTGGGTGGGTGGGAGTCAGAGCTGTTAGGATTTCAGGCTTGTGTGACATCAAACAATTCCTAGGTTTGAAAATAAATCATGGACAACTGAGGCCAGATTTTACCCTGTTGCTAGAGAGCCTTGCACAGTTCATGTTTCTGGGAGGAAGCAACTACTAACTACATCAGCCAAGTTCTGTGGCCACAGAGGTCAAGGCCAAGCCCAAAGATTCCCCCAGAGGTCCACAGGTTCCAGGAGCAGAACTAAACTGACTCTTTCCCGAGAGGAGGTGGAAAACGGTGGATTTTCTTTTTCAGTAAGCTAGTGTTGCCCAGTGGTAAGGTGGGTTAAGCTATGGGCTGCTAACCTCAAGGTTGGTAGTTCAAATCCATCAGCTGCTCTGCTGACAGCTGAGGCTTGTTGGCTCCCATAAGACTTAGTCTTGGAAACCATACGGTCTGTCCTACAGACCCACTTTGAGTTGGAATTGACTCGGTGCTAGTGGGCTTAGTATTTCACCTAGAAATATGAGGGAAAATAGGATTGGTATATATATAACAATGAAACAAAGACAGTAAATTTGGGGTGGGGGGCACGCTTCACCAGACCTGGACCTTCCATAGTGGGGTCTGTGAGGGTCACGCTGGAGATTTGGTTCAGAGGTGACTTCTGTGGTAGAAGTCATCCAGTCCCAGGCCTCAGCCTCTCAGAGGGCTCCGAGAAGCCGCTGTGCAGATTTCACCTGCCGCCAGTCCTCCTCTCCTTCCCACCCGAGGAGCCCTGTGGCCCAACGGTTAGTGCTCAGTTCCAACCCGAAGGACTGGCGCTCCACACCTACCCAGCGGCTTTGCAGGAGGAAACCCTGGGTGTCAATCTGCTGTCATCGGGGTCACAGCCAAGAAAACGCTGGAGGCCATTCTACTGCTCTACGCGGGGTCCCTGAGTCAGAGCAGCCCTAATAACAGCACGCCGCCCCCACAAAACGACATCTAAGAAGGGAATGGGCACCGTCATCAGGAAAGAGTCTGCAGCCTGTTCACTGCCTTTACCTGATGGACAAGACGTGAGATTGGCTGGGCTGAGGATCTGGCCGGAGTAGCCTCCCAGCTCCTTTGCCTTTAAAAAGCCCTACTATCTTCCTCTCTCTAGATCCCATACTTGAAGCCTTGTCCTTAATTCTGAGCAACACACTGTGGGTACTAGGATAGCAAAGAACCTAACCCCCAAACCACACCCATTCCCAGGGAGTTATTTCCAACTATATGGAAACACTTAGCATACGCAATGCAACCCGTGAAGGTTTCCCTTGTTCTCGCTGAAGGATTGCCTCTTGCTTGGTCCATGTGAGGTTCCTTAGTGAGCACAATAAAGTACTCTGGAATTCCCATTCTTTTCAACAACATCATCATCACACAGCAACCCACCAACGGTAGAGTCAAAGGGGAGGATAAAGGCTCACGGCAGTTGGAAGAGGAAAGTCTTGTGCGTAAAATTCAAATTCCTACCTACAGTCTAGAAAACAGTAACATTATTATAATGACATGAATAACACTGTCATTATGATAGTAACAGTAATAAAGGTAGAGGTAGAAGCCTTAATGATAATAATATTAACTACCCTTTACTGAGTTCCAACTACATGCTGAGCACTTGCCAATATATCAGTTCACGTAATTCTCACAAGAAAACCCGTAGACTGAGACTTGGAATGCTTAAGAAACCATTTAGAGACTAAGTCATTTGGACTCATTCTTTAGTTGGCAGGACATGACCTTCCAGAGGATTAAATTAATGGGTGATTAATTGAAATTCTACAAAGACATTCCTGATTGGGGTGGGGGGAGGTGCACTGACCCCCTCTTCAAGAGCAAGAGTCCAATTTAATTCACAGTCTCCGCAAGTTAAATATCAAGGCTAAGTCAGTTAGAGTCATAAGCCACTTAAGAAGTTCCTGGCATCACGGAACACAAGAAGTTGACTATTTTTATTAAAAGAAACCCACACACAGCTCCATAGTTATAGGCCAGTAGTCAGGGTCTCTGGAAACCCTTGAGAAGAACAGGGAAGGCCCACCAGGTACCCCGATGGCTTAACTCTCAACAAAGGGCTTAACTCAGGATTCGGGACCCCCAACAGCATGATCATGTTGCCACGGGCAGAGCCTCTCGTAACAGTCCCTTTCTTTGTTAAGATGTATTGATCTGATGTAGATCCATGCCTTCTCTAGCAGTGCTGGGTAAGTATGCACTCATGAATATAAAAGAAATTGCTCAACGAATTGCTGAAATGATTGGATAGCTCAGTTAAATAGGGGAGACTTAGTAGAACTGAAATCCCGTGCACTTCCCAGTAAGGGTCTTTACTCTCCTGATCTGCTACTGATGTACAGCAGGCCCACCCTGCTAATCAACTACATTTTCTCCTCCATCCCCACCTTTCTGGTTTTATTTTTATTCATTTATTTATTTTTTGCAATGTCATAACCCACACAAAGAATCCCTTAGTTTCCTTAGCAACTGTTGAAATTTATTTGATTATCAAAATAAGCTGTTCCACTTGGGGAGCCCAGCTGAGTCTGTGTGCAGCAATCTGCATGGTTCAAACTGACAGGCAATTTGGATTTCATTGCAGAAAGGAGAAAATGCTATCCCTAGCCCGTCAGTTCAGCCATCAGAAATGCTTGTTTATCCCATGCTTCTCCCCCTTCCCATTAATGTATAACACACGTTCCGTGGCTTTACTCTGAAAAGCTGCGGTATTTGGTTTCCATCCCATGACAATCTCAAAATGGTTAGAGCCACTTTGAAAATGTAGTATGAATGGCCCTTTGAGGTTGTTCTCAAGGACATAACGAACATGTAAAACACTCAGCTTACCACAAAGTTCATGTGCATAATGGAAAGAATAGCTATCTATCCTTTAACAATAATCAAAAGTGTCCCAAACCTATGCAGGGTATGTTGGTGTAAAAGGTTAATTAACTTAGATTTCCGGAATTTTGATAAGTGACAGAGAATGATTCGAGATTCAGACAGACAAGAAGGGAACTAAAATGTGTTGCGTGGCTCCTCACTACAGGCCTTTCAGCGGAGGTGTCAGCACCTGGACTCCACGGAGGAGACAACGAAGACCGAAGAAGAGGGAATAGCTGGCAGGAGTTAACATTGCCAGGAAAGGGTAAGATCAGGAATTGAACCATCAACACTCAGCCCAGCTTATTTACTCTACTCCCATAGACAAGACTTCTTCTCTCCCTGTAGCAACAAGAACATCAATCTTCATTCTGGACTCTGCTTTCTTCTGATACTCTGGGATGAGACAGGAAATATGTTTTTTTTTTTAAAAATCAGGGTTCAGATTTTGAGATATGTCTAAGGAAAAAGGCCTTTCACGTCACAATTAAAAACAAACTCAGTAGACAGCAGCGTAAAAGAAATTAAGAACCACGTGGTCTCTCGTAGACTGCAGGAAGTTCTGTTTTTCCAGCCCCGTGTCTTTTGCAAGCTGATATCATTGTTTTCGATGCTGACCACTTTCCAGCACTGCACTGCATTTAAGAGGCTTGTAAACAGGATTTCCATTTCATTAGTAGTGACAGATAGTCCCTTTAAGCAAAAAATACTCCAATTAACCTGATGCAATTTTATTTTGCCTCTTATCAGTACCTCCTGCTCCTCGGGAAAACCAGACCAAACCTAAACAATCCACAGACTCTAATTTCATTAGCGTGAGAGATTACAGATAGAACCAACTCCTGTTGAAAGAATGTTTGACACAGATGGTGGAAGGAAGAAAATACATTTTGCTAAATAAGACCATCCACCAATTCCTTAAGGGTTCAACAAATCTTCCATCTACTTTTGTGCATGCTGCCCTAAAGACAGTCCTCACATTATGTCATCCACCTATATAGCAAAGGATCCTACTACAGACTGGCACTGTTATCATCACGTCAACTGCCAGGACCATGGACAGGGCCAACAGTAACTTTTGGGTGGGAAGTCATCTAGTTAGCTATGTGATTGAATACTACTCACATCTGCAGAATGTGCCAATCATAATGGGGTTTAGATCATATTTAGCTCAATAACTTTTTAAAAGATGAAAATAAAGCCAGAAGAGCAGTTCAAGGCATCCCGCTGAGGGTCGCACCACTGGTCAGTGGCAGCACCTGGACTTGAACTTAGGCTTCTAGCCTCTTACTTCATAGTTCTTCTCACAGCCCTGCCCACAATATAGCCTTCCATATTCCATTAACATACAAAGACAGTACAAATTATTAGGACTGTTAAGTCTTAACATTTTTTATAAAGGAGAGAGCTGGCTTTCCCCCTCACAACAGGAGTCAGGCATCCTGATTGGGTTTTGTGAAACTGTCCCCAAATTTCACTCCATTAAAGATGACCATAGGTCCAGAGTTGACGTTGGCCTTGAGGACCATCGTTTCGAAGGTCACAGACGTTCTCTCTGATCAAGCACAGAACACCTTGTTACCCAATAGGATGCTTAGCAAGCAAATACTTGAAAGGCTTGGGAGACTCAGAGCCATAGCCCCAGAGCTCACTGGGATGAGAGGACAAAGAAGGTGACACACACAGGAGACTGGAGGCCCCAATAGCCGTTACCAACTGTGGCGACACCAGAGAGAGACAGCAGAGAGTATAAGTCACCGCAGAACGGAGGAGAAGAGAGGCCCGCACTGCCTACAATGAAGACCAGACTGCCTGTCAATGTGACACTTCTGGTGAACTTCTTGAGTGAACTTTCCCCACTCTTGGTTTACTGTCAAGTAATGTGTGTCTACCGATACCTGATGGGGAGGACTCCGGAGAAACTTAGGACTGAACTCTGTGGACCTCCCCTTTCAGAAGGCCAATGGCCCAAGGCAACCACCACCATTTTTGAGAAAGAAATAACCCTGCCTCGTTGTACAATGGATGTTTGCATCCAGCTCGCCTTCAGGGGTGTTCTAGCCAAGGCAGGCAGGAGGGAGGCTGGCGTTCAGAGAAGGCAAGAGTCCCTGGGGTTACAGAGACCTGTGCTCTTATCCCTAGTCTATGATTTACTGGCCAGGTGAGGGTGGCCAAGTAAATTAACATCACCCTTCGCTTTGACTTCTAAAATAGAGAGGAAATATCATACTTACCTCACAGGACCTCTGTGAGGATTACATTTGACATGTTCTTGACAGAAAGTTTTGTAACAAACACACTGTACAAACACTAATAATTACTGCTATTTTTACAGATGAGAAAACCAGGGCTTTGGGAAATGAGGTGATTTGTTGGAGATCACGTGGTTGGGAAATGAGGTGATATGTTGGAGACCACGTGGTTGGGAAATGCCGGAACACTTGGAACGAGTGCTGTGGACCACGAGGATCTGAGGATGTGCCCATTATGGCAAACCATGGGCCTGCCACCACCCCACCTCCCCACTGCTCCCAGAGATACCTCCCTAGAGGTTTCCCTGACAGGGCTTGCCTGCTCCCTGGCACTCCCAGATGGCCACCCCAGCCGTGCGAATGCCCACAATGCTCCCCTGGAGGCATGGGATGGGATGCTGCCGAGAGCTCGCGGTGACAAGGGACGGAGATGCAGACATGGGCAGACTGGCAGCCGGTGTGGAGCGAGGGATGGAGGAAGCGCCAGCGCATGGAGCTGTGAGCCAGGCACGTGACGCGCAGAATGGAGGTCTCCTTGGGTCAAAGGCAGACACAGAGGACTCACGACACGGACAACACAGCAACCCTACCTTCTGTGGCTCCTTTGCCTTTCCTGTCAGGGATCTCTAACCCAGTGCCCCCTGAGGGATACAGGGAGACGTCCGTTGGCACAGGCCAACTGCTGGCTGTGTCCTCCGTGATCTCATACATCTGCCCCTCCATCGGCTGCAGGTGCCAGTTTAGGCCAAACAGGTGCATGGCTGTGGTGAGCAATGAGAAAAGTCATCTTTTTCTGCTGGACGTTTGGTTCAACAACTACCCTCTGGGGGCCCAGAGATGGTCAGGCTTGGACCCTGCCCTGAAGGGGCGCACGGTCTGTGTGGGGCAGGGAGGGTACAGGGCAGGGGAACTTCAGGAGGTCTTGACCGTTAACTTCAAAAGATAAATAACCATCTGGGATGTGGGGGATTGTCATTTGCATAACCAAGGGTTCATCTGCAAAGTCCAACAACTGAGTAGCCAAGCAGGCACAGAGTGTACACAGTTTACAGAGCAGGAAAATGCACCATGGCTCACAGTCCTAGGCGAAGTCTCTTGCCATCACTCACAGTAAGAGGCATGTAAGTCACCACACCAGAATGCCATTTTCCACCGCTGGTTTGGCGAAGGTGACAATGGCTGAAGATGCCTTAGGCTGGCAGGGCCTGGGACACTAGCACCCTCACAGATGGCTCCTGTGAGCCAGCGTACACCAGTAAGCCTGTGGGGGGGCAACATATCCCCTTACCATAGGACTTAGTGAGTTTGCTTCTAAAGTTTCTTCTCCAGATCTACCCACCCATTTACCAAATGAGTTACATTCAACATTAATCCCAGAAGCATTTTTTGTTTAATTAGAAAAAGACAAGGCAACTTCCAGAAGTCACTGCGCAGGCCTTTCTTCCTCGTCCCCCTCTGGCTGGAAGCTCCGCTGAAGCCTGGTCACGGACATCCTGACACGCGGCCTGCAGAGCTGCAGGGGGCTGGCTGGGCAGGCGCGGAACCCCGGGAACCCCGGAGAACGCGGTGCCGGGGCCACCAGTGAGGCCCGGCTGCCTTGCGCTCTGCCTGCAGGTTCAGCGGCGGGGGCTTTCCCGCCCCCTCGGCAAGAAAAGGACCCGCTAACTAATATGCATGGGAGGAGTGCATGCTCCGTTTCCGTTGCTGAATTAGCTCACATTTCTGCCTACTTTCTTACTGCTTCAATCTATATATCGGCAACTCCGGCAGTAATGAAGAAATCGTCCCCACTAAGGACAACTCGGCTACGTGCAGCAAAC
>NW_022105611.1:15128366-15162711 GCF_000313985.2 Echinops telfairi | reverse complement strand
GGCCCAGCCATGGGGTTGCTAAGGCGGTCAGCCTTCCTAAGAGCAGACTGTCCCATCTTGCTCCCATGGAGATGCCGGTGCCTTTTAACAACCGCCCTTCGGCGTAGCAGGCGACCACTTTAAGCACAGGGTCATTTGGGATCCCACTGGCATCCCCGGGGAAGCTCCTTAGGGCAAGAGAGGCCAGAGCTGGTGGTGAGGGAAGGCTATTGCCAACCACAAGCTTAGAGGTCAATGTTGGCACACTATGCCCCTGCTCCTCCCACTCCAGCCCAAAGAGACCCCGGCACGCAAGGTTGATCCATCATCTCTGTGAGCAATGCACTCCAGCAAGCCGCCTGGGAAAGGAAAATCGCACATCCAACTCACACTTAGATGGACACTCAGGACACTCACATATCCAGAAATACTTTTGGAGGTCGGGGAGTAGGGAGGTGACAGAGGGTGGCCCAGAGTAGGCTGGGAAATGACTAACTGGAAGGTAAACTAAGAGACAGAGGTGAGGATGATGTGATGGTTTAGAGGGGAAGCCTGACCAGTAATGTCATCTCAAAGCCTTAGCCTCATAAGAGGCCTCCTCTTGAATCTGTGATCCCGGCTCTTCAGTGTTGTCAATCACCTACCGTATATACTCGAGTATAAGCCCACCCAACTATCAGCCGAGGCACCTAATTTTACCACAAAAACTGCATAAAAATATGCTGAAAAACTCGGCTTATCCTCGAGTATATATGGTCAATCTTCTGCTGAATCCTGTGGCTGCTGGTTAGTTTTATGGTTCTGGGTTAGGGGAAGGGCAAGAGAGAGGGACCGAGAAAAACAGCCTGCTTTTGTCTTTCCAAAGGACACAACACTCGCTCAGCCAGAAACCCCCCGCGGACCACGTAAACCCAAACCATCGTTCTTCTTCACCCTTTCCACCCAGAATAATGGAGCCAGAGGCCTCACCAAACTGGGTATCATCAGAGTGCCTGCAGATGCGGAGAGCTTCACACAGGCGATCCCGCGTAACGCGCAGGGAAAGGTAGCTGAAAACCGCTCTTGGAGGATGTCACACAATACGAGCGGACTATAAATGGAGCTATCGTGACAGGGCTCTAACTGAAAGCACATTTTGCCGTTGGAGAAATGGATACACCACGAGGTTAATCACCCCAAACCACAGAGCCTGGTGTACATCCATAGCTACCTTCAAACGTAGGAGCCTGTGTTTAAACCAGGCTTCATTCACATAAGAGAGAGAATAAAGGCCACATAAAACTACCAGTTAAGAAAGAAGGAAATAAATGTTTGATAAACATTTTCTAGAGCTCCAGCGGCACTGTCAGTTAAGCACAGGATGGCTGACTGCAGGTTCAGCAGTTCAAATCCATCAGCTGTCCCACGAGGAAAAGATGAGGCTATCTGTTCCCATAAACATTTTACAGCCTTGTAAAAGCCTCCATTGGGTCACTGTGAGTCAGAATCGACTTACTGGCAGTGGGTTTTGATTTGTTCTTGGGGTGGGGGTTGCCCACAGGCAAGCCCAAATCGCTTGGAGCATCAGTCACTCACAAAAGGCCATACATCTGTAAGAGGCCAAGACACATGCCTGGTCCTCTCCAGCCTACTCTAAGGATGGCCTTAACACTAAAACCCACTCCCATCAAGTCGATTCTGGCTCTTGGGGTGCAGGTAACCACATCTTTCTTCCTCAGAGCCAAGGGTGGGCTTGAACCCCCCCCACCCCATCTTTTAGAAGGCCAACACTTGGCCCACACAGCGTCACCAAGGTGCCTACGGAAGGACCGACACACCGAAATGACCCAAGTTGTACCGCTGTATCGCCCATTTTCCTAAGCCAACACTAATGTGTGTCTCACATTTACCTAAAGTTTATCCTGTGGTGCGTATTTCTGTTTGTGTAAGCCCTCCCCAACTATACTGAACGGGACCTAGTTAAAAAGAAAGAAAGGAAAAGCTTCGTATTGGTTTTCCCCTTACTAACTTTGTAATTCAGTGAAAAGGCGAAAAGATGCTAAAGAGTTCAGGAAAAGGCTGTGGAGAGGCAGCAGGGCTGCAGGATCACTCACATCGAAATGTTAATGATTTCTAAAAGCCACCAGCGAGGGGCGGGCAGTTCTGATTCCCTCTGCTCTGGTCAATCAGATCCCAGGGCTGACATTTTCCTGTTGCCTTTCCTGCCCAGCAAGACATGAGAGATGGCTCGCAAAGTGCACGCTCCGTCCTGACATTTTAAAGGAAAATGCTCAATAGACGTTCAGACAATGAAAGGCACCCAGTCAGTGGGAGGCAATTAGCAGAGTCGTTAGGCAGGAGTCACCAATGGAAGTACAGCTGAGTTTCCGTCATCCACAGGATGCACTTTTCCCCTCCGAAAATCGAATGCAAGGACCCGCGGTGCCTACGTATCAGCACCTCCAGGTAATGAAGAGATCAGGCAGGGGAGCAAACAGAGACCCTGGGCCAGAGGAGTCGCATCCACCAATACAAAACTCGAACAACTCACGGCCGTCTGGCTTGCTCTGATGGGCAGGGACCCGTAGGGCAGGGGAGCACTGGCCCCAGGGGTTTTCCAGACCGTAGTGTTTATGGGAGTTGAGAGCCCAGGCTTTCTCCGAGAACTCTGAGCTGCTGGTGGGTTTGAAATGCTGACAATGCGGATCTCAGCCAAAAGCGTAACCACTACACCACCAGGGACCCCACAGGAATAGAAAACCCCCTCTTTATCCCGCAGAGTCATTGGTGGTTTAGAACTGCTAACCTCGGGGTGAGCTGCCCAATGCGCAACCGCTACGTTACCAGGGAAACCCTTCTTGCGGGTGTCTGGGTCCAGGCCTCTGTTTGCTCCCCTGCCCGGCCTCACTCATGATAGAGTTGTTTTCCAGTGACAGTTTGGTTTCAAACAATGGTGGGAAAGAACCCAGACGCAGCAGGGAGACCCCCCCTTTTCTGTTTTATCCTGTCACCACCCACTTTCTCATTGATCTTTTTGAAAAACTAAAGTTTGCTTTCTACAAACTCAAAGTCAGCAGTGTTTTGATTTACAGTGGAGAAAACAGGTAATCACCTCCCTCCCCAAATGACCATTTTATTCCCAAGGCTCTGGCTCCTGGTTTGGATACAAATGCACAACGTCCCAAACTCCCAACCTTTGAAGTTCTACTGTACAGAGATGGACACTGCAGGGTAACAGCAGAGAAATGGGGAGCTGCCTAGATAAAGCCTATGTGTCTACAAATAGGAGAACGACCAGCTTAAATTACGACACAGGCACTGTTCTTTATCATGACTATGCGCAAGGAGGAAAAATGCTGAAGATACAACACCAAAAGGAAAAAAAAGCAAACCACACAATTCCACGTGTTGTCTGACTTATCACTGTGAGACCAGGTACACTTTCATGAAAACGTAATCTGGGAAGCAAAACACAAAAATGACATCCAGCTTCGAATCACAGTGGTGGAGTTCTGGGTCCATGCGGGGAAAATGGAATTGAGAGATATGGGATTTTCATACAAAATTTTTGAAGTCCCCTACTATTTTCTTCTCTAGCTTCTAACCTTACTTTAAAACCATTTTACATTAAAACGAATTGTGAGCGACATCATCTCAGGAGCGGATGGTGCAGGAGGAGGATGGCAGGGCGGAGGAGGGGAGGTCCTGTCAACCACGGCGCACATCAGATACAGGTACTATCAGCATTCTCCCATTCGGTCCTCACATCAGCCTTGACAAAATGATGACAGTACCCCAGACCCCGAGAGCTGTCGCAAGGAGTAAAGGAGGTAATGTGTGTCACGTGCTGCGAGTTTGGTGTGAGGCTTGGTATTTATAAGGTATAATACCAGTTGGTAGCCTTCATTGATGGTGACATCCTCCTCCTCCTCATCATCATCATCCTCATTTATATGGTATACCATGTTTTCAGAGAATGAACACTGTAAGATGCTTTTAGCACCGGGGGGAGTTGGGAACCCCTAATATTTGCTGTGCTTTCAAGGGGATATCATTACTATTGAACTTGTAGATTACCAATCCAGCCAATCCAGTCACTGCACAGATCTCGACACTGGGGCTTGCTTAGCACAGCTGTGGACATCCAGGACCTGAGCACAAGTCCCCATACTCCTAGGTCAGAGCTCTCTTCAGTAAACGACCTGGTCAAGGCATCCTCAGAACTTGCTCCTGTGTCAGGCACTGCACTCACCGATTAAGGAGTTCTGTCCTGGGGACTAAGTGAATCCTTGAGATGCTAAATCAAGGTTGGCGGTTCAAACCCACCAGAAGCTATGTGGGAGGAAGATGAGGCTGTCTGCGCATATAAAGATTTACAGTCTCAGAAACCCTAGGGAACAGCTCTACATTGTCCTGCAGGGTGGCTATGAGTCAAAATCAACTCGATGGCAGTGGTGAGTGTTCTTTCCTTCCTCCGTCCCTCCCTCCCTTCCTTTTCTTTCTTTCTTGTGTCCTTGGGATTAAGGTAAAGGAAATGCATCTATTTCAATAGGCGATATTAGGCAATCATGGGGTCTTCCCTGCAGACCTCTATTCCTTTACTTTCTACCCTCCATTACCTAGTCTGGGGACTGAAAGGAGAAGAGGAGGAGACAGGTATAATGGGAATTACTGAAGAAATATCCAAACAACAACAACTAACCAACCAACCAGCCAACCAACCAACCAACCAACCAACCTCACTCCATCAAGTCAATGCTGAGTCATGTTGACCTGCTGTGGGTTTCTGAGACTGTAACTACTCACTGGAGTAGAAAGCTCAGTCTTTCCCGAGGACCTGCTGGTGGTATTGAACTGCTGAACATGCAGACCGCAGCCCAGAATCAATATACCAGCAGGGCTCCTGTAAAACAGTAAGTTCTCCTATTTATTAAAGTCTGACCTGGTCCATGAGAGAGAGGATCCACACACTGTGTCATTCAAACTCGGTTTTATGGCGTATGCTCTTGGCAATCCTGTTTTCTATATTAGTCACTGTATTATTCATCTAATATAACTAATCTAAGCTAATCTAGAAAAATAGGGCTCAAAAATTGTCTAAAGCTGCACCAAATGTCAGGGCACCACCAAGATCCCGAACCAGATTCCAAACCCCAATCTCTTCTTAATCCACTTCCCGGGTAGCTTGGACTTCCATTTAGTCCTGGTCAGGATCACCGTCCAGTTTCTGATCCAACCACTGACAACGGAGGAAGTATCCAAGGAAGTGATGCCACTTGCGGGAAGGGGACAAACCTAGTAGACGTCTCTCCGCTCACCTCGTGTTCAGGAACTCACTAACGATCCAGGGATCAAAGACAACGAAAGGATCATCAGTCAACTACTCAAAGTGCACTGCAGTGTCCCCAGAGGAGGGAAAATGCTGGCATCAAGTTCTGCACAGGTTTTCTCTGGGGCACTGGTTTCCCAAGGGCCAAGCCTATTCCCGAGGCTCTCTAAAGCATTCCTATGCAGAGGAGCGCTCACGTATCAAAGGCCAGCCTCTCATCACCCATTCCCCCTTCACTGGTAACAACCTGGCAGGAGAAAAGCGTGGGCTTAGTATGCGCTTGGAGTTCCTCATACAGGGAAGAGATGCTTGTTGCCAGGGTTCATCACACCAGACTCTGCAGAGCAACGCTTCTGTCTGCTGACTTCCTGTGGCAGACCAACCATGTGGCTGATTTTTTTTCCACGATCAAAGTCAATTAGGAGGTGGTCCCCACTGTACATCTAAATGGAGTTTTAATGTGTGTATACATTATTAGGATAGGCCCTTTCCCCCTGGAACAGTTACTTCGGTGAGAAGAATGAGGGCAGACAGCTTAACGTGGAACCTGCCACCCAGATTTGTAACTTAGGATAATATTTCTTTATAATGAGAAGGCGTTTGAAAGAACACATTAGAAGCTCACAGAACTCAGTGTTTGATGTCCCTGCTCTACAGTGTCCTGGGCTGTGGCCTCGCGGGCGTTTTCCAGCTCTGGAGGATCATGCTGCCCTTTCTTGTCTCCTGTTCTAGTCTGTGTACAGCGTGGGGACTTGGTCAATGGGGGTTTCCTTCTTTCCTCCCTCACATTCCCTGAACCCTGGTTTGAAACAGTTCTTGCATGAAGAAGCTAAAGCCAAGTCCCTAATAGCACAGTGATGGTAGGACCCATTGTCATTAGCTGAGTATTGTACCAAGCACTGGTTCGTAAGCATCATATCATTTAATTCTCTCAAAATCCCACAAAGTGGGTATTGTTACGCACTTTTATAAGATTAAAAAAAAGTGTTGATGCTGAAAGAGATTCAACAACATGCTCGAGGTCATACATTTACAAAGCCAAGTCCAGATGGACAGGGAGCTGCCCCTGCCCACTAATGCACTGCCCTTCTGATTAGGGGTAAAGGTGGTAAAACGACACTCATGGGTGGGGGGAGGAGGCAAGAGTCAATTTCATTGTTAAATGAACCTTCCTTATCCATCGAGTTTGGTTGGCAGTATTTCCCTGGCAAGAGAAACTTAAGGTGCTATCTCTTCCCAACAGAAATGCTTTTAAAAGAGTCTTTTAAATGCTCAGTGCACACAGTATTCTGCATCCCACACGACTTCGTCCTGGCCCGGAGTGGCAGGCCATAGGACTTCTACTGGCTTTGGACAGATGTGCCTGTCCAGCCTTTTGGGAGTTTTGCGAATGCAAAGCCTGTGTGTGGAATGACAACTTTTGGAAAAACTACCAATTCTACAAGGCCTTAGTGAAAACGTCAACTCTTGCGTGAGGATTTCACTCATTACCCCCAGTTTAAAATGACCGTTGCTAGCCTTAGCCCTAGCTCCTTACCGTTTCTGCCCGCTCGCGTGTACAATGCTCCGATGGTGTGCACACAGGTGGACCCTGCCCCAGCTGGTATCGTCTCTACTTGGGCTTCTTGAGCCGATGTCACAGGTGGGGGAGGATTTCTACAGAAAGAGACCAGCTCCCAACTCTGGCCTTTCCCAGCTGCACCACAAGTAAGTAATGAAAGCACTCCATATTTCTCATCTACAGAAATCAGAGAACCATCTCCCAGGTTCTCATAAGGATTAAATTTAATAAAAAGTCTTTGTAAATTATAAAGTATCTTGAACATATAAGGCATTGTTATATTGTGTAATAGTCACAGAACACAGTTTAATACATGGGCTGAGGAAAAGATTTATATGGGAAAGCTAGCTGTAGAACTATATAATTACTTGCATTTTGGGGACACATTATCAGGAGGGGATAGCCGTGGAGGAGGACATTTTGCCAAGTGGGAGGTCAGTGATCCACACAGTGACACAGTGGCAGCAGCAATGGGCTCAACTACAGCAACAGTTGTGACGCTGGTCCCAGACACGACCCGATGTAGTTCATAGGGCCGCTGTGACTCAGAACCCACTTGGGGGCACCTCATAGCAACAACACAGTATTATTTAGTGGATTTAGGTCATTACGGAAAAGTCAGGAAACAAAAAGTCTGGCCAGTGTTCCGGTAATTAAAAATGCTACTTAATCCCCAATCTTCATTTGAAGCTATTGCATCCTTCTATTCCAATCTCTTCTTCAGTACATTGGGCACTAGTGGTTGGGTGGAATCATGGGCGTGTTTACCCACAGGAGCCAAAGGACTATGTCCTGCCATCGAATTCTCCAGACAACCCGCGTGTCAAAACTTGGGATGATGCAAGGTAATGGAGGACACAGCACAATTAATGATACAAGACAGGCTCGTTTTGCTTCCCTCACGAGAGGCTTTGCACAAACCTACCTCTAGGTTTAAGGACATGATAAATGTATAAATGCAGCTCTCTGGCGTACATCAAAAAGAGGGATGTTCTCCAAAACGAAACGCTACTCAGGTGTCGATCTACTCATGGCGGCATCAGGTGTCATGACATGCTGGCGCTTCCAAAGGGAGATGTCTTAAGGTGTTCCAGCTTCATCTGGGGCTCGCACCTTTCTCTTGATTCCTGAAGCACATGGAGCTCTTAGAAACCACATCCCCGTGCAGTGATGCAGGCACAGCACAGGGCAACTAGATACCGTATATACTCGTGTATAAGCTGAGTTTTTCAGCACACTTTTATGCAGCTTTTGTGGTAAAACTAGGTGCCTCGGCTGATATTCAGGTCGGCTTATACTTGAGTATATATGGATTCATTTTTCTTCCACAAGGAAGCGATTATTTTTGTTCTTAAGGGATTCTGAGCACTCTCTTGGTATCTCAAGGGTGTGTGTGTGTGTGTGTGTGTGTCTCCTACTATCCCTGATCCATTCCAGCTACAGGACCACAACACTGTCAGAAGGGAGCCGGCTGTGGGGCTAGGATGCTTGGTAGTCTCTCTGTCTCTTAACTGGTGGGTGGGGCCCTGCGCAGATAAGTTTCTCAGCTAGACAACAATAAAAGCACGAATAGCAATTAATCTTTGAACCCTCCTGGCTGTAGCGGAGCCCCTTACACAACTGGCTCTCCACTACGGCCAGGGATGCCACCTTATGCTAGTTGTGTCTGTCCCTACAACCTGGGGCGCAATCGGCAATCCAGAAGCCAGACTCAGTAAATGCGTCCCAACTCTCCTGAGTTCTGGGAAGCTCCCTCTCCGTAATCCCAGATTACCTGAAATCCCTGCATCTGGGCATAGCCTTACCTACTGAATCGGAGAGGGCTTAACTAGGGAGTAAGCCCATTCTCTCTAGGTCGACCAGCTGCCTGGAAGGGTCAGCACAGTGTACCAACCTAGCATCCACTGGGGCCAGCCCCGGGGCTGGATCCTTTGCAGATGTCTCCCACTTCATTCCCCAAACACCACTTAGCCATTAACTGACATTTTGCCCATGAGGAAACCGAGACTCAGAGAGATTAAAAGGCTTTTCGGAGCCCGAGCTGGAATCAAGGTGCCCGACGTCTGGGCTTTTGTTATTACACCGAGAGAATGGATCTGCTTAGCTGTTGTGGTTTCTGCTGTCTCACTGATCAGAGCAAGTGCTCAGGAGGAGAAAAATACGGCTCCTCCTCTGCTGTTGTCTTTTCTCGTCCTCCGTCCCTCCCTTCTCTCCGAGGTGAAAAACTGGGAAGCAGCTGAACTTCCCTTTTCCCAACTCGGTTCCAGGCCCGGGAGACCAGGCGCCCCGGTTCTCCATGTGCACTAGGTAGTTATAACTGAGAAGGAAGTCCACGAGGGAGATGGTTCTCTCTCCCTCTCTCTGCACAGGAAGCACAATTACACCACGCCATTTCCCAGTAACGAGTCTGGAATAAAAACAAGGACTTGGGGAGGAATCTCTTCAGTCTGCTCAAATCCGTACGGTAAAAACAACCCCTTTCCCAACTTGTGGAGTGAGCACCCTGGAGTCAACGTTGGGGCTGCTTTTTGACTGACCATGGCACGAAGCTGCCCACGGGGCGAGGGTCCCCAAGTCCGGGGACAGAGTGTTTTCTCTGCAGCTGCTGCTATGACAAAATTAATGGATTAGTAAGCGTGGGTCCTTTCCTTTTCCAAAGTTGGCAAATGCTTGGCTCTCAAATTCAACACGTGTGGTTTGCCAAAGAAAAAGGGTTGGCACATGCCATTGACTCGAGCCTCCTGTCGAGACGTGCTGTCATTGGTAGGTGGTGTCAGTCGGCTCTGACTCACAGCCACCCTGTGTACAACAGAATGAAACCTTGCCCAGTCCTGTGCCGGCCTCACAGTTCCCATGCTTGGCCCATCGATGCAGCCACTGGGCCCATCCATCTTGTTAAGGGTCTTCCTCTTTGCCACTGTCCCTCGACTTTACCAAGCATGCTGTCCTTTCCAGGGACTGGTCCCTCCTGATAGCCGGCCCGAAGTATGGGAGACGTAAAACCTCATCATCCTTGCTGCCAAGTAGCATTCTGGCTGCTCTCTTTCCAAGACGGATTTGGTCTTGGGCAGTCTATGGCCCTCCCAATGGTGTGAACTAGATGCTTGATAAACATTTCACCTCCACAGTAGCCTCTTGTCCACTGGATGCGGAAAGTGAGGTAGAGAGATTGTCCATCAAGTTCTTGCTTAAAGTCACACAGTACTAAGCACAGGGTCCAAAGCTGGGTGTCTTGAATTCCTCTTTCCTGGTTTCCCTGCCCTTAGATACCAACAACATCTTTTCACACTCACCTAGACTCACTGTCTCCAGGCTTCCAATCTTTGTTCTCCAAGGGAACATGGAAACTCTTTTTATTTCCCTCTACCTCCTGGCCTTGCAGTATCGATTACGTTCCAGCCCTGACCCTTCCTTGCCTTAATGTATTAATTGAACACGTGTCATGCCACACTCTGCCATACGACAGTGGCTGTGGCACAGAGCAAGACAGAAATGGTTTCTAGTCGCGGAGCTTACAATCTAATGGCAGAGGAAGGGATCGCACAACCAGTTACACAATCATTCAACTGCCCTTGCGGCAGGCACAGTGAAGGAGCCCTAAGAGAACGAGTATATCCCTGGGTTCCTGGTATTGTAAGCTTGCCAGAGACGCTTCCCTGAAGACACATTTGAGCTAAGCTCTTGCAAAAGAAAGGAGTGGATGCAGGGAAATAGGACGTCATAGATGGTTCTCGTCTCTGAGCCTCTGGATTACATGTAATCTCACCCTAACTCCCACCCATAAACTTGGCAGACCCACATCAAACACAAGCCCTGTGAAGGCAGGGCTACGGGAGGCCCTAGAATTCAGTACTATGCTTTTGAGAAACCCCTGTCGTGAGCAATGAGAGTTTTCAATTGCTTATACTTTGGGAGCTGGGATCTTGTTCTGGGGAGCGTGTTTTCCCCCAAATTATCTGAAGAGGCGCCCAGGTGGCATAGTGGGTTACATGGTGAGCTGCTGGCCCAAGGTTAGCAGTTTGAAACCACCAGCCACTCCCATGGGAGAGAGGTGAGGCTTTCTAGACTGTAAGGAGTTACAGTCTCAGAAACCCACCAGGGCGCTTCCTCCCTGCCCTCCAGGGTCACCAATCATCAGAATGGACTTGACAGTAGTGAACGGAGTAGGAGGCAACAGAGATGTTCAAGGTAGTGCTATTGACAATAGACCACTGGAGACCACAGAAATGCAATGACCTAACAACGACAAAAATAAAACAGAGCTACTAAACTTGACAAGAATGACAATGTTTACTGTTTTAAAAATGGTGCACGGAAAGAATTGAAAACATCCACACAGACTCCCCTGAGGCTGTGGGCTGCTGTGCATTCTAGGATAGACACTGCCAGAAGGTTCCATTCGCTTGCTTTACTATCTTACATTACACCTTAAATGTTTTCTTCTCCCAAACACTTTAATTTCTTAGAAATTGAATGTTATCTTGAGGTAACACCTGATTTTGAATCCAAAAATAATTACTTCTCAAAAGTAGCACCTGAAACGATGGAGACAGAGTGGTTAGCAAATGGCTGGGAGTGATGGAAGCGGACCGATGCCAGAGGGGCAGCAAGAAATTGAAACCCACTGACAGAGAAATGTTTTGAATAAAAATTTACAGAGCAAACCGGGTTTCCCTTCAACAAATTTTACCCATTTTGTTTTGTGACCGAGATAATGTGACAGCACTCTTCCCTGCTCGCATTGTCCTTTCCATCCTTCCCCGTCTCCTGACCACTGTCTCTGGGTAGATGCTGCCCTTTTGACTTTTCTAAGGAGTCCTCTCTCGCTGGTGTGAGTGGTCATCGTGTAGGCCGTCTACCGGTAGGCTGACAGTTGAGCCAGAGAGCCGGTGTTCAGTCCCAGGCCTGAAGAGGGAGGGCCACAGTCTCAGGGGTTCCCTGCTGGTCTTTCACATCAGTGCGTCTCATTTTTCTTAAAACTGGCAACTTGCTTTGTGTTGCAGTTTTCCTCATCCCTTCCAGACCACCAGCAGGGGTAGCGGGGCACCATCTAGTTCAGGGGTCGTCAAACTTTTTAAACAGGGGGCCAGTTCACTGTCTCTCAGACCGGTTGGAGGGCCGGACTATAGTTTAAAGAAAAAAGAAACTATGAACAAAGTCCTATGCACACTGCACATATCTTATTTTGAAGTGAAAAAACAGATAGGGCAAAAACACCCAGCGGGCCGGATAAATGTCCTCGGCGGGCCGCATGTGGCCCACAGGCCGTAGTTGGAGGATACCTGATCTAGTTCTTCGGGTCACGTGGCCCTTTAGTCTGCTGGACTACCGTACTTGCTTCCATGTCGCTGATTTTCTTCACTCCCGGTGGGAAGATGGAAATCGCCCGTGCCGTTATTGTGTCGGTAGGTAGGTGACTAGGTACTTTTCAGATTTTCGTAGAATGAAACACTCAAAAATATTTTCTGTATATAAATTACACCTCACTGAGTCTTTTCTCAGGTGACTGTGGCCTGGCGGTTGGGAAGGGAGACGTGGCTGATGGAGAAGCAGTTTGGGTTTCAATCCTTGCACAGTGCTAGGAAACGAAATCATGAGCAGTGGCTCTGCTCTATCTTCCATTGGTCCCTCCAGACTTGCTCGCTGTCCTCTTCCATGCTGCTCTGTGCCCCGGAGCAGGCTCACACAGCGCGGATCAAAGGGCTTCTGGTTGGGTTTCCCCATGGGAGAAGGTAGGAGCGAGTGAGGCTGAGGTCTCTGTTTTCTGGCCCCCTCACTACCATTGCTCCGCTGAAAACTATAGCTACTGTCAAGCAGCCCTTCCACCTGGCTCCTTCTCCAGCTCCGGTATCCACCCAATGTCATACACAGAAACGATAACTCGGTGTCATTAGCTTGCCAGCAGTGTTTCCCAAAGTGAGCTATATCACCCTCGGGGGTGGGGTGGGGTGTCTGCTGGGAAGACCCACAGAGCCTACAAAAGCAAAGAGCTACACTTGGTCCTCGATTATGGGCTACAGGACAAAGTTCTTAATTGCCAGGGGAGTGCTCCAAGGAACGGTTTTTTCCTTCCTGAAAGAGGGCCGGACACTAAATAAGTTTGGGGAGTATGGTCTAGGATCTTACTATCCTCTGACATTGGAAAGCAAAGATGTAACTTTGAGGACCAATGTGTGTCTGACCCAAGCCATAGTATTTGCAGTCGCATAGATGCACACGACAGTTGGACTGCGAATAAAGACTGAGGAATGGATTCGTGTGTTTTGTGAGGAAGAATACTGAAAGTACCATGGAATGCTAAAAGGCACACCGATCTATCTGGGGAGAAATAAGGCCAGAGTGCCCCTTGGAGACAAGGATGGCGAGGCCTCATCTTACATCCTTCGGACATGCTGCCGAGAGAGACCAGTCCCTGGAAGAGGACCTCATGCTGGTCAAGTACAGGGGCAGTGAAGGCGAGGAAGGCCTTAAGGAGATGGCCCAGTCGACAATGGGTTCACGTACAGGAACAACTGTGAGGATGTCACAGGCCTGGGCAGTGTTGTGCTCTGATGTGCCTCAGGACGCTATGGGTCAGAAGAGGCTCAATGGCGCCCAATAACAGCAGCAGCACCAAGCTCTTCCATCACAGGGCAGCGCTGCACCTTTGGACATTTTCTCTCTTACTCAGCTGACGCACGTTGAGTGTCTTAATACGTATGGCTGGTCTTCTGTTTGCTTTTACTTCTATTTTACAGATGAGGAAATTACAGCTTGAGGAGTTAAAGTCCTTGCTCGAGTGGCCCAGCGAAAAGAAAAACCCTCTCTCCTAAGGGCAAAATGAGACTTCCCATTGTCTCCACCCCTCGGGCTGCTTCTGTCCCGGAAGCCCCACAGAGCAGGGCCAGTTCTGCCCACAATGACAGAAGAGCCACTCTCCTCTCCTGAAGCCTGCCTTGCTGGGGACTGGCACATATTTGTCTGGGGCCTGTTCTGAAGAGAACAATCTATATATATCTTGCTATTAGCAATTCCCACAGAGCAGCATGGAGGAAGCAATCTTAGAGAGAAAAGCTTTAATACAAGCGCCTGTATCTTCGAGGGTTTTTCCTTCCTTTCCTCCTAAAAGACCAAGTTCAATCATCTCCATCTCCCATGCTTTGGGGCCATAAAACGTCTAAATCTATGGCTCTGTCCAACAGCCGATGGGAAGGCAAAGACGAAAGAGAGAAAAATGCATCTTATTGCCCACTCATGACACCCAGGCCCAAAGTGCAACAGGTCCGCGCTTAGGAGGCAAATGGTTTCTGAGCCCCCCAGGCTGGCCTGAGCTGAACCAGAGGGGGTAATTGAGGGGAAGCGGAGTACAATCACCTTGGCCTTTTCTTCTAATCCATCTCCTACTCGCCACATGGTTATGTCACCTGGACACGAGTCTCGGGACATGAAACCATCATGGTTTTGTCGCATCCAGTTCTTCTTTTGCTTAGAAGATTCTTGACAGAGCCAATCCTATTATACGGCCGTTGGCTCCGCCAACTCTTGGCGAGCACAGCTACTTTGGGCATGTTTCGTGTGAGAGCCTGCGTGTGCAGCAGAGACTAAAGCCCGCAGGGACTGGGGGTGGGGCCCCGAGCAGCAGTCTCCTTAAAGAGATGTGGTGTCCAATAGCCCTTCGAACTGGATTGCTGCCATGCTCAAGAGCGAGTGGAGAGATGTCAGCGATCTCGAGAGCTGGCACAGTGCGACGCGAGTCCCACTAGAGACCCCTCTTACCAACGCGGCCCAGATAACCTCAGAAAACCGGAGGCCCCGGCTTCTTCTAGACTAGGGTTGACAAACGTTTGAGACGGAAGAGTCAGTCCCGTCCCTCACAATTTTGAACATTACTTAGGAGCCATGCATGTCTTTTACAGATGAAATCACCATGAGCTGGGTGACACCCTTTCCATGATTTTTGGTTTTCCTTCAGAGCCACCCGTGCGACCGAAAGAGACGGGTATGACTTGAGAGCCGCAGTGTGCCGACTCCTGTTCCAGACCAAGAGCTGCAGTAACAGTTCAACAAGCTCTCCAATAGGCATCTTTGAAAAGCTGCAATTAAGCTTAGAAAAATTCCCACTTGTAAATTAAACTCTCACCGCTTTAAACAAGGGTGCAAATGGTAAGGGTTTTGTTTTTTTTTTGGCTATTCATAATCAGCTTTAGGTGTGACCTAATTTAAGAAAAAAATTTTTTTAACCTTCCCTGCGCACTAGAATGTCTAGTTACTGTGAAGTTGCTGCAGCCCACCTGTGTGACCCACCCGTGTGTCCCGGTGGAACATCCCATAGGTAGAACCACAGACGGGGAGGGCCTTCCAGGACCATCACGGTTGAGAAAGCACACATCCAAGGAGGGTCTGGCCATGTCCCAGGGCCACCAACAAAGGACTCTGTCCGTCATCACTATGTTTTTGTTCGTCCCCAACACCGTCTGTGCGGGTTTCAAGACCCTCTCCATAGCTTCACGAGGCAAGAACTCTTCTTCCTATTCCACAGGTGAGGAAACTGAGGACCCCTAAGGCTGCCCCACTGGACTGGGCAGAGCGGAGGTTCCCACCAACGTGGCCAGACTCTGAAATGCATCTTCTCTTCCAGCCCAAACTCTGTGGTGCCTTTGAGAAATCCCCGTCAATGACTCCTGCCCTGCAGGGCAGAGGCAGAAATAAGGATGGCCAAAATTAAACAAATAATACCATCTCAGGAGAACTCCCAATCTCCGTTTCAATGGAAATCCATTCTTGGTTCTTATATTATTACAAGATGTTTTCATTTCCTATTCCAAAGGCCTTGCTGGCAAAGACAGGTGCTTCAAGAGTCCTGACCATATTCACCCGAGGCTCTTGGGCGGCGGCACACACAGTGGCTGCTGCTTCTGTAGAGAGGCGGAGCGCGAGGAAGCCGTCGGTTTTATCTGGGCAAGGAAACTGGCAGCAAAAGGAAACTCGACTTCTGTCCCAGTTAAAGAAATGCTGGGAGGTGCTGCTTCCCTGGCACAGGACGGCAGTCTTATAAATGTTTTCTGACAGATGCCCTGGTTGTTCTGCCAGCTGCCTGTGTGACCAGCACAGCCAGGGAAGCCGGTAGGTGCTGCTGGGCTACAGGCCCGGCCCCAGTTCCACTTGAATGCTGCTACTGATCGGCACCTCACTCGCTGCCAACACGTCAGTGTGGGTTCCTGACAGCCCCACAGTTGGGTAGAACCGCCCCTGTGAGTTTCTGAGAGTGTAGGAAGCCCATCGTTCTCCTGCACGAACAGGCGTCCTTCTTCAGCTATGCTAATGATTGCATTGATAGGAATAGTATCTCACTTTTGGGAGGAATGCTTACTCTGCACTTGTGAGCAAGGTGCTTCGGGTAAATGATCTTACCCTCTGGTGTCACCATTGTTATTATTCCCCTCGTTTTCCAGAGGGGACCCCAGGGTCCACGTGTTTGAGCAAACTTGCCTTGGTTCGTGGTGCTTGCAGCCAGTGGACTGATAGCTGAAAGTAGGCTGGCCAGTTTGAGAACCCATATTTTCAACCAGGATGCTATTTACAGCTCCCTCCTCATAAAACGGGGCTGACCATTCCCACCACGTCCATTACACGGCCCATAAGGAAAGTGGACAGAGAAGTGAAGTCACGCGCACATGTTCACTCAGCCAGACAGCGGTGGGACCTTCTGATTCTTTATCATCTGCTCGAGCCCAGGATCGCTAGCACAGTGGCCCAGGAGGGTGGTCTTTGGAATCTCAAGTCTTGCTGTGAATCTCAGCTGGGTAACTGACTGATGGTGTGACACCGGCAAGTTGCTTAGCTTCTCAGAGCTGTAGTTTCCTCATCTGGAAAATACAGGAAATCACACTCGCCCCACAATATTGTTGGGGCGATGGCATATGGAGAGAGGAGGAGGAGAGAGCCCAAGTGCCCGAGGCTGGGTCAACCCCAGCTCTGCCACTGAGCATCTGAAGATGGGATCGGTTCTGCGCTAGTGGGAATAACGCCTCAGGATGTCGGGAGGATTCAAAGAGGAAGGGCTCACTCAACACACAGAGAGGCAGCTGGACACAGACAAGGCGAACTCACCTTCCTATGAACCGTAAACAGTGGCCCCTGCAATTTCTATTGCTTCATACCACCACACTGCTTTCTTTTGGGGAGTGAAAATATCTTAGAAACAATGAAATGCAATAAAATCATGTATCCGTGCCCTGTTGACACGTAATTAGCCATCCCCGATGTGGGGCTTGGAAAAGCACATGGACCATGTTGAAGCCCCTTGTCTTAGTCTCTCTGGTCTTGGTCTGCAGACAGGAGCTGTCTTTCCTAGAGCAAAGGCGCAATACTCAAACAGACACTAACGAGGACCTGCAATGTTCTTAACAGGAAGAAGATGAGACTATAGCAATGGCTGCCTTTCGGAGTGGGTATTCTTGGGAGACAAAGATATGCCCTCTTCCTCTGAAGAGATCCTACAGGATTCCTACCCAGAGCCAGAAGGGCCCAGGAACCCTGCCAGGGGGAGAGGAGATGCCTGAGATCAGAGGCCCTGTGGCCTTGGTGGGCAGCAGCCCAGGCACCCATTTCTCTATCTTCCTGTGAAGATAGCTGTAGATGTTGCTTCAAATCAAAGGTCACTGGCTGCTCTTTTCTCCAGAGACTTGCCCGCCACTAAGAAAGTTCACTTCAAATAGAGCTGTCACCGCTCTCATTCAGCTACAGCAGCCGAAGCAGATACCAGCGCAAGACAAAGTCTTTGGGCTCTTTGCTTTGGGCCTCCCCCTGTGCTGGTGAGGCGATACAATTCTTATCTGGAACTTGATAGGATGTAGAAAATAATTACAAATGAAAAGGTTATTCATAATTTTTAAATGAGTTAATTAGTAAACCCAGTCAGACTCACTCATTACAGTAATTAATAATTGATTATACTTGAAATTAAACACAATTTTTCATCAAAAATCTAATTAAATATCTGTGCTTTTGCCTGTTGATTAGATCGGTTGGTCTGCTGGAGAAGTCTTTGTTAAGGATATTTGGGCTTGGTTGAGACAATTAATTTGATTTTTAATGATTGATAGTTTCTTACAAGTTAGTCATCGCAGCCTGTAACCGTGGCCAAGCAACAAGACGCAACCCCTTTCCTCCCAGCAGCTGGAGGAGACCAAGCACGGAGGCCGACACCCATCCGGCTCCGCTAGCTCGCTGAACCCTCACAGACACCTTCCCGGGCCATGGACTCTGCCTGTTTGCTAGGTAGCAAGCGGGGGTGGGAGTGGGGTGGGTGTAGAAAGAGCAGCAACTGCCCGCAGGCACACAGCGGCTGTGTGGTCGTAGAGATGGGAATGAGATGCAGGGGGCTAACCTCTTCCCTGGGTAGCCAAGGGGACATCCCAGGCTTACCAATCTGACCCAGTCCTTGGATAGGAAAGCCAGATTCAGGTCTGAATGTTTTTGTACCTAGTTTCATCAGACCAGTGTATTCTTGCTGTGCCGTCGTGAGCCTCCCCATCCAAAGACACACATCTATCTTCCTCAGATCCACCTCCCTTTTCCTACACCATCGCTGTCTTAGTGCAGGCCTCCAGCTCTTCCTGGTGGCTGTACTGCTATTCCTCCCTGCCGCCTAGTGCTTCTTGTCCCGATCTTTCTAAAATCTTTCTCAAACAAAAGTCTGATTATGTCCTTCCACGGCGTAACACTCTCTAATGGCTTTCCACTGCCCAGCCAAGAAGGTCCGTCTTGGCAACGCCCTCAGTTTGGAACATCCTTCCCTCCTGTCTGCTCCAGCTAAGCCCAACTTCAGGAGTGAGCTAAAAGACCATCTTTCCCAGGGGGTCCTCCCCGTCATCCTAGGAGGGGTTGGGTACCTCCTGCGTTGGCTCAACCACTGTTTTGTGTGCACAACCTTGCGAAGCTATGCAGATCTCAGGAGGAGGGACTGTATTTTCATTCTTTAACCATCGCACTTAGTATGGTGCTTAGATCACAGCAAGTAACTCATGTGGTTTGCTGAATGAAAAGTAAAATTTACAAAATCCGATTCAGAGACTATCCATGTGGGAAGAAAAATTAAGTTATTCCGTCAACGCTAGTCTGGTGCTCTTGTTACACGGTCATCAAGGCTTGGTTTGTTTGCATCCTGTGACGCGGAGCGCCCGGTCTCCTACAACAACTTCTACCTGGTGATACTTGAAGACTGCTCGTGTGTTATTAGACAGAAGAGAAAGAAGCCTGTGGAAGAAGAGAAAGAGAAAAATCCGGAGAGAGAGTTTTCTTAGGTCATTAAAGGGTTTTATTCTTTTTCTTTGAATTAAGCTACACAGCATAAACCTGAATATGTCAACGCAAAGCAAGCTGATGTCTGTGTAGCAAGCTACTTGCTCTTCATAATGACATTTTATCAACGCATTCTAAAGTGACATTTCCTGTCCCAATGCCTACTCCTTTAGGACATAAAACAGTGTCAATCACGGCAAGACTTGTGTCAATGGCTAGAGAAACAGTATTGGTGCCACCAGAAAGGAACTTTCGTGCCAAGTAGTGCCGCCCGAAGCCCTCACCAGCATCTCAATTCAGTAACCCATCTCTTCCAGAGTTTTGCTGGGCCCTGACTTCGACTTAGTTCCTTTACCCAGTGGCCCAGAGCAGGAATGGCAAGGAACGCCTGACATGGCATTACGTTTCTCCATTCTTGTGACCACCACAGACATCACTAATCGATCCCCGAGACAATCTGCCATTGAGTCTGAGCATAGCCTCTGAGCCTGACTCAACAGAGCAGCAACCATTGATCAAAAAGAATAAAAGATGAAACCCATATGCCATCCTGGTCCTTAGAGCCTTATGTTCCCTAAAGCAAACCTCACAAAGGGAAAAAGAAACCCTGTACATCAGAAGAGGCTGATTCGTTAGAAATGTTTACAGAGACCTCCCAATTTGCAGCACTGTCGTCTTCCTGATGATCTGTCTTCATAAAATCCAGGAATCTTGAGAAGCAATCTGTTCAGCTCACCCACAGATATCACTGCTCAAATTCCTTCTCCACGTTCTGTGGGTCCATGCCCTACTGTTCATTTATAGTAACTGAGCACCTCCCATCTCTCAGCGAGCCCCTGCCCTACTCAATGACTTCACTGGCTACAGAGTCCTTTCCACACTGGGAGGGGCTGTTTCCTCTGATACTCTCTGCCAGTTGTTCTTATTTTTTATTCGACTTACACTTAAAATCAAGCCAACCGCCTCCCTAGCCCCCGATGAACAGAAAACCCTTTCCTTAAAGAATTACCGCAGAATTGCTTAGCATGGGTTCAAGACCTGAGAACACTGGCCCTGACCTACTTTCTATCTCCCAATCTGAAATCTGAAGGATGAAACTAAGAGTCTGAACAGCGGAAGGATGGAAATGACATTGAGGATTAAGTCAACCTCACTGAACGCCTTCACCCACAGGCTGTGTTACCTCCAGGCAATGACTCCCTCTACACAAGGCACACGGATTTCTTCAGACTACTACCTTCCCTGGGAGAAGGCCAAGGCCAAAGAGAGAGAGAGAGGTGAGTCGTTCCCGGCATGTGTCACAAATTCATCAAAGCAGCATGGTGCAGCAGGAGCTGGGAACCGTCCTGTTTGAATCAGGCAGTGCTTCCAGCCTCTAACCCAAGTGCAGCGCTCTGGAGATCTGGTCAGAGGAGCCCCAGTCACTGTTTCTTCCCTAGGCCCGGCTCATACTGCTTCCTGAGGCCCGCTGCTCCCCAGTGAGGAGTCCCCTGGTCTCTGGCTGCCAATGAACACTAGACCTTGGTTTCCACAACACCCTCAGACCATCGTGCTGGACCCTCACACCTCCAGACAGGTTTCCTGGCTTCCGTTCAGGATCAGCACAGTCCAGTCTTTGATGGTCCCTGCTGATTCCAGGGCATGCCTTCTCGGTCCTCTCCTCACTGTTGCTACATGGCCCCAGTGGAAGGGGCCTGACTGCTGCCCAGTTCCCCAACTTGCCATTTCATCGATAGCCACACCAATCTGTGCCACTCACCCTGAAGCCTAGTCCTAGTGAGTGCCTATGCCTTGACCCACGAAGAACAGATGAGAAGGTTCCTCTCTGGTTCTAAGAATGTCTCTGTCCACGTGCAGAGGGGAGGGGAAGAGGAGTACACTGGGCTGACCCTTGGCAGGTTTGGGGGGGTGAAGGCCTGTCCAGCACCCTTTGTGCTCTGATCTCCAGGCTGCCAAGGAGCCTTCAGTGCCCACAGGTGTATTGGCCGCTGCCCTCTGGGCCCAGGGGGAGAGGAGGGAGGCTGGGGCGAAGGAGGTGCTTACCCACGAAGTAAGTCAGCAGGATGACCAGGGTCGCCGAGATGACGATGGCGCTCAGGGCCGCACACTTCCAGTTACAGTACTTGGACGGTTTCTTGAGGCTAAAGGCTGGCCGGGTGAAGGTGCTGCGGGGCAGGGGTCGAGGTGGAGGGGAGTACACGGTGCTGGATGTCAGTGGGTACCCTGGGGACGAGGTGCAGAACAGCGGGGAGGTGCCACCTGGCTTGAAGAGGAAGTGCCTGTGGGCAGAGAGGAGGAGGAGGAGTGCGGTCAGGCTCCGAAGCGGCCTGGCCTATCCCCGGGAATGCCTGACACACTCAGAGGACGGAGCAGAAGCATGCATGGGCCTGGAGACAGCGCGCGAGCGCCACCACAGAGGAGACAGGGGGATGGAGAAAAGGGGAACCAAGTACCAGTCCACAAAAACAGAGCACACGAAGGCACGCTTCCACGGGACCTGAATGGGGGCAGTCCTACCCGTGGGGCAAACCTCCCAAGCGGAGGCACGAAGGTGTTAGCACTCCACCCCCTGGATGTGGGACGAGGGATACGGCACAGGGATCTTCCTTCTGGAAAGATCTGGGGCTGGATGCTGTTTCCTAGGGAACAAGCTACCGAACGGGGCTTTCTACTCCTGCAGACAGTTCTAGTCTGACACCCCGGGGCGGCTCTTCTGTCCTGGGGGTCGCTCGGCGTGCCGATCGACTCCATGGCAGTGAGTTTGCGTTTTCTCTAAGAGCAGTGCAGTCACTTGGAAACCATCTCAAATCCTGTTCTGCTACCTGGACGCAATGGACCTTCAAATGCCTCCCTCCGTCAAATACATGCGTTGCCGATGTACTCTGAGTGGGGCGTGGGATACCCACTCGTTGGAAGGGGCTCTTGTGGTCCTTGGAGCCCAGACCCTTTCATGAAGCTCTGCTGTGACCAAGAGGCCCCCTCATCGCCAATGCTTCCAAATAACTGCTCAGAAGCCAGGCTTGCTCCATTCTGAGCCCCTGGCGAAAGCTGCTCAGAGTGCAGGTGGGCCTTGGATCCTACTGCCTCGCTAGTCTTGAGCGCAGCCTTGGGCAGTCAGTGCACATGGTTGTAGCCAAACGCATGTCAGGTGGCTTTCACCATGGCCTGCGAGGGTTTCCACGCACAGCCTGGGAAGTCTCACCTCCTGCCAGATTCAGGGGAGCAGTCTCATCGCTACCAGCATATTAGCCGCCTCAGGTTGTAGAATACAGACCCGCAGGGTCTGTACTACACACACAAAATCGCTACATGAGATGATTTTCAGAATGGCAAAGGCAGCCAATGAGATGGCAGGAGCTGCATATTAACAAGGCTGCTGTTAATATGCTGGGGGACAGTCTTCTAAGGATAAACTCTTGCAAGGTGAACGTGGACTTGGGGATGGACATGCAATAGGATGACATTGGCTTCCTCAAGATGCCCCGGGAGGGAAGGACTCAGGGTTTGCATGCAAGTGCAGGGGGTTCTGGGAGAGTACACACAGAGAGGAGGAGCATGGGAATGCCACCTACCCGTCACCGTAAGCCCCATCATGGCGGGAGGCGCTGAGAATGTCCATCTCAATGAGGTTGTCCTGCAATGTCCCTAGGAATGGCTGCTTGCCTAGGTTTCTACGCACACATGGAGACATGAATGAAGCAATGAGTCATGCATCGATGAAGGGGGCAGTAAAGAAACACACACAGTGGCTGGTTGGTGCAGCAGTGCGTGAGACCAGCGCATCACGGCGTCCAGGCAATGGGGTGGTGTGCAAGCTGCGTGTCTAGGGGGCACACCTGGCTCACAGCATCCGTGGGAGCACTCTCCACACAAACCTGAATGACGGGCAGTTGTGTGCATCAAATCCCAGCCATCATTGCTGAGGAGCGAGTAAGCATCAGGCCCTGAGCCACGCACATTACCCATCATGTTCCCCAACCCTCCCAAACAGGCTAGAGGAAGGGTGTGCAACCTACACTACACAGACGCGCAGGTTGGGATATGGCGAGGTAACAGGACTTGCCCAAAGTCACCAGTGGGCAAGGTTCAACAGAGGGATCCAAGTTTTATCTGGCTCCAATATCTGGGATGACTCTCCTACAGGATGCTACCTATGTACTGTATTTGCTTTGGAACAGCAAAGCATGCTCTCTCACTTTGCTAAGCCAACCTGGATGGTGGGGTGGGGTGGGAAAGTCAAGCTCTCCGGGCCACTGCTTTCTAAAGCAAGGACTCCCCCGCCGTCTGGAGAGCTGTTACAGGCTCATTCTGTTGATTTGGAGTCGGGGTGAAGGAGGAGCCCGAGAAGATGGATTTCTCCCTAGTTCCCAGGTTTTGGCTGAAGATGCTGACTCCTGGACCACATGTTGAGTACGGCGGTCTGTTCGCCCTGTAGGCACCTGGATGATCAGTGGCCTGCAAAGATGGAGCCCCTGAGAACTCAGAGGGAGTTCCCCAATGTGTGTGCACGGAGAGCAGGGCCGGGTTGTTGCCTTTGTTTCTAAGCTATACTGGAAGCAGGCGCACCTGCTCTTTCTGGTTTCAACCACGCCCCTTAAGTGACATCATTCACACCGGCACACACTGGATCCTGTTTCCTGACACTTTCAGGACTGCTGCCACCTCACCTCCTTTACAGCCCTGCAGGGGGTCATTTTCAACAAGTCAGCGGGGGCTTCCGTCTGTTGCAAGCACTTGTGGGAAGGAAGGACCTCAGAGGGCCAACGTCTGAGCTTCGCCCCACCAGTGCCCCTCCTTCCGCCTCTGGGCAGGTCCTGGGAGCCAGAACACTTGAATTGTGCCTGTCTTTTATGCCACGCGGTTGCTGCGTGACCTGAACCTCTGAGTCTCCCTTTCTTCGTCTGTGAACAGGAACAGCAACAGTAAGCCCACAAGGTCCTACCAGGATCTTCAAAACGGGCAACCGAGGAAGGGCGTGCTATCTCTGTTTTACACCCGAGGAAGCCGTGAGTGGTGGCGATGACATTGGAAGAATTTTTATGAGCTGCTCAAATATTATGTGAAGTCCTCCTGCAAAATGTAATTGCTGTTCATATGTTAATCATGGTTCCAGATGCTTGGGAGCGCTGCGACAATTACCTAATTCAAACGGCATCCCTCACAAACAGTCCCCTGGAATGAGAATGCCATTCCTTGTGCAGGGTGGTAAGGCAAGGACCAGCGAGGTAAAGTGGTTTTGCTAAGGTAAGCGCGCAACAGCAGTGGCACCAAAGCCTGGGACCGGAGCTGACGCCCTCTCTGCTTCACATCCTTCTCTCGCCCCACGCTTGCCCCTGGCCTACTCCACCAACCAGAGGAAGGAGATGTTGGAGGTGCCAGCTCCACTCAGTGCTTGTTGCTAAAATCCTCTGGGCCAGTGAGAGCACAAGGCAATGCTCTGGCAACTGAGGCCACTGAGCGGTGAGTGCCCTGGCGCCGGGAACTTCTTAGGGTGAGCTCGGGCAATAAGCTATCCTGGGGGAGTGCATACCCGAAGCATCTCCCAGTGTTGGTGGAAGTTTTTTACCTCCAGGCAGGTGGCCCAGTGGGAGGCACATAATTCATGAGGTCAGGCAGACCAGGGTTCAGGTCCAGCTCCATCCTTCAGCAGCCCTGAGCCAGGTGAGTTACTCTCTCTGAGCAGCCGTAACAAGGTAATAATCTGCTGTACACTGAAGGGCAATCTGGATCAAGTCTCTTCTTGTTCTCACTCCTCCAGTGGCTTCCTAAACCTTTCAGAACCAAGCTGTAGTCTTCTCCTGATCCTGAAAGACCTGGCCCCCGATGCTTCCCCGACCTCCTCCTCTGTACCCCAGATTCACTGACCTCCTTACTGCTGGTGCTTCAACAAGCCAAGCATGTGTTTCCATCTGCCTCCATCCACCCCTCCCCGTGCTCGACGGCAGCCTGGTCTTCTTATCTACCTACCGTAGCTCTAATCGACAGCTCTTAGGTGCCCTGCTCTGCTCCCATTTTCCTTACAAGAAGTGGTTATGGTGATGTGGTGTACACACACACACACACACACACACACACACACACACACACACACTTAATTGACTGATTTGTGTACGATGTTTCTTTCTAACTCGACTTCAGTTCTGTGAAGGTGGGTGTCCTGTCTGCCTGATTCACTGCTGTGTGCCCGAGCCAAAAAGAGTGCTCCTCATTGTAGCAGGCCCTCAGCGAGTCCGTGCTGTGTTCTCCTGAACAAAAGGGACTGAGCAAGTGTGCAAACACACCGGGGTGCAGAATCGAGGGTTGGAGCCGAGGCTGGTTTATCACCCTTCTCTCCACCCCCCTGCACTCAGTACTGTCCTGTGGCCTGATCTGAATAGCCATTACTTCCAGGGCCAGGGCACCTCCTTCCTGGAGAGTAAAGGCAGGGCATCTGGCTCACGCCCCCACAACACCTAGATATTTAATCTAACGCCAAACTAGTGTGGCGATCTCAATGATTCAAATCTATACCTTAAGGCACCATCAAATACATGCAGCTATAGAAAAATAAACCACCAAACAAAGGCTGTAGATCAAAATGCTAACAGTGGAGATCTCCTAGTATCTGGATAAAGAGTGATTTTTATTTTTATGATTTTAAAAGACACCGTTGTTTAAAGAGAGGCAGAGACTACTATCCCCTAAAAGTACAGATCTGTTAGGACGAGATGCGAACAAGAACACCGAGTACGGGATTTCTGGGGCAACGGGCTGCTGGCTCTCCCGGCGGAGCTTCCACGCGTGGGCAATCTTGGGGACTCATCATCCGGCTCACTCCGGACTTGGAGGGACAAGAGCACTTGCCAAAAATGCTTGCTATTCCGAATGAAATTCTGGCCTCAAAATAGCCTTATGCTATAATTTTAGAACTTAGTTCTGGGCCAAATGACTTGGCCTATTTGGTGGCTGAGGAAAGTGATGCCCAGAGAGGCACGTATCCTGCCTAATGCACACAGCCAGTGTGAGGCAGAGCTGAAAGTACACACTAGGGCTCTAACACTAAGTCCAAGGCTCCCTGCTGAGTTTCCTGCCCACCCACCCCCTCCCTCAAAACTTCAGCACTGAAATTCTACGGAAAAGATTTCTAGGACTCTACTTCTAGTGAAAAACAGAACTTATAAGTTATAAGGGACTGAAACCCCCCAGTGGGGCCACAGGCCTGCATGTCTGCCCAATGCTACAGGGACCCCGGGAACAAGAGACCTTTGACCCTCACATCTATGGGTGTTATCTCATTTTACAGATACAGCCACTGAGGCTCAGGTGAAGTCACCGGGTGGGGTCATGTGGTTAGGAAAAGGCAGAGGTGGGACAAATGTAGACCACTCTAGCTTCACAGCCCCACGCTGCCAATCCAGGAGGGGGGTGGAGCATCTGGAGAGCCAGCCACCACTAAACCCCGGCATTCTTCAAGCTCTTCTGGGAATGGGTTCTTTTCGGGCCTCAGGGGAGGCCTAGCTCTCGTTCCTGAGCTGCCTGAAGCAGGAGCTTCGTGCTGGTCCTAGTACCCAGCCTGGAGCCTGGCGAGGGAAGGCTGAGCACCCCTCACACACGCTGACCAAATGGCACCTGGAAAGGAAATATCCAGGAAGTTCTTTGGGACAGCCCTGCTCAACAGCCCATCTTCTGGTCCTGTCTAGATCGTGTTTCCATCCACAAAGCCCGGGGTCCAGGCATGCCTTTACCTCGTTCTCACAAGAACAACAGTGGGTGTGCCACCTCTGTGTCTGTAGCTGAGACCACAGGGTGGGCGGAGGGCCGGTGACTTGGTGAAACCCACACAAAGGTTAGTGGGATGGTGCTGGGATTTCAGCTAATGAATGAAGAAAGAAACCACAAATGGGCCAGGCCATAGAGACCCTTCTACAAGGTGGTCCCCGTGTGTTACTCTCCTACATACAAAGATGTTGATAGCGACCCAGCTCCACTTCCACCACCCTGGGACCCTCGTGACTGACAGAATCGGGACAGGCTCCTTTTCATATCACTCCCGGTCCCCATTTACTCTCAACACCACGAGGCCCCTGTGCTTCTACTCCAGCCTGCCAACCATTTACCCTCCTTCTGAAGTGCCTAACGCTCCTGCCTCCGCGCCTCTGTGTAGCTGTCCGCGGGGAGCCTCCTCTTTCCTGTGTGCTCTGAGAAGCTGTAGTCCACGATCAGGAAGGCAGCATGAGAGAGCGGTGAGGCGCCTGTGAACGGACGTGGGTCGCTTCGGTAAGGCTCCTGGCCCTTCCATTTCCAGGTAAGCCATGTAACTTTTTGATGCTTTACGATATTTACATCTACAATGGGAATGATCATGAGATGAACCTAGTAGTGCAGAAGAGAGTTACAACAGGTGGTCTGAAAGCTATCTTTCAAAAGGCTAGCTATAAGGTTGAAACTTGGCTGGTGTCTAGGCACACGTGGAGGGTTCCCAGGAGTTACTGACAGAATGGGCTCCGTGTGCCAAAAATGTTTGTAAAAGCAGTATGGGCTTGTGCGGAACACCTACTCTCCTTCTGGGAATCTGGACTGGGGATGTGAGGCAAGCAGTGGCCACCTATGTGATCACTCCCTCTCCGTGTCCCCCAGTAAAAATAACCCCAAGCACTGAGATGCTGAGCTCCACTGGCCGGCAACAATTCACACGCATAGTCACAACCCAATCCTGGGGAAATTAGCATATCTTGTATGGTGTAGTGATTTGTGAGTTAGGCTGCTAACCTGAAGGCCAGCAGTTCAAACCCACCAGCGGCTCTCAAGGAGAAAGATGAGGCTTTCAACTCTCATAAAGAGTTTCAGTCTCATAAACCCAAAGGGGGAGTTGTACCCTGATGCGCACACACACATATATGCCCACGCGTGACTGTTATATGTTGTTGCTATGAGTCAGAATCGACTTGATGACAGTGAGTTCCGTTTGTGGCCTCCACTGGGAGAGGACTCTGGAAGCGTATCCCTGGTTTCTCCTGGACTTTGCTCCGTGCACCTTTTCCTCTTGATGACTGTGTTTTGAAACCTTTGATGTAATACGTCATGGATGTAAGTATGACTGTATGATGGGTCTTGTGAGGAATTCTAGTGGATCAGCAACCTTGGGGGTAATCCTGGGGACTCCCAACACTGTACCTTATGGGGTAACTGTGAGAATGGAAGAGTGGGTATGTGCAAGGTACTTAGAGCGGCACCTAGCACCCTGTAAGGGCTACATGAGTGTTTGTACGATTGGGAATTGAAGTTCCTAAGCAGAGGGAGCGTGCCTTCTCTGCTCGGCTGTCCCCTCTTGGTGCAGTGTCCACAGGGCCCTGCCTCGTTCACTTCCTGGTCTGTTCCCTCACTAGATGTGGAGCTTCTTCCATGGCTGGGATGGAATCCCTGGATATCACAGAAGACTGTCAGATTTCAGGGGTTGGTCTGATCAAGCGGAAGGCAACATGTGTCATTCTGGGAACCACACCAGACCTGAGGCTAGGCAGAGCTGCTCCCCAAATAGAGTAAAACCACAAACAGGGTCACGTGCTCCCAAACCAGGCCTGAGATGAGACAAGCTGAAGCCCGGGTCTGGCAGCCTCCAGCTCTGGCTTCGCCTTCATCCAACAAGAGCCTGGCGGGTTATTAATCAGACAGTCCCTGTGAAATCAATTAAGTTTCTGATGCTGCAGACAAGAGAAACAGGCCAGGGTTTGGTGGGGCATGAGCACACAGCTCTTTCCAGAATGGACCGCAGATGCACCCAAGGGAGTAGGCAACGTCTCACCCTAGCTCGAGGGAGCAGAGAGGTGAGCCCAGCCTCCTCCCAGAGGACCTAGTTAACCCGGGAAAGGGCCAGAAGCCTGGCAAGAACCGAGAATGGAGTGGATTCACCTCCAGGGCCCTCCCTCTCCTTTCCCCTTTCACTGATATTTCTTTTCCTGCCAACAGAAATCCAAAGCCCTCTTGATCATCCTACCAGCTGTTATGGTATTTGCTCAGCTATGTACTTTAGACTCTCAACACAGAATCAGTTTGACAATTAGGGAAGGGGTTATGTGACAGTTTCTCTGGCAACAGGAGGTTCCCCATTCAGTGGGGTCTGCAAAGAGTGTTTCTGCCACCAATCTAGGCCGTAGTTCAGGACGTGCCTTCCTCTCCTCCTGCACACGCCAGGGCTCAGGCTTTCCCTCCGACTCTCAGCTCACACCCCCCAGGCCCCTGGGGAAGCTTTCCCTTGTCCCTCCTCAAGTCTCACTGGAGTGTATGTATCCATGCATTTGTTCTGTCATTCGTTCATTTTATCTTGCCTGTGTGCTAATATCTACTAAGCACCCATCATATGGCCAGCCCTGGGGAGTGGGCTGGCTAGCAGGAGACATCTGAAACACAGGCATCTTCCTTATCATAGCACTTACACTGTCACAACACAAGAGCCTCCTGTCCTATGTTTTAGCTGCTAGGCTCATAGTGGGCATTCCACAAATAGTTATTGAATGGCAAGTACTACATAAGTAATTGAACATCTACTGCGTGCAAAGACATTTTCAGGCACTTTTCTTGCGTGAGTGTTTGAATGGTCCTTATAAGACAGTGTGGTGGATTAAAGATGACCACAGATTATTGGACACTGCTCCCATTGAGACGTGGGGTCTGTAACCCTGCCCCTTTAACTTGGCTGACTGTTCCTACTTTGACCAATTGAAAGACTTTTGAAATATTTCTATTGGCAAATATTTAGAAAGGTTAACAGCTTCATACTAGTGTAAGAAGCCTGAGCAACCAATTATAAGGTAAAACCACCCTGCTGGAAGAACATGTGTAGTTCAGAGACTACAGCCAAGAGGGCAAGGATGCTCCCTAGCCATTTCTACCCTGCCAAGGTGTCCAGCATATGAGTGACACCATATTGGATTCTCTATACGAGCTTTTCTGCCAGCAAATACCACCAGTATAGGGCATTATGAGTTGGCTGTTAACTACAAGGTTAGCAATTTGAAACTACTTCATGGGACAGAGATGAGACTTTCTACTCCCATAAGGATTTACACTTTTGGAAACCCACAGCGGCAGTACAACTCTATCCTGGAAGGTCTCTGTTAGTCTGGATTGACTTGATAGTGAGTTTTTTGAGCACTTCCTAAATGACTCATAAAATTATGGAGCATAATTGAATGGTAGTAGGTTACCTGTTGGGCTGCTAACCACAAGGTTAGCAGTTCAAAACCACCAGCTGCTCCAAGGAAGAAAGATGAAGCTTTCTATTCTCATAAAGAGTTCCAGTCTCAGCAACCCATAGCGGCAGTCCTATTGCATCTTCCATTCCATGAGCTGGCATCGATTTGAGGACAGTGAGCACGGAGTTTTGCTTTAGGTGCTGAGGAGTTTGTTATGTGACACTAATCAGATCAGGAAGGTACTGCTATTTTCTCCATTTGGGAGATGAAAAAATGCAAGGTCTATATCCATTAGCTAGTGTGAATACTGGAGTAGAGATCTGAGCATGGTGTGTGTGTGTGTGTGTGTGTGAGAGAGAGAGAGAGAGAGAGAGAGAGAGCCCCTAACATCTGTGAATAGCTGGCTATGTGAATAATGCCTTCAGAACATCAGCTGTGCCCTCAGGGCCAAACTTACAACTTCTCCAAAGCAGAGAAAAGGTTAAATCTATTATCTTTTCCCCTTCCAGTCCTCTGGTCGGAAAAGGCTCAATGAGTAAGTAACTTCTCAGGACTAATTTTCTTTGCAGATGGGCGTGAAAGCACAGGCATGACTGGTCCAGCACCCACTGTGAGAGCCGGGCATGGCCATGTTCCTTGGTCCTCTGACATCTCCTTGACTCTGCCTTCCCAGCCACAGGGATCAACGGGAAAGCTGAGCACACACTGTGGATGAGAAATGACAGCTCAGAGAGCCTAAGTAAGCGCCCTAACTGCTAAAAGCGAAGGTCAAAATCTAGGTCCATCTGAGTCCACACACGTTCCACCTTGTTGAATTGGCCACTTATGATTCCATTTGCCAGACTTGTCACGGATCACTCTTAACTATCCCTTGCTAGTTCTTTGACGTCCGTCAGTTAAGGTCAAGATTGAAATGGAGAATTCTACGCGTGCTATCGGCTGTATTAGGTAGGTACCACTACCAGTCTGAGGCCATCTTTGGTTGCACATGGACTCTGGGGTCACAGAGGAAGACATTCACAAACATTCTAGCTGGGTCTTCAAGAAAAAGTCTGCCAGTGAGTTGATTCTGATTTACAGCCACCCTATAGGACAGGGTAGAACTGCCCCTGTGGGTTTCCAAGGCTGTAACTCTTTGTGGGAGTAGAAAGCTTCATCTTTCTCCTGCAGAATGGCTGGTGGTTTCAAACTGAAAGTGGCTTTTGAAAAATGAAAAAGGAAGAAGGGCATCCTAGCAGAAAGCTGTGGAAGAGAGTACAGATTTGGGGAATGCTGACAGATAACCATACATACTCACATATACATATGCATACTGAATTTATAATTATTACAAATGTGTATGAATATAACTGTAACTATATATATACGTACACACAAGGGGGCTTCAAAAAGGTCATGGAAAATTTCTACTATTCTTCATTCCATTTTCCCACAGACTTTCATATCTACTTGTGTATATTAAAAAACAAACTCTGCTGTTGAGTTAATTCCGACTCATAGTGGCCCAACAGGGCAGAAGCAAAATGCCCCATGGGTTTTCAAGGCTGTCTATCTTTACAGAGGCACATGGTCATTTCTTTCTTCTGCAGGAGAGTGGGCAGGTTCAAATCTCACACACCTTTTGGTTAACAGAGGCGCTCTTAACCCCTGCACCCCCAGGAATCCATATATACAAAATGGCCAGTGTTTGTGCTTATCTGTATCTCTGTATATATAATGGTATGCATACACACACACACACACACACACAATAGTATATGTGGGTATATACCAACATATTAACAATATCTACCCTTTGGTGGTGGAAAAAAGTGAATTTCTTCATGCTTATTTCAAGTTTTAAAATATTCTGTAGCAAACGATTATTAATCAGAATGTACTTGAAGAGTGAGGGTGGCAAGACTTCATCTCACCTACTCGGGTGGTAGTGTGAAGAAGGACCAGCTCCTGGGGAAGGGCGCCCTGGCTGGTAAAGCAGAGGGTCGGTGACAAGGAGGAGGGCCCTTCTCAAGGATATGGCTCGACGCAATGGCTCCCACACTGGATCCAACACCAGTACTGGTTGTCAGGAGGCTTTGGGCTGGGCCGTCCTTCACCAGGTTGTTCTCAGAGTCACTGTGAGTCAGAAATGACTTGATGGCACCCGGCAGCAGTGATAAGAAACTCTTAGTGGAAGAAAGTGGTGGCCCTGGTGGTTTGCTCAATGGGTAGGACATTGGTTCTCATCCTGTGGGTCAAGACCCCTTTGGGGGTCGAATGACCCTTCCACAGCGGTCGCCTTATTCATAACAGCAGCAAAATCATAGTAGCAATGAAAATAATTTTATGGTTGGGGTCACCACAACATGGGGAACCGTATTAAAGGGTCGTGGCATTAGGAAGGTTGAGAACCAGTGGGGTAGTAGGTCAGGATGAGAAAGTCAAGCGAGCACTGGCCAACAGGTAAGGAAGGAGCGTTGGGGCCTCCCTTAGGAAAATTTTCCTGGCCTACCTTTCTTCCCTTAAGACCACTTGGAGACTCAAAGTAAAGAGCCCCTGCATGTCCCCACCCACTAATGACCCAAGCAGAGAGAGTAGCTACTGTGCTCGATGCCAACTAGGCCCATCGATCATCTGCTGGCTTCTTTCAGCCCCATGCGGTCGTTCAATAAGCACAGTGGAGATAATGGAGATCTGATTAAGCTACCCCAGGTGGGGATGGCATGTAATTATCCCACACTGTTCCCGACTGCAGCCTCGGAGGCAGGTGGAAATATCACCCGCAACATGGAAGGGTGCCAAGGGAAACTCTTACCAACTATGAGCCCTGAAGTGGGGTCGGGGACTGCGCTTGCTTTAGAAAACGATTCCACAGGAACGCAATGGGGCCAAAGGGTGTCCTTCTTTCTCTCACTCGACCCCACAAGCTCCGTGTGGGGGAAATGATCACCGTGTGCTGGGCCGACGCAGAAGGACATACTTTTCCTGCACAGATCCATTCTAATGTCCTTAAATGTGCTCTGACTTTTCCCCCCTGTCTCAAATAGAACGAGAGTTGTGGGAGAGGGGAGTCGGGAATATGAGTGTTTCAGGCCAGTGTAATAAATCAAGCAGATGACTCAGAGATTCTAATTGTGCCAGCCTGGGACACTCCATCTTCATGGAGGGAAGGGACCAAGCCCACAACTTATCTCTGAGTGGGATTTGGGGGAAATACAATGTTCATCTTTACATCTTTGTGCATATTCTCCAGAGAGCTTGGCTGGCTTATGAAATCAGGGAAAAGAGACCTCTTTGGCAAAAATGGGGGTTAAACAGAGGTAAGAAAGCAACAGTCCACACCTGTGACTGGGGTAGCTGACAGAATGTAGGCTGGGAGAAGAGACAGGGGGCGAGGACCCAGGTCAGCAGTCACCTGGAAGAGGTGGTGGTGGTGGTGGTGCGAAGGACTTGTTCTGAGTGCTTTGGGTACAAAAGCGAGTGGCCAGCAGGAGAGGTGACTCCCATCCACGGAGAACCGGCCACAGGCCAAGCTGGCAGTGGGATCAACACGCTTCTCCAGCAGGGTCCAAACGCAAGATGGAACACTGTTCCTGGTCGCTGTGTGTGGCTGCCACACCCGCACACAGCAGCCCTCTCCAGCCTCGCTGTCGTTTGTCCAGGTGGGAAGGGAAGGGACTCGGTCAACATTCTACCTTTAGGGAACGGTAGGCCATGGGTGGACCCTCGGAGCCTTTCGATTCTGTTCGCTCATCCCGCCCTGCACTCCACTTCTCTAGCAATCAGAGTGCCAGTGTCTTGAGAGGCCCAGCTGTTGTTGCCTGGACAGGGTCGGTGGAAGGGACCCCCTAACTGGTCGCTGGAGATCCTGGGTCTCCGAAGCCAGCCTCCGGCCACCCTCCCCAGCATTCCCCGGCCCGCACCTGGTCTCCAGGGGGATGTTGCTGTTGAGCAGCCAGTTGTCCTGGACGTGGGCGGGCTCCTGGGCGCCGCCAGCCGGCGGCTCTCCGGAGAGCGAGTGGTCCGTCGGGGCGGGGCTGGGGTTGCTCCGCGGAGTGAAGTTGC
>NW_022105611.1:15115819-15128266 GCF_000313985.2 Echinops telfairi | reverse complement strand
GGCGTCCGGAGCCGCGGGTGGTTCTGCAGGCCGCCCGGGTGATCTAGGGTACAAACACAGCTGTCAGGGTGACCAGCGAAGAGCCCCTCTGCCCAAACAAGCAGTCCAGAGAACCTTGAACCAGGACTAGAGGGCAGGAATTTCAGGTTCAGCCCCTCCCACCCACCAAAAACAAGCAAGCATGCAACAAAACCCTGTCATGGAGTTGATGCTGGCTCACAATGACCCTGTGAGACAGGGTAGAATTGCCCATGTGGGTCTCCGAGACTGTAATTTACGGGAATAGAAAGCCATCTTTTCCCCTCTGAGGCTGGTGGGTTCAGACTGCTGACCTTTCAGATTACAGCCCATTTGTAACCACCGTGCACCAGGGCTCTCCCAGCTCACCAGGCCCTGACTGAGATCCACATTCACTCCGTCACTGTTGATGCAAACGGTATTTATTGAGCATCTACTATGTGGGTCTGAGGATTTACCCATTGACAACATGTCCCTAGATCCTTGTCCGCATGGAGCTTAAGTTCTGGTATAGGAGAGAGACTACAATTGTTTTCGTTGAAAACAAACGAAAGCAATGGCCATGGATGTCACCTACTTCACCCTGTCCTCTCCTACTGTGAGTGGAGGGACTGTCAAAACGCCATGATAGCAGAGTGGGTAATGTATGCCTTAGGCTACTAACCACAAACCCGGCAGTTCGAAACCACCAGCTGCAGTTTTCAACTCTTGTAAGAGAGTTACAGTGCTGGAAACCCACGGAGCATTTTGGTTTTTTTAAAATCATCTTATTGGGGGCTCATATAACTCATCACAATCCATCCATCGTCTCAAGCACATTTGCACATTTGCTGCCCTCATCATTCTCAAAACATTTGCTTTCTACTTGAGCCCTTGTTATCAGCTCCTCATTTTTCCCCTCCCTTCCCGCTTCACCCTCCCTCATGAACCCTTGATAATTTATGAATTATTCTGTCATATCTTACACTGTCCGACATCTCCCTTCACCCACTTTTATGTTGTCTGTCCCCCAGGGAGGGGGTTATATATAGATTATTGTAATCGGTTCCCCCTTTCTACCCCCCAGGAGCAGTTTTACCTCATCCTGTAGATTTGTTTCATAACAAATCAGAATTGACTAGATGGCAGTGAGGGACTGAGGGACGGAGGGAGGGAGGGAGGCTCAAGCAGGAGGAGCCCCAGTGGCATAGTGGGCTATTAACATGGAGCTACTAGCCCCAGGTCAGCAGTTCAAACTCACCAGTCCCTCTGAGGGAGAAAGCTGAGGCTATCTGCCTGTTAAGAGTTAGAGCAGTGGTGCCCAACCTTCCTAATGACGCGGCCCTTTAATACAATTCCTCATGTGGTGGTGACCCCCAACCATGTAATGATTTTCATTGTTACTTCATCACTGTCATGTTGCTACTGTTATGAATCGGGCGACTCCTGTGGAAGGGTCATTCGACCCCCAAAGGTGTCGTGACCCACAGGTTGAGAACCGCTGAGTCAAAGCCTAGGAGGTAGTTCTACTTTGTCCTATAGGGTTGTTATAAATTGAAATCGACTAGTTGGCAATAGGTGGCTTTGGTTTGGACTAACCAGAAGCTCAACATCACTGAAGAACTTGCTGGAGAATGAAAAGCCTCAGCCCTGCCCCGCCCTTCCTGAACAGTGCGGCTAGGGCAGGGCACCACAATCTGATTTCACAAGCCCTCCGACCTGGTTCTGAAGAATGCTAAAAGTTGAGAAGTACAGGTGGTAAGGCGGGCACCCTAGTGGCATAGTGGGTTCCCTACTGCCCCGGAAGGTTTCCGAGACTGTAACTCTTTATGAGTACACAGCCTCATCTTTCTGCCTTGGACCGGCTGGTGATTTCAAACTACTGACTTGGTTGTTAGCAGCCCGACACCGAACCACTATGCCCCCGAGCTTCCTCTTGGCCCTCTGTATGTGTTTGATTAATTTCCACAACCCACAATAGTGCAGCTCATTTTTATCATCATTTTACAGAAGAAACAGATACATATTTTATTTACTCTGCTCAACTTCTTGAAAAAACAAGTGCTATCCCCATTAAATGGATGAAACAAAGCTCAGAGAAGGTACGTAAACACCCAAGGTTAGGTGTCTAATGGATAGTTACAAAAAATAAAATTTCTAGGAGGTGTAGCCAACCTATCATGGACCTAAGCTATGCTCGAAGAAAACCTACTCTTCGGGAGCTGCGGGCATTAAGGGGGTGAATGTCAGGAAACTGGTTAGAGTCGAGATTCTGCAATGATAACTGCTGGGCAGTCAATGCCCAAGTCACGTGACCTCTGTAGCACCAGTTGTCTCACCCTAAGTAATGGGGCAAATGTTTACAAAGGGCTCCGGCGAGCTCCAGTGAAATACAAGGGACACGGGTCAATGGCTGTAAAAGAAATCTCTCTTCACAGCACAGTTTGCAAAGGCTCTTGTTGCATTTGTTGCTCACGAGAGACCTGGGCTCTACAGGAAGAGGCAGGAATCCACGGAGAACCAGGACTCACACCAGGGCAGGTGCGTTTCAATGGCTGTGTTCTTCACCAGGCGGCCGCTGTGTGGAAACCATCGAACACAACTAGGTGGGCGCTGTCAGGGTTACGGCTGTTTTTAGTGGAGGGGTGAATGGCTCTCTGCCCTTCGCTAACCAGTGTTTTATGGCAAAGCCTTGTAAAGCACGTCTGGGGAAGGGGTGCACACGGCCCATCTGAAGAGATTCTCTTCTTATTGCAGACTGCTGCCTTCACGTAAAGCCCACCCAGGGCCTGCAAAGCCTTTTGGGTTCCGGGCTACACCTGTCTTTCCCAGTGTCTCTATCTCTCTTACACTTACACACACCCTCAAGTGTATGAGAGCTCAACTCTGATGAGGATAAGGATGTTCATGCAACCTAGACGGTCCCGCTAAGGCTGGTCGAGGAAGCCGGTTCACGGTAGGGAACAGAGTGCAAGCAGTGGGAGTCAGGCAGGCAGACGGGCCCACTCAGGGGTCTCTGCTCCTTGCAGGAGAAGGTGAGAATATGCTGGGTCAATTGTTTTGCCCGGTGACTTCAGGCAACAAGTTCATGGAGACAGAGCCTGGGAGAGAAGCCAGCAACAGGAGTGGTTTCCTGGGCTGACAGAAGGCCGCTGTCCCCGTCCCTTGCCTTTCAGGGATACTTGCTGGCTGCAGTCCAGGGCCCCAGAGCCACGAGAAGTGACTGACCCACCAATGCCCGATGGGTATCAGGAGGCCAGCAGAGAAGAGGGCACTGCTGCTTGCCCTCTGGTCCACATTAGGAGCCCCCCTTCTTGTACCATTTTCATGAATGGGTATTAATAAGCTGCCACCAGGTACTTGAGCACCTGCTATGTGCATTTTCACTCAGAACTTTTCTACTGTTCACCCAACCCTAGGAGGACTGGATTAGTATCTCTGGTTTACAGTGGAGGCGACCAAGGCCTACAAAACTAGGAAGTCGTCCTAATAAATTCAAAGACTGAATTCCGATGACCAAAGCAGGGTGTTTTTGCACAAAACAACAGTATCAGTCTAGGGTCAAAGGCAAGAAAGGGCAAGGCACTTACTCCCTAATGAAGCCAGCAAGCACCGTGACCCTGGTCAGCCTTACCAGGTCTACAAGCCTGCAGGCCTGTACATGATAATTAAATGGAGGCGCCAGGCTCTGGCTTGATAACTGTTCAGAGACACTGCCAAGACTCTTGAAAAAAGACTTAATATGTAAAGACCACTGGTTATACGTCAAACAATTTTGGACGAAAATTCGATGAGGGCAAGGAATATCCCGGTCCAAGACCTGGTTTTTTGAAGTGAGTTCAGTTGCCACCCCTCCAGACAGCTGTCCATGATCAACCTTCTCTCCCAAGTTCTCTTTCCTCCATTGACTGCCAACAGCAGGTAACCTGGACCTCTCACCTAGTGCTTTATCTGCCTACCGCCCCACTGAGAGAATACGTACGTATGTCTCCATATGCCCTCTCCAGCCTATTGCCACCGAATCCATTCTGACGATAGCAAACCTACAGGAGAGACTAGAACTGCCCAGCAGGGTTTCAACACATGAAATCTTTATCGAAGCACACTGTCACATCTTTCTTCTTTCGAATCACTGGATTTTCAATTAGTGCACCACCAGGGCCGCTTTGGTCTCCCCCAGTAGGGGTGAAAATCCCATTCCCCTCAAGCTATCAGAGTCGAGAACTGAGTAGATACATACTAGGGGGCTTATGGAGTCACCATCTGTCCAAGAGGAACAGGCTAGCGTGGAGGTATCTGTTTAAAAAATGACAGCAGACCGCCCTGAGCGGTCAGATCTACCGAGGTGGGCCTGTCTGGAGACAAGAGCTCTAGATACTCTACCTGGCCCTTTATTTCTCTCCCTTGCCCCCTTCCAAGCTGAGAGCACTAGGACAGGGGACTTGCCATTTCTCAGGTCCCCAAGAAAAAGGCTCTAAGTTTTGGGGGTCAGCAATGAACGACTCACATCCCCTAAAGAAGGCACATGACCTTTATAAAGGTCTGGCTGGACTCTCCTTTCTGCTCCTTGGAATGTACAGGCCCTTGTTTCTGGCTAGAAAGGAGGAGAGTGAAGAAGAGGCTGTAGACGGGCCTTCTTTTCCCGTGGAAGCTCCCCCGATGTACAGTCTACCGAAGGGAATTCGTTTAGTGTTTGGCGAGTTCTACACCAAGTCCTAAGGAGCCCAGTCCTAGGGAGTGGAGTGTTGGGCTGCTAACCACAAGGTCAGCAGATTGAAGCCACCAGGGGCTCCACGGGAGAACGATGAGACTTTTTACTCCCATAAAGAGTGACAGATTCAGAAACCCAGAGGGGCAGAGAAGTTCAGTGCTGTCCTATAGGGTACCTATGAGTCAGAATCGATTTGATGGCCGTGAGTTTTTGGTGTGGTACCGAGTTCTGCAAACAGTGTGTTGGGTCTGCAAATGAATGAGATGGATAGGGCCTTGGAAAGGAATTGTCTGTGGAAAGGGACCCACATTCCTACCTCACTATTGTCTGGAGGATAAAAAGCAGTCGTTGCTTGAGTGCCAAGTACACAGGGGACCATTGCTACGTCCATGGGAAGGGTCCGTGTGTTATTCATCTTTATATTCTGAGGGTCAGTGGAGAGCCAGGCTTGGCACATAGTAAAACACACACACACACACACCCTGTGTGTGTCAGAGTAGAACTACATCCCATAGGGTTCTCAATAGCTGTGACCTCTTGAAAACAGATTGCCAGGACTTTCTCCCAAGGCACCTCTGAGTGGGTTGGAACCATCAGCCTTTCAGTTAACAGTCAATTGCTTAACTCTTTGTGCCACCCAGGGATCTTGGTGCATGTCGGTCCTCAGTAAATGTGGGGAAGATCACGGCAGATCAGGGAGTCGGGACTCTGGTCTGCATGAGCCGTTGCTTCTGTGCTGCTACCTGGGAGTATGTACTGGCATACGTTTGCAAAGCCGTGCTAGAAATTTCAATTTATACCTTCTTCCCGCAGACACAGGCACCAAGTGTATCTCTGAGACAAGCCCCTGTGTGAACCACTTTGACTGCTGTTTGCACACACCTCTGTCAGCAAAGGCTGCCTGCTTATCTGGGTTTTGCAAAGTCTGGTTCCCCAGTAAGATTTTTTTTCTGCCTCCTCTAAGTTCTCAGATGTATTTGCCAATTCTTGATCGTCCTTCAGATTGTCTTCATGTTAAATGCACAGAAATCCTGAGCCCTGGTGCTCCCTAGCTGCACTGTGGTGAGTCACAACCAGTGTGCGCCCTGGGCAGGGCAGTGGAGACCTGAAAGAGACTGGGCTCTGGGCTCAGGAGGCCCTCCAAAGTCCAAGTGTGACTTCTGCCACTTAGTAGCTCTGTGAGCAAGTCGCATGACTTCTCTGAGCTTCCATTTTATCACTAAGAGGAGATCTGTCTGCTATTACAGGTCTGTTGTGAAACTTAAATGAGATAATGTGGATAAAGTACCCAGCACACTGCTAGAACATAAACCTAAACCCAAATCAACAAAAAACCACCACCTACTGCCATCAAATTGGACTCACAGTGACCCTACACATATGGGATGCTCAAAAGAGGGGTGCTGATTCTATCATTACAATAAAACTCATGCATGCTGGATAAATAAATGGTAAAGCATGGAACAGTCCCTCTGTTGGCTACTCAGCAGCATTTACAACAGGGTTCAAAGGATATTACCTTGAGAGAGAGAGAGAGCAGGAATTGATTCTTGTATTTTTACACAAAAAAAAACATTACACCTGTTTTTGGCCAACTGTGTAACTTCCTTCGTCGGTTTCGGGTGTGCACTGTACACATGGCATGCAGGTGCATGCATTCACGTGGGAGCGTTCTATGTGGAAAATATAGCACACCGGAATCCTACTCTGGACCACCCCTGTCTCCCACCAGTCCTGGCCGCAGGAGGGTGCCTGCAGACTGGAAGAGAACAAGGACACCTGCAGCCCCGACACTCAGGGCAAACCTGGGGACACTGGACACACGGCACCTTCATCTGCTGCAATGTGACGGCCGCTGGCAGCGTCCAGTCTGCTTCTCACACGGAAAGGGACGTCTCTGTGCCAGGTTCTGGGTGCAACAGAAGGTGACGCTCCCTGAGCCCCCAGCCCTCCTCCCCCAGTTGTTCTTCGCTCAATCAGCAGTCTTGAAGCAGGCCTGCATTGTATGCAGGGACTTGATTCATTATAAATGGAGGAAGAGCCCCATCCTTGACAGAATGCCAGCATTTGGGATAACAGATGGTAGTGGCCTAAGGATGGAGCTCGGGCTTCATATAGTGAGCAATTGACAAGGGTTGACTGCTGCAATTCTTGCTCATCTTAAACCACAGCCCTGGGGGGCAGGGAGCACAGTAGTCACCCTACTGGCCTCTGTTGGGCTCAGAGAAGGTCTCACAAGCAGTGGCATGTGTTTATTTTCTGAGCAGAGGAAAACGTATGAGGGGGCTTCAAAAAAGCTCGTGGACAAAGGGATGAAAAGATAATGGAATTTTCCAGAATCTGAAGTCGCTTTGCACGTGTGAGGGTTTAGAAGCCCGAGAAAGCAAGACTTGCTGGAGGAAGTTTCCCGGGCAGGGTGGAATCTTACGGAGGAGCTGTGGCAGGAGCCAGGTGGGAGCTGCCTGAAGGACTAGGCCTAGTTTCCCGAGGGCGACAAGGAGCTCCGGAAGGGCCCTGAGTGGAGGGGTGTCAGGTGGAGGCGGGCTCCCAACATGGTCCCAGACTGATGGTAGGAAGGATGCCCGCAAGCATGATTCCAGTGGAGTATGTCAGTGTGTTTTTAATCAGTTCACATTTGAGAAAAGGGCACAAACACCCAGAGCTGTGGCTCAGGCAAGAACTTGAAGATGTCAACTTCCCTGCAATCTTAGGCCAGTGTGAGCTCCACGGACAGGTGCCAGCTGAGGGTCCATCTCCAGTCCTGCACGGTGGCAGGCATGTGCCCAAAGGTGCCCTTGCTATGGGTCATGATGACCCCAGGCAGGGCTTTGAACAGATTTGGTTCCAAGTGATTCCGCCCTGGCAGCGAAATTGGAACAGCCTTGAATTTTAAGATGTGGGTACACCGGACTGATGAGTGAAACAGGGCACGTTCTAGGTTGAAGCGCTGGAATGAGAGTCTCAGAAGGGGCATGGGAACCTGATGCAGGTGACTGGATCTCTTCCAGGCCTGTGGAGAGGGACTCACACACACACCAGCGTAGTTGGCCGCCATCTCTGAGTGGGACCCGCTTGTTTCCCGCTCTGCTGGTAGTCAAGAGATTTGGTTGCTATGCCCCGCGCGTGGTGAGGAGAACATGTTTACAGCCAGGTGGTGACCCAGAGTTCTTCCCAGTCTGGCTATTCTGCTAACATCCACTTTGTACCAGTCTGGTCTAATCCAGTTTTGCCTCTGGCCAGGAATGAATCAGGAGGAACGGTTTCGATGGCCCGCCCTAGGGAGCTCTGGAGCTCAGGCCTACATTGGGCCCTGATGAACGATGGTGGTACTTAATTATCCTGACACAAGAACGCCAGCTGCCTGAGCATGCCAGCAGGAGGAAGAGTGACTTGGCTGCCATGAAAATGCCATCGACTACCACAGACTCAGGGTGACGATGGCGCTGTGGCAGGGCTGGAGCTCAGCTAATGAACCTCGGCCTACCCACCAATTCAGAGAGGCCGGGAGCTCTCTGTGACCACAGCTAGCGGCTCAAACCGGCTGCTCCAACTTCCAGTCTCAGGGCTGCCTCTTTCAAGCTGAGCAACCTGGGGCCAAGTTTTTTAACCTCGCTGAGTTCTAGTTTCTTCATCTGTCAAATGTGTTTGAAGGCACTTTGCAAAGCCGTCTGTAAGGGTGCGCCCTTGATCTAGAAGGACTCTGAGCCCTGGGCTGAGCATGAGGCTCGGGGTCGGCACTCCTCTGTGTGCTTGCTGCCCACTCACGCTCTCTCACAAGCCAAACCTGTTCTGGTTCACTTCCGCCCTATGCCATGGCTCTCCACGCCACGCCGACACCAGAAAACTAAGCCCCATTTGCCTGGTGCCACCAAGAGCCCTCGATGGCAGAGCTGTTCCGGCCGGGCCATTAACTCACTCTGTGACAGTGGGGAAGCCCCTTCCTCCCTCAGGGCTTCAGTTTCTCTATTGGCAAAGTGGAGTTCCTTCATTGTACAGAGGGGCTCCTGACGGTCACTCCAGTCTCGGACAGTCTGACTCTTTGTGGCTTCCCTTGTTCCTCTCAGGGAATTTCCTGCAAAGAAAACATGAGGGATAACCCTACTGCTGATGTTCAAACTGCGAGAGGAGAGGAGGGGAGGGGGGGAGGGGAGAGGAGGGGAGGGGAGGGAAGGGGAGCACATTTCCATGGAGCTTTAAGGGGAAGACACAGGGCGAAGGTCAGGAAGTTACTTGGCATCAATAGCTCAAGTCAACTTAAGGCAGCTCCTCCTGCCACGCTTGTCCATGCAGAATAGCTGGGCCGCCTCTCTCAAGCTGGTGAGCTCTTTGTCAGTGAAGCAGAGGCTTAACTAACTAGCCCCAATCTCTTCTCTGAGTGACAAGCATCTACCCTCCTCTGACGGAATATGTACAGAGCTGAACTTAGCATCCCTCCGTTTTCCCTGCTGCCCTGATACTGCTTCCTCTTGTGCTTCTGCGCGCAAATTCACCAGCTGCTGGCTGAACCACCTGTCTGTCCAATCACCATGCCCAACAGTCCTCTGAGAATCATTGCTTCCTCTCTCTCAAGTTCAACAATCACGGCCACGTCATCCAGATTTCACCTGCCAAGTGTCTCTCAGGTCCTCCCATCCCCACTCAGGTTCTTATCAGTGGACACATGGGCCAGGGTGATAGCCAACACCAGCACCCCAGCCCACAGGCTCACCCCACTCTAATTCACTAGTACCCATCATCTGGAGTGAATGCCCCCCAAAGAAAACAGGATCATGGCACACGGTGCTGTGATGCCCCACCACCCCGGACAAGTGTTCAAGGAAGAGTATGTGTCCAGAAGCCCAGTTGAAACAAACCCAATATTTGTTTGGTCAAACCTGAAAAAGACTCTCTGAGTTGTCTCTTTCTCATCTTTCCCACACTCAACACGTTATCCACCCACTTCCCGCTTTAAAAAGGGGTCGGGGCCAATAGGCTAGTGAGAAATCAGTTATGAACATGCTCATTGCCTGACCCAATGGCCCTGGCTTTGCATTTGTGGTTTTTCTTCTGCCTGAAAGACTTTCTCTAATTCCTTTTCTTGCTTAACTCGGATGGGAAGTTAACCCTCTCCCCTTCAGGAAGCCTTCCCTGGTCACCATCACCCCCAGTTTGAAGTCGAGGAGCTTCCTGTGGGCTTCCCGCCCCCTCCCCCCTCGATTCTTCACTCTGCCTTATCACCATTTGTCTACTGGTCAGGCTCCTCCACCGATGGCACGCTCCCACGACAGGGCTCCTCAGACCAAGGCTCAGGTGGAGGACCTCTCTGGTTTGCACGGCAGACCCCTGCCTGTCGTCTCTTTCATCCAGGTGCGGCCACCGAGTCCCCAAGAGGCCTGGAACCCACTTCACTCTAAGCACCCTGATCTTTCTCTTTCAACGTAATCTGACATCCTCCAAACTTGAAGAGGGAAGGCCACCGACCTTTGAGATGGGAATAAACTCTTCATACCTTATCAACAGCTGATGCCACAGAAAGGACATCAAAACAAGGAACCTCAAGGCTCCCGGAGGGGTTACCTACTTGTACAATGCCGGAACCGAAGGGCAGGGCGGTTGATCAGGTCTCTTTGCAGACATCACCCCCCACCTTCACGCCCTTTGCACGCCCTACAGGAGGTTAAATACCAGCTTGAGAACAAGAGGATTCTCCTCCATCATGTTCATGCCTCTCCCTTCCATTCATGACCATCAGTAACTCTGGAGAAACTGCTTTCTCTCTGCAGCCTCGCTGACATCCCTAGATGGCTAGAGGCTTGTCCACACCCAGACAGCAGGACAGCAGGGGGGCTAAGGACCATGCCGGCTCTGCCTCAAGCTGAGGGTTCATGTCAGTGGATTCAAATCCCACTTACCCTCCTAACCCCTGGCCAAGTCAGTCTTTCCTGGGCCTCAGTTTCCTTCGATGACCCTCGTTCCCTCAGCACAGTGATTAGGAGAGCAAGTGCCGAGTCAGGTGGAGTTTGAAACCAGCAGCCACCATCCGGCTTGCTCAATGGCTTTGGGTGGGTTTTACCCTCTGAAAGCTTTGATTTCTTTTTCATAGAATGGGGAAAACAACACCGTCCATTTCTTAGTGTTGTTACAGGGATTTAGTGAGATGGTACACGTAGAATGACTATTATTAATATGCTCTCATAGCTCCTTGGAATTCCATCTAATGACTTTTCCCTTAGGCGGTAAAGGGCCCAAGGGCAGAGATCATATCTGTCTTTTTCAGCGAGCCTGGTATTCCCTGCACCTAATTTAAGCTCTCCCTAAAAGAGGGCAGAGTGAACTCGAATTCAGTCCTCGCCTGGGCTGGCTCTTTAGTCCTGGGCACCTGGAGAGTGTTGGCGGGGAAAGAATCCACCTCCTCTGGGTGCATGGCTAGGCGCAGGGTCCTTCTGGAGGATTCCTTGCTTCATGTCCAGAGAAACACTCTATGAGACGTCTTAAGCCCCTCATGTTGCAGATGAGGAAACTTAGCCTCAGAAACATGTTCTTAGTTTATTATAATTCTTTTAAAATCAGGGTGTTTTGTTTTTTTTTCCCCAACAGTGAACATCACACGCCCTGGCATTGGGAGAAACTGTATTAAGTGTGACATCTTGATTTAAAAACCAATCCACAAATAAAACAAGAACACTCGAGGTCACAAGGCTAGAACATTGGCAGGGTGAGGACCTCAACATGGGTCTTTCTGAAGAACCAGAGCTTCTCAAGCCGTGTGCACCGAGTGGCATTACATGTAAAAACCTGATTAACTCTCAGCTCACTATGCTTGTGTGGATGAGGTGTTTGGGAGAATCACAAAACGTTGTGACGTGGGATAATATCCCCTAGCAACAAGCCCAAGAAGGAGGTGCTATCAGCCACTCTTAACAAATAAGGAAACTAGGGTTCCGCAAGGCTAAATGGCTTGCTCTGGGTGGCCAAGTCCACAGAGACTCCATGCCCGGTGCCCTACCCAGCCTTTGTGGAAGTTGCGCATAATCGCTAATCACATCATCATGTCCTAAGAGCACCCGCCCACCCTTGCAAGTCACAAGACAGCCCCTGCTCAGATGATCTTTCTTTTCTTCCTAGAGCCCTAAATGAAATCACCTGGAGAAAAGGCAGACACGTCGAACTAATTATACCGAACAGAATGATGCTCTTTATCATGTATGACATGACCACATGTGGGTTTGCTTTCTGATACAAGCTCAAGAGATCTTGTGCAGGTCTCTCATCCATCAATGTCCATAAACCAAGTCATACTGGAAACGGGTTTTAAAAGAGAAAGTCCTCCGGAAGTCCTCTGCCCAGGGCCTGGCTCAAGCTCTAAGCCCTGGAAGTGGACCAATGGGAGGCAGAATGGCCTCAACGCTTTGAAGGCTACAGAGCGGCTGGCTACTCTGCAAGCTTCTTCAGTGCACGCTCCTTTGAGGTAGGTGTGAGAAGGGGACAGCCAGGGTCAAGAGTGTGGCGTCTGGATGGACTGGACGTGACTCCTGGCAGACCCTTAGCTAGCTCTATATGGCTGTGCGCGCTCTCTCCTTGAGCCCCAGTGTCCTGACTTGACACAGGACAACAGTGCTTAGGGGCTGGTTGGGGAGCGCCCATCAGTTATTTCATGTTAAGCAGGGGTCCTCAAACGGTTTAAACAGGGGCCAGTTCACTGTCCCTCAGACCCGGTGGAGGGCCGGACTACAGTTTAAAAAAAAACTATGAACAGATTC
>NW_022105611.1:15112483-15113962 GCF_000313985.2 Echinops telfairi | reverse complement strand
CTCCTGCGGCAAATGGCCCTTGCCAATCAGCATGCAACACAGAGGCATACTGACACTGTGAAGTGGTATTGGTGCCCTGGCCTCCTTTTCCACGAATGCCAAGCACATCTGGAGTTGGAAGCATGTCCCACAGGTATCCCCCAGCCACATGGCATACTATGCTTTTCTTTTTAATTGAGAAAAGGGAACAAGTACACGTTTACCTGGGTGCCTTTTTCAGTTTAGGGGAGAGAGACAAGGTAGAAAGGCCAAGCTGCCTTCATGTCCCAGAAAGGACCACTGATGTGGAGCCTGCTTGACTCACTAGCTGTGTGACCTAGACGAGTCACTGCACCTCTCTGAAGGTTATCTACAAAATAGGGATGATGAGACCTACTTATAGCTGGACGGTTATGTAGGTGACGCGTTGTGTCCCCGATGCTTAGCATCAAACACTTCTCAAACTCACTCCCAGGAAGTTGATTCTGTGTCACAGTGGCCCGACAGAACAGGGTAGAACTGACTTGTGGGTTTCTGAGACTGTTTACGGGAGCAGAAAGCCCAGTCTACCTTCTGAGGAGCTGCTGCTGGTTTTTTTAACTGCTGACTACTAGGACCTGCTTTATAGAAAATCCACTATAAATATTTTATTGTTTGTACCTACAGGTCTAATGTCTACTGCTTACTGAGTTATTACTATGTGCCAGGGACATTTACATGCATGGCCCTATTTTAGCCTACAATACCATGAAGCGTGTATTGTTATCCTTTTGCCAACTTTGAGAGAACTAAGTGTGATAGGTTTATTGTGCCAGCCTGGCCAATAGGAACATGTGGGATTAATCAGGTGGGAGTTTGATTGGAGGGCAAAGAGAAATGGCTTGGCAAGGCCCGCCCCTCTCACTCTCTTGCTTTCTGGTGATAGGACCAGCATGCGGTTGCTTTAGCTAGACCCCACCCCATCACAAGCTGACACCAGATTATGGACCTACCACACTAATGTTGAGAGAATTTAGGGTACTTGTCCAAAATAACACACCTGGTAAGAGGAGGAGTCACGTAGGGGCTGCCCCAAGACTTCAGAGACAGCAAGGTTTAAGTCGTAGACCTGTCCTCTCCAATTCTCCGCCTTGTCCTCTAATATTCTATCACTCATCAAGTGGCACGCAGACCAGTTTGTCACACTGTGCCGTGGTGATGCCGTACGCTATGTCATTGGAACTTCAAATAGCATCAGGGTCACTCAAGTGAACAAGTTTCAGTGAGCTTCTAGACTAAAAGACTAGGAAGAAGGAAGAGACATTAGCTACTGAAAATCTTATGAACTGCAGTGGCATAATGTCTGATATGGTGCTGGAAGGTGAAAGCCATTCAAAATGCCAACAGGGAAGACAGAGATGGAGCCACGCTGCCCAAACCTGCATGTTCTGATGTGGCACAAGTCAAAATGAGAAGAAACAGCTGCAAAGAAGCATTAATACTTAGAACGTAAGATGTTAT
>NW_022105611.1:15110023-15111018 GCF_000313985.2 Echinops telfairi | reverse complement strand
ACATGGAAGAAGCACACCAGCCTGTGTGATCACGAGGTGTCCAAGGGATGAGGTATCAGGCATCATCAGAACAAAAAAATCATATCATTGTGAATGAGGAGGAGTGCAGAGTGGGGATCCCCTTACAGAAGGATCACGGGGAGAAGATGAGCCTGTCAGGGTGCAATGTAGCAATGATGAAGCATACAACTTTCCTCCGGTTCCTTAATGCTTCCTTTCCTCCATTATCATGATCCCAGTTCTGCCTTACAAATCCAGCTGGACTGGAGGATGTACACTGGTAAAGACAGAAACTGGAAACACAGGGAATCCAGGACAGATGAACCCCTCAGGACCAGTGGTGAGAGTGGTGATAATAGGGGGGTGGAGGGAAGGTGGAGTAGAAAGGGGGAACTAATTACAAGGATCAACATATAACCACCTCCCTGGGGGCCAGACAACAGAAAAGTGGGTGAAGGGAGACAACAGACAGTGTTTAAGACATGAAAAAATAATAATAATTTATAAATTATCAAGGGTTTGTGAGGGAAGGGGTCAGGGAGGGAGGGGAAAAAACAAGGAGTTGATACCAAGGGCTCAAGTAGAAATAAAATGATTTGAGAATGATGATGGCAACAGGTGTACAAATGTGCTTGGCACAATGGATGTATGTATGGATTATTATAAGAGTTGGATTGTTATTTAAATAAAATGTTTTTAAAAAAGGGTTGGACAGAAAATTTCAAACAGCATCTCAAGAAGACAAAGAATTATAATGACATGTGTGAAGACCTGGAGTTAGAAAACTAAAGGAGAGAAAATGATCAGCATTTCTCGAGCTAAAAGAATTGAAGAAAAATATAAACCATGAGTTGCAGTATTCAAAGATTCTATGGACAACACTTTGAACGATGCAAACAAGCATTTAAAAACATGAAAAGAGGGACCTAATATACAGAATCACTAGCTATGCCAAAATGAACTGGCTGACATTCACCTATTTGAAGAGGTAATAT
>NW_022105611.1:15098456-15109519 GCF_000313985.2 Echinops telfairi | reverse complement strand
ATGGACTTGACCTGGGCTGGGCTGGGCTGTTTTCTCAATATACAATTGCTCTTGTATATAAAGGTCTTTCTTATACACATGAGTGTCATGGATTTGTTTCTCTAGTCCACCCAGACTAACACAACATGAAAGCAAAATTTTGCTGTAGATAACACTGAGATGGTTGCAGTAATATATCATCAGGGAGCTGCCAGAAATTCAAGGTGAATTTAGCCAAGGACATATAGGATGAAGGCTATTGCTGCTGACATCGGATGATCTTGGCTGAAGGTAGAGAATACCAGAAAGAGGTTTACTTGTGTTTTATGGATTATGGAAAGGCATTCAACTGTGGATAACATTGTAAAGAATGGGAATGGCAGAACACTGCATTGGGTTCATGTGGAACCTATACACAGAACCACAGGCGGTGGTTAAACCGAACAAAGGCATAGTGCATTAGGAAAGGTGTCCCTTAGGGCAGTATCCTCTCACCATACCTATTCAATCTGTAGGCTGAGCAAATTATCAGAAAAGCTGGACTATATGAAGAAAAACAAAGCATCACGATGGGAGGACGGCTTTTAATGAACCTTTGATACACAGATGACACAACCTTGCTTGCTAAAAAGCCAAGAGGATTTAAAACACTTACTGATGAAGACCAAAGATAATATCCTTCAGTGTGGATTAGACCTCACCCTAAACAGAAAACAGGACAATGAAACATCATGATGAGCCACAAAAGGTAGATGTTGTCAAGGATTTAATCTTGCTTGGATCCACAATCAACATTTATGGAAGCATCGGTCAAGAGATCAAATGATGTCCTGCACTGAGCAAGTCTTCTGCATAAGCCCTCTTTCAAAGTGTTAAAGAACAAAGGTGCCACTGTGAGGGCTAAAGGGGACCCGACCCAACTGTCTCACACAAGGAAGACAGAAGAACGGACGTCTCTGGATGGTGGTGTGGGCAACACTGAGATCACCACAGACTGCTGGGAGACTGACGACACCTGTAGGGGATGAAATGTAGCTAGAATGCCCCCGGGGATGAGGGTGCTGAAGCTTTCTCTCACATACTCTGCACATCCTATTAGGAGGGACCAATTCCTGGAGACGGCATCATGTTGGGGGAAGTACGCATGCTTGGTAAAATCCAAGGTCAGCAAAAAGAGAGAGCTGACGCGGTGGCTGCACCAATGGGCTCAAACCAGGGAGAAGTTAGGATGGCACAGGCTTGGCACAGATTCCTTCCACTGTAGACAGTGACACTCTGAGTTGGCAGAGACTTGATTGAGCCTAACAACTACTATACGGAAAAACCAGCATCTGAGTCTCCCTGGGATTACAAAATCCAAAGAATCAGACCCAGTGGTGCATCAAGTTAACTCCAACTCAGAGGAACTGTACACAGGGTTTCGGAGACTAAAGCTTTATGAGAGCAGAAAGCCTCATCTTCCTCCTGCTGAGGGACTGGCAGGTTTGCACCCCTATCCTTGGGATGAATAGCCAAATGTCTAACCCATTAAAAAAAAAATCCACAGAAACAAAAACCCAAACTCACTGCCATCGAGGCAACGCTGACTCCCTCACCCGTCGTGTCACCTAATCCACAAAGAATACTTGCTTGAGAATGAAGCCACAGCCAATGTGTTAGGGTGTCATAGCTCAGTACCTTGATCTAGCTGCCACGCATGGAAAACGACCCCTGGGCCTTTCTGTTCCATCATCCACTGCATTTCCTTCTTTCTTTCTTGAAACTGTCTGTTGGAATTGGGCTTTCATCACTCAGAGCTAGGAGACCTAGCTCACTCTCTCCATCTGGCACACCTTTCCTGGTCTCCTTTTCCAATCCATTAGGTTGAAATCACCTCAGAGGCTGAAACATCACGTCTTCCACAAAGCCCTTGCATGCCCTTAGGGGGAACTGATCATCTTTTCATTTGGACCCCAAAGACTTGAACTCACAAGATACCGTGGCACCTATACCCCAAATATGCTAATTTACATAACTCATACATCCCTCACTGCTTTAGTCTCTTGAAGAAACCCTTGAGCCATGCCCACGTCACTCACGCCCACAGCACAATGCTGGCCACAGAGTAGGTGCCAAAGTTGAGTATGGAAATGAACAGAAATCATTTCCTCATATAGCACCAATGTTTATCCAAATGACTACAAACGTTTTTCCCCAGGCTAAAAATAAGAAGAACATTGCTCCTCTGCCTTAAAGAAAACCCTTTGACTTTCTCTTGCATAGGAAAGTATCCTTAATGACCTGTGGCTGTGTATATGAGAGGGCTCATGAGAGGGTACCATTTCCAGGAGGGTTAAGGCTGTCCCAGGCCACAATGCAAGCAGCTGCATTCTGGGACTAAAGGGAGAGGCGGGCAGGTCACGGCGTCTCACTAATGCAGTTGGCGGCTTTGTTCAAGTTCCTGTCCTCCCCACCCGCCCTGCCCCCATAACTCTCGGACACTGTTACTAATCATACTCATTCACATCGATTTTTCCCCTCATCCCTCCCTAATCTAATGAACTACCTCATCCCTCCCTAATCTAATGACTGAAATTAGGTGAAGGCAACCATCTGATACATGTTAGGCCTCACCCCAGAAAGAAAGACATCAAACAAGATATTATCCAAAAAATAAACAATCAACCACCTTTTAATGTCTCCATCCTCTTAACTACCCATGCAAATCAGGCAGAGTGATTCCAAATGGGGAAAAGAACGCTGGAGGCCCGGGAAGTTATGGACGGCCCCCGCCACCCCCTGGAGGGTGACCAGTGGGGCCACCTTTCTCTTGACCAGTCTTTCCTTGTAAGCCTGAGCCGATCCCTTCCCGGGGGCCAGGCACCGACCATGCTGCTGAAGCGGCCCGCCAAGGGCTTGTGGCAATTCCAGGTGCGATGGAGCGAGGCGCCGCCTGGGCCTGCATCATTTGGGCCCTGGACAGTTGGGGATCAGGCCTTGGTGACTGATCACTCACACAAACTCACTCACCATCACTAGGCCTCCCTTCCTAGTCCAGCTCAGTCTGGAAGCTTTGCTGGAACCTGTTCGGCCTCAGAGAAGCCCCCAGCCCCGCCCCTCTCCTGACAGGCTGCGCTGGCTTGGGAGTGAACCAGGGGTTCCTGCGTGGAGGCGGGCCTTTCCCATGGAAGCACGAGACTTCAAAGGCACACGTTCAATTTTCAACGCACCGTCTAGCCTGTACATGGCAACACTATGAAGTGTGAACGCTATCCTCCCGTCTCTTCCACAAACGAGGACGCTTTGTCTTAGAGAGGCGAGGGGCCCGATGGAGTCGAGCCTTGGATGGCTGTCACACCACTATCCAGACTCTACCTCTCTGTCCTTGCGGCCTTGGTGACTCTGTACTAAAGAGAGTTGGCAAAGCGGAGGACAGTAGGGCTATGTACACTGGCAGGTGTAGAATCTGTTGGTTTCAGCTGGCTTTACTGGGATCAAGAGTGCAGTGGGGAAGAGGGTCAGATGTGTCATCTACCTGCACGTGCTCAAAGCCGAGTGCTGGCCAGGGACTGCCCTCTCACAGGGGCCATGTCCCAAGACAAGTCGTCTGTGCCACAAGGAGCCCCGCATCACATCGCTGTGGCTCCCGCGCTAGAATTCAATTGTGGCGTTTTGGAACATTTCTAAATGTCCAGCGTTTCCAGAGGACAGAGACAGCCTGCCTCCTTCATGCTCCTTGAGGTCGGAGCTATGATTACAGGAACTGTGACCCTCGCCTTTAGCCTGGTCGGAGCCCATCTGTGCAGCACAGTCAGGCACTGCAGCAAAGCTCCCAGGAGCCCCTGCTCTCCCAGTAGACTGGGGGGAAGGGCTGCAGGTAGAAGCCACAGGGCCAAGGCTGGGAGGGAGGCACCAGTCTTAGGGAGCATGGTGTGCGGTTGACCGCCCAAGGCAGCTCTTGACCCGCACCCACCACACGACTCAGACTGAGTATTTCCTGATCTCTGACTTTTCTGAAGATCCCAAGAACTCCTTTGGGGTCCTGAGAGTCTCTCCCTTCTCTGAGCAAAGAGCCAAGTCAACTGGCTTTCTCTGGGCACAGACTGTGTACAGGTTTGATTCTCTTGCTGCCAGAGAGTCACTGCCGATTCAAGCGACCCTACGGGGCAGGGCAGAACTGCCCCTGTGAGTTTCCAAGCTGTGTACAGGAATAGAAAGCCCCATCTTACTCCTGTGGAGCGACTGGTGGTTTTGAACTGCTGACCTGGCACATCTCGTAACCACCATGCCTCCAGACTGTATGGTAGGCACGTGGAACAGATGGAGAAGAATGAACATCATCCATGCTGGCAGGACACCGAGTCTCCTAAAAGAGAGAGGTTTGGAGACAACAAGCCCTAACCTGAAACGGAACGGAGACTGCTGGTATACTCTGAGTACATTCAGCGCAGCGGGGCTGGAAGAGACAGGCATAGTCTCATGTGGAATGGGCGAGAGGACCCAAGGGAAGACAACACATGTCCACCAGATGCCACCATGCAGCAGACACTGCAGAGCATTTTCAGCCTTGGTCTCAGAGGCAATTTCTGGTGGCCTGGAAGGAGGGGTAGCATTAAGCGATAGGGGAGATGGATGAAACATGTAAGGCCAGCTTGGGCCAAGGCAGGCAGACAATACAGTGGGTGGGGGCTGTGTCCTTCAAAAGGCAGTGCAGTAGATCCTGTCTTGATGGTCACAGTTCCTGTGACTTGACTCATCCTGTGTTTTTGCCCAGTCTCTCCAAGCAGGTCAGCGTGCTGGCCCGTCTAGAAGCCCGGGCCTCTATTTGCAACAAAGGACGGCCCAGCTGTCGTGGATGAGATGAGGGGCTACTGTTCCCAGGTGATGACAGAACTCTGATTGGATGGTCACAGAGCAAATCCCGCTCTGGCTCTCTGATCCAAAGGCAGGTTTTAAACTCTTTTTTGCATGGTGACACAGAGACCAACAGGTAAGACCCTGTCGTGAAAATCCTCGTCCAATGTGTGACCATTGTGCCCTGAAGGCCGAGGGAGATACCAGGCAGCACGCTGTGTACAACACACTCCCAGCAGCACTGGGAGGACCAGGGAGAAGGCGGAAAGCAAGTGGGCTCTCAGAGGTGATGCCAAGAATCCGGGGAGGAGGTGGCACATAGCTTCCATGGCATCATGTGTGCCCAGCAAGGTCAGGGCTCAAAATATCATCAGCATCACCATCACGATGTCCTCAGAGCACAAGTATCAAGTCAACCAAATAGAGTATCAGTTTAGCTACAACTTGTTTGTCAAGCCCCGAAGACATACCAGGCACTGGTTGAATAACGAGGATGCAGTGACAATTCAGAATGGTCATCCCTGCCCTCAAATGGAAGACAGATGAGCAAACGACTAAAAACACCATGTGCAACAGACCTAGCATTATATGTTCAGGGCTAATTCATGGATGTGACCTGAGCAGGCACACAAGGCTCCATACTCAGCATGTCCCACACTTAGTGTGATGGGCTATTGGAATTTCCTACGACGGCACCAATGGTTGGAAAGTGGGGGCAAAGCAGATGCTTTTGCACACCCTTGAAACTCTCAAAAACCATCGAACAAGGGATCCCACTGTTTCCTTCTGTGCTGGGCCCGACACATCATGTCGGTGGCCCTGCGTGTGGTGAAAAGACTTTCACCGCTGAACACCCATTTCACCCTGTCCCTGGTGAGTAGCAACTGGCCTTCACTCAAGGTTGCTGCAGGCTCAAAGGCTGATCCCATCACCTGGACCTTTAATACACAGCAATGGGAAGCGGTCTCTCTGACCCCCCCTTGCTGGTCCTGCTGGTCACTGGAGCAGGGACTCTGGGGGCCCCCCTTACTTCTAGGTTCCTTCTCTGTGACGCAAGGTGTGCTTCATATTCGGCATGAAGTTTTCTGTTAATCACAGCCCAAAGCATTTTAACGGACAAAGACCAACCTCATGTTAATTCCTTGGCCTGCCATTTATCTACAGCACCACTCTGGCTCAACCCATCTCCTGTCCTCTGCAGGGAAATGAGTGTCAGTGATGCCACTTTATGAGACTGGAGACAAGAACAGAGGGAATGCTAGCGAGGACCTTTGCACATGCTCAGCACCCAGCAAGACCTCCATCAATGACAGGCATGATGATGGTGGGTAAGGTTGGGCCCTAACAGAGAGTTGTCTACCACTGTATTTCCTGATGATGAACTGGTTATACATGGAACTTCCCAAATAAAAGAAAAAGCAGAAATATTAAAAAACAACAAAAAAACCCAAACACTAAAAAAACCTCTTACCCTTATCAAAAATGATACTGTTGTAAAAACTAGTACGATTTAAATAATTCAACAGGGATTTTATGAGGTGGTTGGTAAGCTGACCTCTCAGAGATGGCCCATGTCCTGCTCCTTCATCATTGTGGGGCTTCCTTAAGAACCCTAACTGCACCTGCTGAGACGATAAAGCTGTGCTTTTCCAAAGTTAGAAATGATCGTCCGCCCAATGCCACTGATACAAATCCTCATGTCTCCTCCTATCGGAGTAACCTTCCGGAGCTTCCTGCTCATTCTGCGTTTGCACTCCCATCCCTGACAGTGTCCAGCCTTGTCCCCTTCTCCCCAACAAGTCCAAACGAAGCCGATCTCGCACCAACTGCGGTGGGTGTGATGCTGGCCTAAGTAGGACGTTTCGGATGTTGTGTAAATTCTTATCCACTGGTGCAGTGTGGTTCACAGATTCGGTCGGCATTATGAGTTAAACAAAAAGACAAGGAAAAGGTTGCCTTGTCAGGAGGTTGGGGAGGGGCACTTTTCCTGTTGCGCATACGCTGACCACTCTGTAACTGAACCGCTCAACGGAATGGTCCTGGGACGTCCCAACTGGGTACGGCCAGAGAGACAGCTCCTAGCCTTTCTTGCCGTGCATGGCTGTTTGTGGGGAAGGAAAATGCAGGAGAGAGTTGAGCCGGGTAGTCAGTCTTGAGTGTGGCACCTGCCCAAGTCTGAGAATTTCCTGAAATGGCACCATCTGTGCTGGAAAGATGTGTGCTTTCCTACATGTTGCAGGTTGCTTTGAGACCCGCTCCTGTGTAGCGCACACCTAGGAGCAATGTTCGATCAAACGATATTCCCTAAGGGCACTTCTCTGCTTAAAGTTTCACCGTGGCTCCTCATTGCCTTCCTGATAAAGCACTAGTTCCTGAGCCCTCTGAGTGTCGGTCTATTGCTCAGCTTCATCGGTCACCACACCCATCTATGAAGCCTAGCCACGCGAAACCATTCACAGTTCCTCAGACGGGAGAAAATAAATAGAGAGAAAATGAACAGCACTAGGGACGCAAGAATGACGAAGGCGTGTACAAGAAAAGGCGGAGGTTCTCGTACGATGTGACCCGGCTCAGGTGCGAAACCAACCCAACCTCCCCAACACTGCAGAATTGCAATGATGTAACAAATAATGACTTATTTAACCACACACAATTATGCCATTTATGTTAGGCTGCAGGGATGAGGAGAAGGGGTGCAAAAAAGGAGACTGTGGGGGAATTCCACTGCAGGAAGCCAAGAGATAATACCCCAAATTAACGAATAAAGAAACAGCACTTTGAGTGCATTACTTAGCAATAGCCAGGTAAACATAAGGGGAAACAGCTAGAAGTGACCTAAGCTATTGTCTTCTGGGGAGCAGGAACCAGGATTGAGGAGGACCAGGACAAGGGACTGCTATTCCTCATAACAAACCTTCTACTGAAATTTAACTTTTAACTATTCACACATATATCATGCTCAATTAACAATAATTAAGTTAACTTTTGTGTTTAACGTCACAGAGACCTGGCTTCAGCACTGGGTTTGATGGTAAGCTTACGGACACTTCATGAAGGGACACAGTAAACAGAGCTGCGGTGGGGGTTATGTTAAAGATCAAGACAGCTTGCTTTCAAAGAGTGTGAATGCCACTGATTAGAAGAACCATCTGGATTCCATCAGTGACCGGGACTTTTGAAGCCTTTGGGGTGACTGCTTTACCTGGCTCTGGAAATGAGGATTTTCTAAGTCAGGGGTTTGGCGGGTTAAAGATGAAAATTTTGGTGGTACAGTTTTGCTACTTGTCATAAATCACTGATACCATACACATGTATGTAAGCATATATATATATATTTTTTTCTTCACATACACCAAATCTTTTCTTTGCATTATGTGCAGAAAACATCGTTGTAGTATTCACTTGCTTTTATGTGTGGGCAGGCTGCTGGGATTCTTTCCCTTGGATGATTCTGTTTCATACCTGGGGCTTATTTCTGAAGAATAATTTGTTTGCATGCATTGTGGCCACCAGGATAGGAATTGATTTAACATCAAGATAGTTTGCCGGCTTCTTTGTGCCATTTAAAAAAAAATTGATATACTTGCTTGGTGAATACTGTGTAAAAAATTATTCCAATTTATGTTCAGAGAAAAGAACCGATGATGTATTATTTTTACATCAGAGACGAGACCAAGTGGGTTAAGACAGCGGTGGGTCCTGTACCAGCCCTCGTACTCTCCTGCTCAAACTGGAAGTATTCTAATTCACTGCATGAGTCCATTCGGACTCCTGGTTGACTGGCACAACCCTAGAACCCCGTACAACCCCAAACCTAAACTGACCGCCATCAAGTCGATTCCAAAGCACGGCAACCCCAAAGGACTGCGCAGAACTGCCCCGTGGGCTTCTGAGACGTGGACTCTTTACAGAAGTAGAAAGCCTCACCTTTCTCCTTCAGAGTGACGAGCGGTTTTGAACTGCTCATCTAGCGGTTAGCAGCTCAAAGCACCCTACTATGCCAACTGCTGTAAATTGGCGGAGGGCTGGACACTTATCGGATAAAAAAATAAACGATATTTGAGGGTAAGCAATACGAGTTGAGGAGTGGCTAATGTGGCTCAAAATAAGTTTTCTAACGGAAAAGTATACTGTACATCCAGCCAGCATTTATTCCTTCCTTCTGTCCCAAATCATGCTGGGTCTGTTCCTAAGCATTCTCTAGATCCAACCCCACACCTATGACCCCCCCACCCTCACCCCCGACACACTCCTGGGCTCATGCCAAGGGATCATCATTTTTAAATCTTAGGAGATATGCTTTAAAGTTTTCTTCCAACCTCTGCTAATGAGGTCCTTCAAATCAGGACCCTTGTCAAATGACAGAGCCTATCAGAGTTCGCCCTCAACTTGGCTCATCTTTCTTCCTTTCTTTCATTCTAGGAGAAAAGCGAACCGTCCTGTCTCTTCTCCTTCAGGCACACTCAGCTCCAAGAACTCCTCTGGAATAGCCAGAACTCCGCTTTTGCAACTTCCGGCTCCCCGGTGGGTGTGTGGGGACCCTCTGAGCCTGTCTACTGGAACTCCTAGAGCTCTCCCAAAGAGAGAACCCACCCACATCTCTGCCCACTGGCTGCCACTTTCTGAAAACCCAGAACTGCGCTGGGCGCTGCCTTCTTTGAAGCCTTCGCCACCCCGGCTTCCCCCAAGCAGAGTGCCTGGGTCCCAGGACTTGCCGAATCTGCTTACTCTGCCACCCTCCAAACAGGCTTCCTGGGTCTCCGTGGAGAGTGGGCCATCCTGCGGCAGAGCTGTGTGCCCAGCAGCAGTGTCCAGGAGGAAGGGGTCTGCCACAGAGGCTATCACACGCACCTGGCTGCAAGAGGGCAATCTCACATTTTAAGCAAAAATTAGCTGGGTTGTGTCACTACATGTTTACCATTAAAGACAAACAAAGCCTAGAAGGAAACCCACCAGCTCTGCCACTAACTCCCAGGGACATTTTCCTCTCGGGCCTTTGGTTTCCCATGTATGAAATGAGAGGATTGGACCACTTCTGGCTCCCTATATAACCCCTTCTAGATATAAAAAGTCTATTACCTGTTAATCTCAGAAACATGAGGCAACTTCTAAAAATTCATAGAGAAATGGAATTAAAGGATAATAGAGTTCTTCCATTTCATTTTGATGTACCCTCCTAAAGAATGGTTGACAGGAAAGCTATCAAAACACAAATAATAAAATACCACCCCCCTCCCCCCACAAATTAAAAATATACGGGTATGTTTAATAAAATAAAATTCAGAGGGATATGAGCACATGTGTACATGTGTACATGCACACATACATGTAAGGATGTATGAAGGGGCTTTAAAGAGTTCATGGAAAAAAGGAAATACAAGGTCATAAAGTTTTGCATTGACTTTTTGAATCACCTCATGTTTATACTGATGAACAGGACTGTCGGTAGAGCAAACAAATAGATCCTCAAGGACATACAGCCAGGATAGATACTCCTTAGCATCCAAGATGGGGAGACTCCACCTCACATGCTTTGGACATGTTATTCAGACCCCAGGACTGGTGGGGAGATAGTCATGAAGGGCATGGTCAGACCTGGAATTGTGTATGCTTTTTCTTTTTCCCCCTTTTTATTCAATCTTTTGATTTCCTTTTGTTTTGTCTGTTATTGTTGTGTTGCCTACCTCTATAAGACAGGCATGGGAAGCAAGCTGGAGGAGAAAGCAACGGGATCGACTGTTCTCCAGGGACTTGGGGGGAGGAGAAGTGCAGTGAACTAACAATGCCATAGACAGGGGAACAACTAGGGAATTAAAATCAACAAATGAGGCAGATGTAGAGATCCTGGGGGTGTTGGAGCAGCAGTAATCTAGCTGAGAGGAATTACTAAGAGGCAGAAGAAGGGCAAGCGTGATGGTGGGAAAGGAGGAAGGTAAAAGGAAACAGGAAAGATCTAGGAAGCAAAGCTATGGATAGAGGTATAAACACAGGTATGCACTTAAATATATTAATGCATAAAAATAGAGGTATTGGCCTATGTACGTATATTTATATGGCAATACATTGAGGACTTTGGGCCTCTGCTCAAGCCCTCCCTCAGTGCAAGAACACTTTTTTCTAACAACCTGGCATTCTGCGATATTCACCCTCCCAATACTATTGCTGCAGATAAAATGGGTGCATAAGCAAATGTGGTGAAGAAAGCTGATGGTGCTGGTTATCAAAGGATATAGCATCTGGGGTCTTAAAGG
>NW_022105611.1:15086704-15096919 GCF_000313985.2 Echinops telfairi | reverse complement strand
GATGGCAGTGAGCTTGGAATTTCGGAAGTGCTTGGTCTAAGGCAGGGGCCCGTGAAGCAGGCAGTGTAGGGGCAGGCCAGCTTTGGGGTGAGGCAGATACAGGTTTGAATATGTGGGTTCTATCATGTATTACTCGGATAGCTCTGTCTTCATCCCTTGATCTGCAGAGTGTGAGGGATGCCAAAACCCCAGGAAGGTGGTTTTGGCCACGTTCCATATTTCTGTGTCTGTTATCTGTCACAGGACAGATGTCACTCGCAGAATGCCTGAGAGCAGCATAAACTCTGACCCTGGCAGCAGGAGCCTGGGGCGCCTGCAGCACAAGACCCGCCTCCTGGTGGGTCTCTGTGCAGAGGGAAGCCCACCTCACCCTTGGGATGCTCATGACACCCACGCCTTTGGCCGAATGTGCCCATGAATCTGGGACCCTCAAAGGCCGCCTGTAAATTCTCATCACCCTGTCTCCTGTCTGCAGCAGGATATTCCAGGCATTCCTGGAGGGTGCACTCCACTGTCAGCTAAGGTTGGAACAGGCAGGACAAAGCCAAAGCAATCAAACAGCTTCCGCATGCGGCAGGTAATTACGGAATCTGCTAAATTACAGTGATTACGCATTGCCAAGGAGAAGTCAAAAGAAGTCTCCAGCAACTTTGTAGGTGGGAGGGGGGGAGTTTAATTAAACAGCTTCTTGCAACTGATTTAATCTCTCCCTTGGAAAAAAACCCCGAAAAAAAACAAAACAACAAAAAAGCCCACAGCAGGCTCCAAAGAGACAAGAGGGAGAGAGGGCTGGGGCAGGGGGTCCAGGGAAATCCCCCCACAATGGGGCTGCCTAGGTCCTTAAATGGTTCTTGGGGAGTCAGTGATGAAATGGGAGAAGGCAGCCTTTAGTATGTAAATCTAAGACTTAAGCTAAGGATCAGGCCCCCTGAGGTAAGGGGAAAGGGGACCCTGTTATAATAGTTCCTGATATCCTGCTGGGGCCTGGACCTATTTGCATAGACGCAGCCCAGCCAACTTCAGGTGGCTGTGGATTTTCTCCAGAAAGAATTATTCTGCCTGTGTCAAAAGTTCACCACCCCCAGACTCTTGTCATTTTGGTGTGAAATGTGCCTTTTTTTAGCCACCAAACACTGAAAACAAAGGCGTCTCTGCCGGCAGCCTATTTCACCAGCAAAGCTTTCTTTGAGGACTAATTAAGTTTAGATCCCGGATAGAACAGTACCCTTTGCAAGCATGGGGTGGGAGGGGGCTGGGGGACGGCAGACAAACGACTTAGACAGGGCTAAGTTCTGCACCCTTGCCCAGGGACTTATGTCAACCTTAAAAGATCTTTGCACAGAGGAATGTGCTTCTGGGGACAGGAGGGGAAGTGTCTGCTGGGCCACATTCCCAGGGGAAAGGAGATCCCAAAGCACTACTAGTTAATGCCTGGTTTAAACGTCGGATCTTTTAAGGATCTGGTCCTTAAAAGCTGATCGCACTTCTCTGGGGCTCATTTTAACGTTTCCGTGCAATAAACACATTTGGTCTGGGTAATTTACATGGATGGACATGGACTAATACTGAGATCACAATGATTATGAGATCATAAACTTAAGTGAGTTTAAAAAGAAGAAAAAGAAGCTCCTAGAATTCTGACTAGGCCATTGGACACCCTGACCACTGTGACTCCTCATATCCCACTGAGGACAGTGAAATCATCCAGACTGGGGAGTTGGTTGAGTGCATTAAGAAGAGCAACGGCCTGGGAGTTAGTCTTTACACATGGCAAGGTCCCTTCTATTAGCTGTGTGAACTAATACTGTGTGAACTCTATCAAGCCTGAACTTCTCAGAGGCTCAGCCTGTGCATCTAAAAATAAGAAAGAAAAAAATGCAAAGCCTCAAAGCCAGGATCCTTAGGAAGATTATATCTGCCTACCTACACGGAGTGGCCTGGGCCAAGGAGGGTTCGCTGTGGCATCATGTCCTGGTTCATTGTGACATTGGCCCCATCCACAGATGGCCAGGAGAGAGACAGGGAACCTTACCCCAAAGGGAAGATCTCCATGGCTAACTCTGAGTGCATCTCAGAGATTTTTAAATGCGAACAGTGTGGGATCAGAGGCTTTTCTTCCGGCTGTGGCAAATGATTAAAACCAGGCCTTTCTTTAGCAAAGAAAAATTCGACACACCCTAACGTTTGAGAGGCAGGAAGCTATCATTAAAAGGTCATCTTTTTCGGCCCAGACTTCATATGGTCCGGGGGAAGGGCTCCCATTGGGTATGCTTTCAGTTTGCAGCGTTGCCAAGAGGATTTGAGAATCCACAGGGCCTCATCTGTTGTTCCTTAAGCAAACATCTAATGTAATTTGAAATTTCACTTCATCATTTTGATGGCCGCCAGCAACTCTCCCCCAGCTTGTTAACCCGTCCTTTTAGGGAGGTCAGGGCACTGCTGGCGCGGCCAGAAAGGTGCCAACGCTACATGGATTCTCTCTGCCCACCAGTCACGAGGAAAATACAAAACAGGTTGTAGAGCAGCAGTGCCCTGCCCACAATTGTCTCCATCTGGTTTGCTGAGTGTTTTTTGTTTTTTGCTTTCTTTCCTTCTTTCTTCTTTCAGGAAACCAGTATTTTTAGAGGCGGTCTACGGTCTGAGTCCTGACAGCAGCACATGCGTGCGCGTGTGCGTCCACGTCCTGCAAGGAGGCGTGATAAGAAGGGCATCTGCAGCTCAGGTCAAGGAGCTAGCAGACTGTAAAACCACAGCCTACAGCCCTGGCATTGAAACCAACGCATCTAAAAAATAAATCAGTAAATATTTAGTGGCCACTGGTCTTCTGAGGAAGGACAAAGCCATTCACTAGCTCTTGTTGGCTCTTGGCAAACTGTCATCTCATTCAACCCTGACAAACATCCACTAATGATGTCCATGGCCCTCTCGTAGAGCACCTGGTTGAGTCATTGGTCTAGGGTGACCTTGTGGCTCAGGGGCAAACTTGCAGTGAGGAATGGTTCAGGAAATGGGTGCTAAGTCTAGGGTGCTACATCTACATGACCTTGGTCAAGTTTCTGCGTTAAAAGCAAGATGGCATGGGTCATCATGATGCCTATCTCATAGGGCTGTGGGAGTATTTAGCAGGCTGTTTCTTATCCAAAACTTAGAAGGCTGCTTGCTGCGTTGTAAGAACCCTAAGTGTTGGTCTCTGCCGTGATGAGGGCAGTGTACACGCTAACGGGGTGCTTTTCTGGATGAAGCCCTCGGGGTTGGTCTCAACTCAATGCCCTGCATCTGTCAGGGTCCCAGATATTTGCAAAATGAAAGAAACAAGCCAGAAGTAATGAAAAGCACACAAAAAAAACAAAACCCATCACTCATGGTTGTGGGGGCTCTGGTCCTACAAGATGGCAGACCAATTGGCCAAGAGTTCAGTCACATTTAAGCCAGGTAGTCTGTAGCCCCACCTCCACCTCCCTAGAAGCTACAGGTCTCTTCAATGCTATTATCGCCTCAGACTTGCACGAGGTGGGCGGAGCAGTGCTGGGGCCCTCTGAAGTGACTGGTGCCGAGATGAGCACTGACAGCAGAAGCGCACCAATTGGAGTCCAAATGCCCCGCCCCTCAGTTGCCTCGCCTGTCAAGATGGGGATGGTTTCAGACGGACTTTACAGGCTTTGGGGGCTGGGATGTAATGCTTCTGCCACTGTGCTGTTCCAAGGAGAGAAGGGGCCAGGTAAAACTTGGCCTTTTCTTCCTGGGCACCAAGCTCTGCGAGCCTCCCCCTGCCGCTTGGTGTCCTGGTTGAGTATGAGGTAAACACGCTGCCTAATGCGTCTCCTCTGGACATGGGAGATTGAGTTTCTTCGTTTGTACCCAGGGGATCCTGCTCCCCCGTCCCTCCTTAAATGGCCGAGGGGAGGAATAAAAAGGAGCAGGGAGCGAGCGAGGAAGCGGGCTTCACACCATCCCTGGTGCCCCTCCTAGGCTCAGTAAATGGCAGCAGTTATTATACTGCATGTGAAGGAGTGTAGGAAATTAAAAGGCTGCATAAACTCAACGTATCATTATTAGTCTTGCTCTATCTATTGCACAGGTCCTCAATTAAGGCATAATTAAAGATTAGCCAGGGTTACAAGGTTGGCTGCCCACCTTTCCTTCTTGGGTTGGTCTTCCGTGTTGCTTGTAATTTTTATTCAGGCCCCAGGCAAGACATAAAAATACACCCAAACACCAACTACATTAAATGCCAATGAGATTGCACAACACCTGAACCCAGAGAACACCGCTGTGGATTTGTTAAGTTGAAATCTCAGAAATTTCGTTAAGGAGGCAAAGGAAGTTCCCCTGGGGGAGGGAGTGCGAGGTAGGGAACAGGGCAGGCAGATACACCTGGAATGCTGCGAGCCAGGTGTAAGCTGGGGGTCTCACTTGGCCCAAGTGGGGCCCCTGTTTATGTACAATGAAGAATACCTGCCTCCGGAGAAGGGAGAACACAAGTTGCCCTTGGCAGGGTCTCAATAAATTTGAGCTGCAACCCCACCCCCAATCTCCTCTTGTGGCTTTACAAGTCACTGTCTCTACCTCCGAGACACAAATTTTAAAACAGCTACTTGGGAAAGGGCATTTGATGAGTCTTTGTCTTCAAAAGCTGAACCCCACTGCGATGGAGTCCATTCTGACTCACAGGGACCCCGCAGGACAGGGGAGAATGGCTCCACAGGGTTTCCAAGATTAGATGAACCACTGACTGACGGGAGTAGAAAGCCACGGCTTTCTCAAGCAGCATCTGGTGGTTCGGAACTCCTGATCTTGTGGTTTAGCAGCCCAGCACGGCGTTATGGCGCCAGGGTCCAGCTGGCGCAAATGAGGTCCAAGAAAGGGGGCTGAAGAGAAGCTGCGAAAGGACCCAGCAGGGCTCAGACAGGCCATGTGGACTCTGCCCACTTCTGTCCATTCATAGTCACTTATGCATCTCTCACAGACCTACAGACTCTCAGCTGCAGGGGAGTCCAACGCGCTCGTGTTGACAAAGGACAGCCGTCCCCTAAGACAAAGGCCCACACAAGATCCATAAGCAGACCTTGACCGTGCACCACGCAGGGGCGGTGCCACAGGGGTTCTCAGCAAAGGAAGAGTCACTGTGACCTGCCCCAGGCTGTGTCTTCTGGGAAATGGATCTCTGTCCCTCTCCCAGTCTCAGCTCCCTTCTCTCGTAGGAAAAGGCATGGAAGAGATGACCTTGTGGAGAAAGATGAGCTTTCTACAACCAGAAACCGTCTTGGAAAGCCACAAGCAGAGTTCTATTCTGTCCCAGAGGGTCGCTCTGAGTTGTCGGCATTCACTCAACGGCAGGTGAGGTGAGTTTGAAGGGGCCTCCCTCAAAGTCTTCCTCTCTGAGTCCATGAAACCTATGTCCTCATGCTAGGAAGAGTGCTTCTTCAGATCACAGAGAGGTTTCTCTTCCCAGCGTGACTTTGAAACAATGGTTTCACATACGGTCAGATTTCACAATCTTCGGGAATTCAGCCATTACCTAGAACAAAGCTCACCTGATCTGCTTTTATTTGCATTCATAAAGTAGGCGGTGGGAGATGTGTTAATAGTTTTCATGAGGTGCTACGGCCCAAGATCTGGAGTTGATATAAATTATGCTTTGAGTTAAAGCCTCCTTTATCCTCCTGGGAGGAAGAAACTAGACATATTATATGTGTTTGTATTTTTCCCCTTTTCTTCTTAGAGTAGAGGAACTTTTGATTTATTACACAGGAGGGGGCTGTATTTCATGACCGGCATTTATTTTGGTTCGATTTCATTATTCCTGTGCACTCTATGAACAAAGAAGTATGTAACACTGAAGGGTTTCTTGAACCTTTGGTGACAAAGGAAACAGAAGAAGGGAACGGAAAGTCTCTTCTGTTCCAGGTTCTTTTGCTCCATGCCCAGGAACTCAGGTAGGTAGGCGGGCTTTGCTCTGCCCAGTGTACTGATAAGGAAATCAGCTCAGAGAAGAAGGCAACTGGATCAAAACCAATCAGCCAGACAGAAGTCTGTTGAATTGTGGAGCTCCCAGAGTGTGTTCGGGTCCATGAGCCAAACTCACAGCCATTGAGTCGATGCTGACCCAGAGCGATCCGACTGGACAGAATCGTCTCTGTGGGTTTCTAAGCCTGCGACTCTACACTGTAGATTCTACAGGAATAGATGCCCAGCCTTTCTCCCGCAGAGCGGCTGGTAGTTTTGAACTGCTGACCTTGCAACAACCACCCAAGTCTTAATGACGGCACTTATATCTGCGGAGGTACAGAAAAAGAAAAGCAGAGAAATGGCTCCAAGAGTTGGGAATGGACATTAGCTTGGGTAAAAGGAAGCTATCTGGGGCCAGTGTTGGTAACAGACCATCAAACAAAGCTCAGACATACTGCAGGTTCGATTCCGGGCTATTGCAAGTAAATCAAGGATGAGGCTTTCTGCCCCTGCAAAGATCTACAGCCTCAGATACCCAGGGGGACAGTTCTGTGCTATCCTATAGGGCAGGGGTTGGGAAACTTTTGAGACAGAAAAGCCAATCCTGTCCCCTCACAATTTAAAATTATTCAAGAGCCATAAATATATTTTTGCAAGCAAATAAAATTACCATTATCTCCTCCCCGAGACCCCTCTGCAAGATGAGCCAGCCAGGGTGCAATGTAGCGATGATGAGAAATACAACTTTCCTCTAGTTCCTAAATGTTTCCTCCCTGCTCCCACTACCATGACTCGAATTCTATCTCGCAGGACTGGCTAGACCAGAGGAGGTACACTGGTACAGATAGGAACTGGAAATACAGGGAATCCGGGACGGATGAGCCCTATAGGACCAGTGGTGTGAGTGGCGAAACAGGGAGGGTAAAGGGAGAATGGGTAGGAAGGAGGGAACCGATTACATGGAACTGTGTGTGACCTCCTCCCTGGGGGACAGACAACCGAAAAGTGGATGAAGGGAGACATCGGACAGGGCAAGATATGACAAAATACCCATTTATAAACTATCAAGGGCTCATGCGGGAGGGGGGAGCGGGGAGGGAGGGGAAAAATGAGGACCTAATGTCGGGGGTTTCAATGGAGAGAAAATGTTTTGAGAAACGATGTACAAATGCGCTTTACACAATTGATGTGTGTATGGATTGGGATAACAGTTGTATGAGCCCCTAATAAAATGTTAAAAAAATAAAATCACCATTAACTGGATAACATCCTTTAACCTAGTTCAATTTTACTTCAGAGCCACATGCAAATACCCAAAGAGCGGCATACGGCTTGAGGGCCATGCTACGGGGTCACTCTGAGTCAGAACTGCCCCCGGGTAGTGGGTTTGGTTTGGTTTGAGTTGTTAGTCTATTATTATAGTGCTTTGGTAAGCACTTGTCGGGTACATGTTAGGCTTCTAATCACAAAGTCAGCAGTTCAAAGCCAACAACTGCTACAAGCGAGAAGGATAGGACTATGTGTTCCTATCAAGAGTCACACCCTCAGAAACTCATTAGGGGTCGCTCTGAGTCTGGATTGACTCCATGGCAGTGGGTTTCTGGTGATCTGCTAAGTGTGCCAACAGCATCATGAAAAATCTTGAAGTACTGTGAGAATTACCAAAATGTGACACAGGACAGAAAGTGACCACATGCTGCTGAAAAAATGGGGTCAACAAACTTGCTCAATCCGGGGCTGCCACAAAACCTTTGATTTCTGCAAAAAAAACCCCCAAAAAACCAAAACCAAAACAAACAAAATCCCATGCCATCTGTGAAGTGCAATCAAGTCAGGAATGCCCGTATGCATGTCTGACGGCTCAACGGCACCCATGCGCCCGAGCACAGGGCAATCAAAGCTGGGATGGAAACGATGACCCTGAAGCAGGCACAGTAACGTTTAAATGAGAACCGTTCATTTAACAGATTCCAAAGAAATGTCTGCTCTATTTGAAGGAGGGCGGCTCTTTTCATTTTCCCACAGTCCTAGGCTAGAAATCCAACGAGCTAGGTTTGAGTGTGTGTCCACAATGCAGGTTCATTGCAAGCACGTCACCCCGTGGCCCTTTGGCAAATACCCCCTACATCTCTTAACACGGTGAGGTTGTACACCAGAGGCCTCATTGAATCTGAGTTCTGTGATTCCGTGTGTAGAAGTCACTGAACAGAACAGCTCATTCCCCCCAGCGAGGGGTAAACGAGGTAGTACAGGGCTGCCTTGCAAGTTTCAGGTGCACATTTCAACTCTTTCCACTGGGCGAGTCCTTGGGGGACATGATGTGTCTTCTGTCTGGCACCCAGCACGCGTTGATAACTAAGAGATAAGCTTAGGGGAGGTATGGATCTTATCATTCCTGGTGCAGTATCACAAAGGCTATGGGCTTAGGAATCAGAAAGGTCTGAGTTTTGAAATGTTTCTCCGAGTTTCATTTTCTTCATTTATTCAAAAACCAATAAATAGTACCTACAGCTCAGAGGATTGCTTTCGGCTTATTATCGTCAGGTTAAGTGTTTTTATTGAAAGGAAGGCAAAGGAGGGAGACTAAATAAAGATCTGAAAGGGTGCAACTAGCTCCTTAATTAATCTCTTCATTAGGCTAGTGGCAGTGTGTGCATGTACCCGTGATCATTCAACAAGCCTAGTTCAAGAATGGATAAGCACAGGGCATGATGTTAATCGCTGGAAAGAGACCACGGGAAAGAATATTTACCAAGAACTTACAAACACTATGTGCCTAGATAGTTTCTGCCATAACCAACATCCCCAAGCACAAGCTGACACAACACAACACTGCCATCAAGGGTTAGAACCGCCCCTGTGGATTTCTGTGTCTGTGAATCTTTATGGGAGCAGACAAGTCTCATCTTTCTCATGTGGAGCAGATTGTGAGTTCTAACTGCTAACCTTTCACTTAGCACTCCACCAAGCAACCCACCACGCCATGCTATGGCTTCTGCAACAACTATCGGAGCGGGGATGGTTTCCATGCTGGAGATGAGAAAAGTGAGGCTTGCAGAGGTAACACAGCCAGCTGAAGACCAAACAACACGTCTAAAGGCTCGCAGCTGTAACAAAGTCAACGGGTTTAATAAACTAAGATGAAGATGTTGAATAACATGAACCTTTCAGTGATCATGGCGCTACCGCCAGCCACCCGGTAATGTGTGTTAGAGTGGAGGGGAAAGTAGGAGAGGCCACCCTCACTAATTAGAATAGCGTGGATCAGAATCAAGTTTGTTTATAAAAAGGAGGATTAAAATGACTATTTCCATTCCCAGGCGAAAAAGATGTTAATTAAAGAACTTACTCAATTGGAAAATGACATTTAAAGAATCATCTAAAAGGCTCCCTTTCTTACAAAAACATTTATTTCTAATTATTGCAATTTTCAAAAATGTAGTGGGAAACGTGTCCTGGGCATCTGTGATGTTATTATTCACCTCCTGTGAGTAAATCCACCCATGAGCCTCACAGGGGTGGGCAAGGACCCAGGTCTGTCTGAACCTTCTAGAGAAGGAAGAACTGCCTGGTGGAATCCCCTTTGCCCACTATATAGGAATCCAGCTCTGCCAGATTTGGGCCATTGCTTCTAGTTTGGAGAATAGTCAAGGATGGTAGGATTGTGCTAAAAACCTGCTCCTCACTATTTTCAATGCCATCCAGCGGTTCATGAAGTGTTTTCCTGACTGCAATCCCAGTGGGAAGCTCCTAAGAGGGTCCTACGGTCAAAAGGTTGGGGAAGCACTCCACATTATCTCTTCTCCCTCAGAGAATCACAGCACACGTGATCAAAAATTAATGCCCCATAAAAGCCCCTGCTGTCAGGAATCTCTTTAACCTTAACATTTCCCAAGTGTATGTGTCTGCAGAACCCCCTTATTCAGGTAGCACCCATTAACATCCTGCAGAGCTCATTCTCTCTGGGATGCTTCCTTAAGAGCACCCTTTCCCACCTGGGTTATTTCAACTGCCCCAGGCTCACTTCTCTGCCATCAGTCATCTCCCTGATTACCAGAGTGCTCTTTCTAATGGAACTCGGACCCTGCTTAACCCTACCTAATCAGAAACCTTGCCTGGCGGCTCCATGCTATCTACTGAATAAAGTGTGAAGTCTTCAACATGACATTTAAGCTTCTCCCTCATCTAGACTTGAAATGACATTCCCAGCCTACTGCTTTCCATCACTTACCCTTTTGGCTCCCTAACCATTCACTTAGATGTCAG
>NW_022105611.1:15066402-15086603 GCF_000313985.2 Echinops telfairi | reverse complement strand
GGAATAGAGTCAACATAGAAGTTGCAAAAACAAAACCGCTCAAGAGCTCCTGTGAAACTTCCACCTGGTTTCTTCAAAGGATAGCATCCAGCCTTTTCTCAAAGATACTTATTACCTACTTGGATGACCACTTAGAGACATCTGTCTTTGAGGGTTGTGCACATGTGGGTTTAGTCTACATCTCTCTCAGAACCTGGCACTAGATTTAGGGCCCATCAGTGGGTCCCAGATTTTTTATTTCGTACTACAGATCAGTAATTAGTTGCAAAGGTGTGAGAAAGTAGGAAGCACAGATACATGACATTAATGCATTTTTCAAAACCCATAGACCTGCCCAACACAAAATGTGAACCTATTGGAATCTACAGACTTCAGTTAATAATAATAATGTACTGATAATGGTTCAGCAATGTAGCAAATGTACTAGACTAGTTCAAGAAACTGTGCATAAGTGAGAGGGAGTAAGTGGCAACCCTCTATGCTTTCTGTATAATTTCTGCCATAAAAGGTGTCTTAATTTTTCATAAGATAAACATAAACCCAAACAACAAAAGAAAGCGCAACCTTTACCCATTATTATTTCATTTTTTTCCAGGGATATTTTAACAGGAAGGAAAATGCTGGAATAAGAAGCAATCCTGATGAACGACTCCCACCATCGGGCTGTCCGTTGTTGTGAGCAGATCCGTAGCGGACACACACAATACACTCTCGGGTGGGGCAGTGTTGGCTGTAGGCATGGCAAGAAAAGCCAGGAAGGTGTTGCCAGCTCCGAGATTTAAGGGCTTGGATAATAAATGCCTCTCTAGCCAAGCTCAGAATGCAAGTGCTTAAAGAGTGTTGCCAGACAAGGCTCCCCCTTGTTTTCATGCAAAAGCACAAGTGTTTTAGGCTAATAAAGCACAGAAATTGTATTCAAAACCCAAAGTCCATTTGGAATTCTCAGGTCTCTCTTCCAGTGGTCACGCCTTCTCATAGCCAGGGTGATAAATGCTCCTGTGCGCATCCAATCCCCAGGCTGCGGTTGGATTCTACCTGGCGTCCATGACTTTCTCCGAGCAGAAAAGGCTCAAGGAAGACACCGGGGTCTGTGGCCGCCGTCACTTCTTTTCTCCTTCTCGGCTACGTCAGCTGGAATGGAGATGAGTTTTCCTGCAGCACTCAGTCTAGGGAGGAAGGCTGCTCTCTCCACGTATGGCCGCGCTTTTCACAGGGCTTGAGAAGCCAGAATGAGCTTCCTCTAATGCCTAGCTGACCATGTCAGGGCTTCTCGATGGCTCACGGCTGCCTGATGGAATCCCACTCAAACTCTCCGTCATGATCTTCTCTGCCCTGCACGAACTGGTCCCCACAGCCTTTCTAGCATCTCACCGGGGAGGAAGGAGTGGGGGATTAGCCCATTTCACAATGATGTCTTGCCCAGTCATTCAGGAGAACCTTTATTCATGGTGTTTCCTGTGTTTGAAAGACTTGGCTTTCTCCTCTTGAAGAATGCATACTCGCAAGGATCGATTACTTATATATTTATCTACCTATAGACTTTATTGTGAAGATGTACAAAGCGGATTAGTTTTCCAATCAATAATTCATGCCCATTTTGTTTCGTGTCATTGATTGCAATGTATCCTACAATCCCTACATTGTATCATCACTTACCCCATTTCCTCCCTGCATTTCCTGCTTCCATTTTTATTACTTCTTCCCTAACCCTTCTGACTTTGTTTGGAGTACAGATTCTTACTGGGCACCACAGGTAGAATTAGTCTCTCTAGTCTCTGTGTTCCCACAGCAACTTGGACAAACAATTAGTAAAATAGGCTAACAATGACCAACCTCAGAATGTTGGATTTAAATGTAAATATACCTAAAACATTGAGAACATTATAGCATTTAACATACGATTGCCAGTTAACATGTTATCGTTGCTAAATAGGTTTTTGTTGTCTGCTTGTCTGTTTTTATGCCTAGACAGGTTTATGAGCACACAGAGCCCCGGGGTTATGTTCTTAAAAATCTTTCACTCCCAGCATAATATCAGGCATAGCAGAGGAGTGCGATAAATTAACTTTAAGACATGTTTCTTTTCTTTCTTTAGGGACATGTGTTTGCTAAAAATGTGTAAAGGAGAGAGGTACAAGGGGGGAAAATATTCTATCCTAACGTCACCCTCCAGCAATAACTCCCTGGTAAATTTCCTTCTCATCTCATCTCATATATATGTAAACTGATCAAAACAGGTTTCTAGTGTATCTACCACTTCCTAGTCAACTCTTCCCCACTGAACAGTTATACTATTTGTTTTCTTCTATCTTTAAACATTTGAAAATATGATTTTAATGGCTATCTAAAATTGCATCACATGGATAGAAGACAGTTAAGTTCACCAACTTGCTATTATTATTGGACATTCCAAATGCGTTCAATTCTTCTGCTTTTGAAAGCATTTCTTGAGCTGAGCTGTAAACTGTGCCCAGGAGTAGACTAAATCCTGGAAGGAACAGAGGGTGCCCCTTCCCGCTGCCGTCAGGAGTGGAGACGGGGTGAGCGAGTCTCTCGAGGACTCGCAGTCTGCGTGGGTGACCTCGCTCAAGAGGCCCCTCTGCCTCCCAGCCTCCCTCAATTTTCTGTCCCATTAACATTCCTCCTGGGACCTGGCTGTTCCCAAGGACAAGCAGCCATTGTTGGGACTCAAGGGCCCAGAGAATGGTCCTTGTAACCTGAGCTCCACCAGCTTGGACAGGCTTGGCCAGGTCACCCTGGGGACAGCCTGGTGACAGATGAAAGTGCGTCTCAGAGCTCTGGCTTGTGTTTCCAGTGCACAGGTGTGGGGGGATTATCTTTCTGACAAGCCAAGCACTTACCCCAATCTCTACAGCTGCTTTCTCTTTTCTCCCCGTCCCAGGCCCACCAGAAATAGCACCCTCAAGCCATGCTCTGTGAAAGCCAAGAACGGCCTTTGCTGGAGCCCGCTGGCCTAAGACAGTTACCAAAAGGACATGACAAATGGCCTCACTCCGTCAAGTCAAAGAGTGGCTGTTTGGCCCTTTAAGTGCCGGTAGGCAACACGTTCTCTCGACAGTGGAGCCTGGGAGCGACTCTCGGGAGCCCACAGCAGCAGCACGGTGGGTACAGTGACCTTGAGCTCTGGCATCACACAGACCCGGGCACCCCATTGCTGAGTCGTGTGACTTCAGGCAAGGTGCTTGAGCTCTCTGATCACTACATGAAACAAAAGATGCTAAAGCGCTTAGCACTGTATTTGCATAGCAACGGTGCTCCTGTTGCAGAGGGAAGAGGGGCTGAAGGTCATAGGCATGGGAGACACACACCAAGTGCTGCATGTTGGACTGGCAGGTGGACCTATGGGAGAAGGCCCAGACTTTACATAAAGCACTCAGGGCCAGGCTGTCAATGGAGAGAGTTGGGGTAGACTGTTCTGTCTGGGTCTTGGCTCTACCTGTTCCCATGCGACTTAGAAGCAGCCTGGCCCCAGGGTTGGGTGGTAGGCAGGCAAGCCCTGGCAGGGTGCCAGCTGGAACTCCACCAGAAGCAGGTGGTGGGGCAGGGTGGCCCTGGGAGCACCGAACTATTGGCTGTGAGGCCACCCCAAAGTGTTGTACAACTCAGAGCAGGTTCTCCCTGTGGCTGCCCTGACTCACTCTCACCTCACAAAGCTGTCCCTGCGACGGGCAGGGAGCTGACGCTGACATAACACCGAGCTCATTTTTGGCCTGTCTTTAACCAGCTTTTTTTTTTTTTTTAAAGATTCAACATTTTCTGAGTACCTACTGTGTGTGTGGAAAATGTGCTCCATGCCTCCTGCAGGATGATCTTGTTGGGATGTTCCTGACAACCTTGTGAAGGGTTATTGTCATTCTCCCTGATGCTGGGGTCTCTGCACCCAGAGAGCTGGGGGGGAGTCCCCTGTGGGGCTGCTGTGACCTGTAGCTGACAGCCCAGCTCTCTACTAGCGCAGAGCGAGGCTGCTCCACCTCCCCTTTCTGAATGGCTCTCTTCATTTGTAAGTGTGGGCACCGTGGGCAATGCAAGCGGATAGCCGTCCTCCAAGACCAGTGGGGCCAAGTCCCGAATCATCCCTGGGCCTACTGTGCTCCAGGTTCCCAATTACTTTCTTCACAAACTCGACTCGATTCAGACTTGCCGACAGGCTCCTTCCCCTCCTTGGGGCTAAGAATTCTTACCTTTCTTCACAAGACAAACATAAGGCTGCGAGGAGACAAATCATCCAAGGACACTTGGCTGCAAACTGGGGGCGGTGGGGATGTGAAGTCCACTTGGGCTGATTCCAAAGCCGGTGCCCTTCCACCTTTGTCTCCCAAGACACTCCCTGTCCGGTGGTCAGTGCTCAGGGCTTTCAAAGGGCACAGGGGCTATGACCAGATTTTCCAACACAACGCTTCTCCTCAGAATCTGGCACAAAGTCCTGTGGCAACTTTGGGGACAGATCATTTTCTCCTCAGCTCAGAGATCTCCTGCCACTGTTGCTAGTCCCAGAGGGGGCAACCTCAGCTAAGGGTCCTTAATAAATGTGCACCTTCGGGGGCAACAAGCACTCGCTTGTCCCCAGTCTGCAGATGGCTGCCCCCGTGGTGAACTAGGAGGCCCCAAGGGACAGGATGATTTCACACCCCAACGTCTGGGCAGTTTCTCTCCTGGAAAAGACTCTTTTGAAGCTAAACATCCAGGAAGGATTTTGATTCCTGAAAGAAGCAAGGCCGTAAAGGGAAGAGGCCCTTGGTGTGGAGGTGAGTGGCTGGGAGGGGCGTGAGCTACAGACTCTCATCTCGTGGGAGATGAGAAAGGAAAGGAGTAGGGAATAAGTCCTGTCCCTGCCAACCCTCATCTGCCCCTCTTCATCGTCTATAACTTCCTCTGAAGAAATACACCTTCAGCAAGAAGTCATTGCGGTCACGGCAATGCCAGTGCCCAGCAACCTTAGAGGGCAGGGTAGAGCTGCCCCTGTGAGTTTCCAAGACGGTAGCTGTTAGGGGAGTAGACAGTCACGTCTTTCTCCTGATGTGCGCCTGGTGGCTTCAAACTGCTGCCCTTTCAGATCTCAGCCCCACACATCACCACCACACCACCAAGGTTCAGCAAATGCTCAGCCTCGAACTGCCTGGTAGACAGCTTTACCTGTCCAGAAATGAGTATTTGCAAGGCAAGTTTGAAATCCACTTTTTTTTTTAACCAGAAGGGAAATTAACTAGATCTTTAGTGATACTGTAAGTTACCTGAAGCAGGCATGATACGCTAATATGTAAAGATACGTCAAAAGTCTGATGTCTAAAGCCAGAATAAATTAAGGCGGTTGGTGCCATTAGGTGGCACGGGCCAGTTCCGACTCAGAACAGGAGTGAAGCACTGCCTGGTCCTGTTCCATCTTCATAATTGTTGCTGTTCGGGCCCATGGTTCGAGGCACCGGGCTCATCCTTCCTATGCATCGTCTTCCTCTTTGTTGCTCACCCGATACGTTTTTCCAAGCCCCCTTCTCAAGGGACAGGTCTTTCCTGAGAAGGTGTGCAACGTCTGTAACCTGACCTCACTCTCCATCCTCACTTCTAAGGAGCATTCTGGCTGTGCTTCTTCCGACCCATATCTGTTCTTCTGGAAGTTCATGGCAAATGCGATGCCCGCCAACCCAGGGCCATGGCACCGATGCTTCTTCCGTCTACGTCTTCACTGCCCAGCTTTCGCTTGCATATGAGGCTACGGGAAATGCCATCGTTTGGGGGCAAGCGTACTTTAAGCCTCAGGGTGACATCATTGCATTTCGATACTTTATAAAGGGCTTTTGCAGATTTGCCCAATGCATAATTTGATTCCTTGATTGCTGTTTCCAGGGGCATTGATGTGGATCCAAGTTACAGTAATTACATAATTTCATGTCATTTGAATACATCATTTTACTGGGGTCTCATACAACTCTTATCACAAGCCATACAACCACTGTGTCAAGCACATTTGTACACATGTTGCCATTATCCTTTTCAAAACATTTTCTACGTGAGCCCTTGGTATCAGCTCCTCTTTTTCCCCCTCCTCCCCCACCCTCCCACCCTTGTGAATCCTTGATCAATTATAAATGGTTATTTTCATATCATACACCATCTGCTATCTCCCTTCACCCATGTTTCTGTTGTTCATCACCAAGGGGTGGGGGTGGGGACTTAATATGTCAATCATTGCAATCAGTTCCCCACACCTTCCCCCTACCCACATGGTATTGCTACTCTCAGTATTGTTCCTGAGGGGGTTTTATCTGTCCTGGATTCCATGTGTCGAGAGCTCTTATCTGTACCAGTGTAGATGCTCTGGTCTAGCCCGATTGGGAAGGTAGAACTGGGGTCATGATAGTGGGGGGTTGGGGGGGTGGGGGAGGATGCATTAAAGAACTAGAGCAATGCTCTTTAAGATATATAAAAGCGTAGGGGAGGAGTTAGCCTGTCAATCAGGTCGCAGCCTGATGACCTCACTTGGAGGTGCGATGGAGATACCTAGTTCTCTGGAGGCCAATCTCTCTGCCTTCATCTTCCTGTTTGCAGGCCATGTTTTCCACTGACCTCGGATCCGCATGGCGTTGCACCCACAGGCTTGAGCTCTTCCTGCCCTCTGCACCATTGCATGTGTCTGCATGAGTCTGCAGAGGGACTGATGGAGTGGAGTTGGGCTGGGCTGGTATATCTTCTGGAAACACAATCGCTTCTTGATATAAAGCTCTCTCTTATAAATAGATGAGTGTCACTGGATTTGTTTCTCTAGTCAACCCGGCCTACCACTCAAGTAATATGAGCATAGGACATTATAGAGGTCTAAATACAGGCAAGTATATACGTAAATACATTTGTATATAATGATAAGGAATAGATCTATGTACATATATGTATTTATAAAGTATTATGGCAGCAGATGGACATTGGGTCTCCACTCAAGTACTCCCTTAATGAAAGAACACTTTGTTCTATTAAACTGGCATTCCACGATGCTCACCTTCCCTGACACAATCGCTGAAGACAAAATGGGTGCATAAGCAAATGTGGTGAAGATAGCTGATGGTGCCCAGCTACCAAAAATTATAGTGCCTAGGGTCTTAAAGGACTGAAGGTAAATAAGCGGCCATCTAGCTGACAGCAACGAAGCCCAGATGGAAGAAGTAAACCAGTCTGTGTGATTATGAGGTGTCGATGGGATCAGGTAGCAGGCTTCCAAGACCCAAAACAAAACAACACAAAAAACTGTATCAATGGGAATGAGGGGTTGGGCAGAGTGGAGACCCAAAGCCCATCAGTAGTCAATTGGACACCCCCCATCAGAACGGCCACATGGGAGAGAAGAGCCAGTCAGGGTGCAGGGTAGCACTGACGAAACACACAACCTTCCTCTAGTTCTTTAATGCTTCCACACACCCCTCCACCCCACTATCATGACCCCAATTCTATCTTACAAATCTGGTTAGACCAGAACTTGTCTACTGGTACAGATAAGAGCTTGAAATACAGGGAATCCAGAACAGATAAATCCCTTAGGACCAATAAGGGGAGCAGCGATACTAGGAGGGTAAGGGAGGGGTGGGGAGGAGAAAGGGAACCCATCACAATAATAGACATATAGCCTCCCTCCCAGGGGGATGGACAGCAGAAAAGTGAGTGATGGGGGACAGTGGTGGGTCTAAGACATGAAAAAAATTTTTTTAATTATCAAGGGGACATGAGGAGGGAGGTTGGGGGGAAAAGAAAAAAAAAAACAAAACCAAGGAGCTGATACCGAGGACTCAAATAGAAAGAAAATGTTTTGAAAATGATGACAACACATGTACAGATGTGTCTGACACAATGGATATATGTATGGATTGTGATAAGAGCTGTAAGAGCCCCCAATAAAATAAGAAGAGCAACATCATGATACACAGAGAAAATTTAAAGCAGTTTTTCCATGTATCATAATGCTGCCTATTGGCCCGGTAGTGAGATTTTTGTTTTCTGTATGTTGTGTTATAATTAAGGGTAACAGATGGTAAATATTAGTTTTCTCCTCTATCCTGTACTGAGAATGCCTCTGTATACAAAATAGTCTGATTTACCAGGAATTTCCATAACAATAGACTTTATTTACACAACACTTTTGAACATGCCTGTTGCACAAAGGTCTCTGTGTAACACAGTGTCCCTGCCTGGCTGGAGAGCACGCTCTGGCTGGGCTGTCTTACGCCTGCCTTGGTGCAAGCTCACTCCTTCACCTGCCCGCTAAAGTCATGTGATAAGCTCCAGGGGCCTGTAGGCCAGGTGGTCTTGTTCTTCCATCAGAGGCAAGGGAAGTGGGCACCACGAGGGCAGAGTGACTTTCCAGCATCGCCTGGCTAATGAGGAGGCAGGGCCAGGATGGGAATGAACTGGTTCACACCGGCATGCTTTAAATGCCCATGGTGAGCCTGTGCCAAAGTAGTTTGGGATCCTTAACCCTGACTCAGGAAGCAAAGAAAAAGAAATCAGAGAAACTATTCTGACCCATTCATCCCTAACCATGTTTGCCCATCCAACCAAACCATGCTAATGAAGGTTGTCTCTCATCTGCCACATGCCTGGGTACCAAGGTTCAGCATAGACCAGCCTGCCCTGTCTGAAGGAACCGCCTGGCTTTGAAATGATACATTTCCTCTTTTCCTCAGCGTCCTCCCAGCCCATCAAACCACCAGTCACTCGAAAGGCCAGGCTAAGGGACAGCTTTCAAAGGGGCAGTCACAGTGCGTTTTCCTCCTCCCGTTGAAGGTCTTCAGGACAGCTGGCTGCCTTTGGTCTGTCACGGCTGGCGCCCAAGAACAACACTCGAGAGACAGGTCTGGGTATCAGGAGGCTTCCTAGTCGGCACAGGGTGTAGTTCACTGCCTGTTGCTCTGGGCGACTCCAAGTTTGTGTGTGTGGAGGTTTGAGTCCAGCCCAGAGGCAGCTCGAAGAAAAGACGGGCAATCTACTTCAGAAAAGCCAGCCACTGAAAACCGCGTGGAGCCCAGGTCCTCACCGACATGGCCACGAGTTGGACAGGAGCTGGGGACAAGGCCAAGTGCTCCTTATAAAATGTATCCATTCATCCAACACCAAATCAAACTCCCTGCCGTCCAGCTCACAGCAACCCTGCAGGGCGGAGTCGAACTGCCTGTGTGCGTTCCTGAGACTGTGCATCTTGACGGGGGCAGAAAGCCTCTCTTCCCTCAGTGCTCGAGGGGCTGACCGGGTCGCTCGCAGCCAATGTACACTCCACTAGGTCAACAGGGCTCTCGGCTCTCCTTCCAACCCCTGTAGGTTGATGTTATATTTTAGTCGAAGGATGAAGCAATGGAGGCTCAGAACAGATTGATGACCTGCTGGGATCACTAGGCCAGTAAGGGACACATCTGGGTTTCAACCTAGGCTTATCTGGCTTGAAGGTCTATCTTTCTTCCATTAATGACTCTTAATAATAATAATAATAAAAGTTAAATTATTTTCTTGTGGATTTCTATGTAAATTCTTCCCTGTTTGCAAACTCTGCTTTGGCTACCTTTGGGGGGAAAATTACAAGAATATTTTAGATAAACTTTTATGATCAAAATAAGATACTATCTATTCTCCACTGATGTCTATATAGCAAGTAAATTGTGGTATCAATCAGGCAATACTTACTGCGCTCTAACTCTGTGTGTGACGAGCCCTGGTGGTATAGGGGCTACCTATTATATTGGGTAGCTAACCATAAAGTTAGCAGTTCAAAACCACCCAGCGGTTCCAAGGGAGAAAGATGAGACTTTTTGCTCCCATAAAGATTTACAGCCTTGCTATCTAAAGGAGGCAGTGCTATTCTACATTGGAAGACATACCTATATAGTCTGGGCTTAGAGAAGTATGTTCTATACATAACTGAGAACCAAAGACAGGGAGGGGAAGCAACATGCCCAGGGCCACACAGCTTTGGTGCTCAGACTCAGACCCCGGGATTTCCCAGCCGCAGGAGAGAACTCACTCCACCACAGAGAGCAGCAGCTTCTGTGTATGATTGGATTGTGGTCTGGGCTCCAGGGGAGGGGCTGTTTGGGGGCCTGGCCAAGGACAGGAGAAAACAGAAGGAGCCAGAAGAAATTGTATTCCCAAACTCGGCCTCCCCAGCAAGCTGTACGAAGGCTGCCTTTACACCGGAGGAGTTTCTCATGCTCTGGCTCATGCTGAATTGCTTTATGCCGCAGCCATAAACCTCCAATGGGGGTGGGGGAGGCGTAAGGCTGACCCGACTTTAACTGTAGCTGTGCCGCTGTAAAGCTCAGGTTACGAGGATCACTCCCGGTGCCAAGGCAGTTTAACAAGTATGAATGCACATAATGTCTTCCAGTTGTCCTGCCTCCGCTCACTCAGAGGGGCATTTCTGGGGAGGGGCCGCACACACCACCGCCAATGTGGTTCTCATTACCACCCCAGTCCCCTCCACGCCCAGGAAGGGCCTGCTTAATCACAACTGCCCGACTGCCCAACCACCCATTCTCCAAGGCTGGAACAGGGGCTCTCGCACGGTGCAATCTCTCTACGAATGGCACCCACATCTCGCCCCTGGCCCACCTCTCCCCACCCTGTGTATAATCTCCCTTCAGGAAGATTGAAAGAATAACATCACCCACATACTCTCTTCCAGAACCCAGGGATCCTTAATATATTGTCACGTTTTATCTCACTTTCTGTGGATACTCCCTCCACCCACCCTTCCAAACCCTGGATACAAAGTTGCAGCCATCGAGACGCTGCGCCAACATGTACCATGAACGGTGAACGCTCAGAGGGCCGGAATTCTACCCACCTTGGTAACCTGGGGACCACAAGTCATGTCTCTGGATCAGTCACCTAAACTGTTCCCATCCCCTCACCTCCTACCGTGTTCTGCTGCTCCCAGCTTCTAGCTACAGGGCTTGCCCTTAGCAAGATCCCAGTGGCCATCTGAAGACCAGGGCCCATGTGCTGTCTTCACGCTGACCGCGGCTCTCTCAGGAGCACTGTTCACCCATGTTCAAAAGCCTTCCCGAGGGCAGGATGGTTTTGCTACTTATGCCAGGGCTTCCGGCCTAGCGCAGGGTTGGGCAAACAGTGGGTGTGCAGGTAGTGTCTGCAGAGTGAATAGATGAATAGACAGACAGTCGTGGCTGGGAATCCTCAAGCCTGACTTCACATCTCAGCTCTGCTACTCCTCCCTCATACATCGGAAGTGCTGATTTAAATCAGTTGGTACTATACCGCAAAAAAAGCTTTTAATATCGGAAATGGTCTTTAAGTTATTCTGAAGGCGAACCTGGAAAACTGATCAAAGGGAGCTGCTTTGGTTAAGGCAGGGAGGGAAGTCCAAATAATATGGTTTGCTGCAGTGGGGGTTTGGGGTAAGACAGATTCTCAGAAGAAGGTACAGGGAAATGTTTAGGGTGGGCGAGCAAACCCAGGGCAGCAATGAGTCAAATATAGCATGAGGTCTTGGAAATAGGGGAACAGGGGGTGCTCCCGGGAGCTCTCCCGCCCATGGCTGCATTCCCCATTGGTCAAGGGACCAGGCTCAGCTTCTACGGGGTCATGACTCGCAGGTTAAGAAGTTTGCACTTTAGTCACATTCATTTTCAGCAGTGGAAGGTGCCCTTGGTGAAATAAGTTTGGTCACTAGGGGCCTGATGTGTTTGAGGAGGGAGAGAGCAAAGCTTGGGAAGTACAGTGCAGAACAGGGTGTATGATCTAAACTGGACCCCAGGAAGAAGGGCTGCTGGGGACAGGGGCCACCCTGGGCTTCTCTCTCGGTTCGGTTTCCTCCTCTGAAGTGCTTTGTCGTTCGGTGCTCTTTGATTCTTTCTGCCCATCATTGGGAGAGTTCCTTCTGGGTGGGAGGGGAGCCATCGCTCCATGAGCAGAGTTAGCAGGGAGTGGAGGGGGCAGAGGCCTCCTGCGCAGTGATTCAGTGACCTGAGAAGCCGGTCCATTGTCCAGGCCTTAAAGGGCCACTGCCTCTTACCATTAACCCACCTCAGGACAAAGGCCATCACCCGCTCAGACAAATAAGCTGCTTAGCCAGGCCTCATGCATCATCTTGTCACCCACAAAGGGGCCTAACGGGGACATCTTAAAAGAACTGAGAGTCAGAGTGCAACTCAGCAATTTCCACTCAGGGGACTCAGCTAGGGTTAGGACGGATGGCCCTGTGTGGCAGCCGAATCCTGAATGCAGGGGGTGGGGCGGAGAGGAGTCTCTGATCAGTCATGGAGGCTCCCCTGGACCTTCTGGCTCCCAGAGAAATAGGGGTGTCCAGGTGACGGCTCTTACGTAAGAGAATGCAGCCAAGTGGGCCAAGACAGGCTGAATATCTGAGATGCAAAATGCTACTTACTTACTACCTGCCAGATCTTGGCCACCTTACCACATCGTTCTGAAACTCATTTCAGTAAAATAAATAACAATCAAGGATGTTTCCATTTATTAAAACTTCCCAGTAATGAGGTACTTTACACGCTAGATTTTAACAAAAATCTTATGAGGAAATCAGTCCCATTTTACACACAAGAAAAAAACACTGAAACTCAGAGGCTACATCTCTTGCTGATGCTTGCACCCAGTTAATGGTGGGGCCATAGGTGCAAACATTTGCCAAAGAATTCTGGTCAACAGAAGAGAGCCTCATAGAAAATAAAGAATGCGTTGCCATCAGGTAGAATTCATACCAGTGATGTGAGGGGAGTCAAACTTCAGAGCACCAATGTAATGCACTACACAAATCACCAGAAAAGAATCACACGATCATTTCAGTCAATGCCATTTGGTAAAATCAACCCCCTTTCTCAATTAAAAAAAACAATTCCAACTCTTAGTAAAGTAGAAATACAATAGAAATTCCTCAACATAGTTAGGGGTGCATATACAAAGCCAACATTCAGCATTATTCTCAATGGAAAGAGATGGAAAGCATTCCCCGAGAATGAGACAATTGGATGTTCAAGATCATCAATCTTACTCAACATTGTATTGGAAGCCCTCATCAGAACTACAAGGCAAGAAAGGGAGGTAAACGACACCCACATTGCTAAGAAAGAAGTAAAACTATCCCCATTTTCACATGACATGATCCAATATGGTGAAATTCACAGAGATTCTACAAGCAAGTTACTGGAACTACAAGGAACTGGAAGGGTGCAGGTAAGTGGCAGACTACAAAATCAACATACAAAAAGCAGCTGGTTTCCTTGACACGAACAAGAAGAACTGCGACAAGGAAATCCAGAACATATGATGTACGACAGCCCCACAAAGGATAAAATATTTAGGAATAAATGTCACTGGACATAAAATGCATCCGTAAGGAAAACCACAGAGTACTACCGCAAGAACCAAGAAACCTACATAAATGGAAAGCAAAAACATACTATCCTCATAGATCGGAAGACTTCACATTGTGAAAATATCAGTATTACTCAAAGCGATCTATAGATACGCAATGCAGTGCTGACCCAAAGCCCAACAACATTCTCCTTCAATTTTATATGGAAAGAGAGAGGCCAAGAATAGCTTAAACATCAAGAACAATGTAGAAGGCCGCATACTTCTCTATCTCAGAACTATATAGCCATGGTGGCCACAGATGCCTACCGCCGGGTCACGTCTCCCCAACAACCAGAGGTGAACAACCTGCTTTCTAGTCTCCTAGCCCCAGCACACAGTAGGTCCGCAACCGAGTCTGTGGAACCAAATGGGATCTGAAGGGTAAATGCGCTTTCTTGCCCCATTATCACTCCAAATCAGAAGCTCCATTCTCAGCTGGTATCAATGAGGTGTTGCTGTGCAGAATCTCTTGCTCCCAACAATGCCCAACATGCACCACAGTCAACCCCTATCCTGGACACTGGGAGTGCTTCTGTCTCCCTTATAAACTGGGCTAGTCTTCCAAAGAAAATTTTGCTGCCATTGAGTCAATGCTGACTCATAGCAATTCTGTATGGCAGGGTAGAACTGCCTCTGAGTTTCCAAGATTCAACTCTCTTCCTCAGAGCTGGCTCATGGTTTTGAACTGGTGACCTTGCTGTTTGCAGCCCAACATATAACCACTACTCATCTCTATTGGGACATCCAAATAAGCAGCAGGAGGAAGTAAGCAGGGCCTTAAGTACCCATGCTAAGAAGTTAGAACCTGTCCCTGTCAGTGCTGAAGAGCAAGTAGAGGGTCACTAAAGGGCACCTAAGGAGGCCTGGTGGTATAGTGGTTATGCACAGGACTGCTAACTGCAAGTCAGCATTCAAAACCACCACTCAGAGGGAGAAAGACAAAGCGGTCTACTCTCATAAGGAGTTTTGGAAGCTCACACCCCAGTTCTACCCTGTCCACCAGTTGGCATCAACTTGATGGCAGAGGGTGGTGTTTGGTTGATGGCATAGTAAGTTCCTTGCTGGAACTGCTGCTAATCCCAAGGTCAGATGTTCGAAAACACCAGCTATTCTGTGGGCGAAAGACGAGGCTTTCTACTCCAGTACAGATGTCAAGTCTCTGAGATGCACAAAGGCAGTTCTACTCTGTCCCATGGGGCAGCTGAGTCAACTTGATGGCAGCAAGCTCATTTGTTTGTTTTTAATGACACCCTGTGGGGCAGTTCTCCCCTGTCCTATAGGGTCACCATATGTCAGAATCGACTCTATGGGACTGGGCTTGAACATGTATTCCACCACTGGGATCTGGGCTTTGGTGATACCGTCCTGCATCCATTGAGGTGGGAGGAGGAATTAAAGAGGGGAGTCAGGGAGGATAGCCAGGATGCTGCTGCTGCGGTCTGGGAAGAAAAGACCCAAGTCATGTTGACAAAGTGGCAGGATTTTGTCAACTGAGCACAGATTCACTTCCGGTTTCGCTCATACACAGGATGGCAGCAGCCGGGTCACTTTTGGTCAGATAACCTCTTCATTAACTAACAATGTTCTCAATTCCGTGCCATAGAATAGGGAGCAGAGGACCCTGAGCACTTGCTGCGGTCCCTGTGCCTGACCTTCTCCCAGCTCGTCTGCCAACCCACCCTTGAGACGGTCATTCCTGCCCCCATTCTACAGCCAGCTAGCAGGATGAGGTGAGCTCGGAGGTCACACAACTAGTGGGGAGGGGACCTGGGTTCATGTCAGGTGTGTATGACTCCAGGGCTTTCCACCATGAAGAGAGGGCACTGGAAGCACACACATATGTATTATTACTGTGAGCAGGTGCACTAGCTTCCCGGCATTATTTATAGAAATATGATCTGTTCAGGGGAGAGGCAGTGGGGCCTAAATGAATTACCAGCCACTTTCCTCTCCTTTCAACTCTGAGGTGGGTGGGGAGTGGGGGGTGGGGAGGGGAACTGACCAGAAGGAAAAGGCATCTCAGTACTTCATCTAGTATCCAACACCAACACGCGGTTCCTGGAACGATGGGCAATGAAGGCACGGGGTAGGGGGCTCTTGCAAGGACTCCCCAGGGGCTCTGTTTCCAAGACTCCATGTTATGTTTGCTTAGCTGCTGCCTTGGGTTCACAACAGGCCCCCCCCACGCCCGAATCTCTAGAAACCACCCCAAGGAGGGTGAGATTAAAGCTCAGGGCCGCCTGAGCCAGCGCAGTTAATTGCCTTAGCTCCTTGAAGCCCGAAGGGGTGGGGGTGTGGGAATCTGCCTTCCTCTGGGGATTGCTAGGACACAAATATTTGGGTTCTGGAAAGGGGAGGAGGAAAATGAACATCTACTGAGCACCTCTTAAGTAGCAGTCACTGTGCTAGGAGCCTTGCCCATAGTATCTCGTTTCTGTAGCCATTCTGTGAAGCCTGCTTGTGGAAGAGGCCGCCGGGGCCCAGAGAAGTTCAGCAGCTTGGGCCCAGCCACACAGCATGGCACAGCTCTGCGGGTCTCTGAGCCTCTGTTGTGGCTCCATATTATGCTCTTTCTGAGTTTCTTCTGCCCTTGGTCCTTCCATGCCGTGTAAAGGAGGGAATGCTTTTATACCTGTTTCATCTCACACACTCAGATAACAAATGGTTCTGAGGGGGAGGGGGCAGAGAAAACTGCATCCTAACCTGGAGCCTGTCTTTAACCAGCAGTGGGGGCTCCAGCTGAGCTCTAACACCCATCCCAGACCTGTTGACAGGGGCAGGGGATGGGAGGCTAGGAGGCAGAAGGCTGGAAGAGATGGCTAAGAAGAAACTTCCTTAGGAAAGGGCAGGCAGGCAGGCAGGCTCTACCAGCAGGGTGGGATCCTCTAGCTGTGTCGGCTTCAGGCTATCATCTTAAAAGCCCCCACAGCAGTAGACAAAGCGGTGCACCCAATGGACGTGGGTTTACGCAGTGTACAGTGGCAAGCCAATAATAAATGACGTAGGAACTGGTGTAGGAGGGCTCCTGTGCCCCCTCAACTCCTGATGGTCTGGAGGAGGAGGGAGGTCCTGGTTGGGCACTAGACACTTGGCAATGCCCCTAGCGAACAAAGAGAAGCAAATCGCTGCTCCTGGCGTGCTCAAACAGGCATTATCTCGCCAGATTGTGATCACCTGCTTTCCCTGTCTTTGTGTTTGCGGTGCCTTTCTATTTATGGCAAGTGATAACATTTGCCATATGGCCAGTGAATTACGACCACAACTTGCAATTTCCTTTGAAAATAAATTAACGCACGTAAGAAAGAAAAAGTTACATTGAAGTGGGGTGGGCAGTTTAATGGACTTAATAGTGTAGGTCAGTCCACTGCTATGGTATTGACTGTGACTGAGGCACCCGCATGAAGGAGGCTTGGGGAATGTGGACCGAACCCAGATTTCAGAGCTGCTGAGAGCTGACAGCAGAGGGATGCTAAGAGAAGGCTCTCGCTAGGTCCCACAGCAGGCTGGGGCAGAGCTGGGATCAGAGGCCACGTCGGGCCTCTCTAGCTCAGGCAGGTCTCTGGGTGGGGACAAGCTGCATTTACCCCGATGGCAATGGGCCTGAAAGGCTGAACCGATCAACGGCGAGTGATTCCCAAACAAGCAGCCCAAGGGGGAGGCTCTAGGCTGAGCAGTTCTCTGTTCTCGGTGTCATTTTGCTCAAGTGTGCCGAAAGGCTCACTCCTTCCGCAGGCAACGTCCCACGTCTACACTCTGGATCAAGTGGGATGATGGATGCGGATGCGTTTGGGGAATGGGAGGGCTATGCAAAGGTTAGTTAAACTAATCTCCCAAACTCTTCTTGGCCTCCTTCCAGGCGCCTCTTCCACAGGCTGGGCTCTGGGAGTGTCAGGAGACGCTTTCAGATGTGGTCTGGTGACCGTGAGGGGCCCCACGGAGTGGGCCACTAGGCATTTCGAGGGGGACACAAGGCAGGCTTAGTTTCCAGATGTCACAAGAAGGGTACAGTGGGTCAACGCGCCTTCCTTGGGGGCTGTGGGGGTGGCGGCGGGGAGCTAGGAATTCCTAGACCCAATCAAGACATTCACCAAAAATGTTATTTTTGTCCCTTCTAATATAGTGGTATTTGGGGAAAATTAGTAGAAAAGGAGCTGCAAAGAGACTACAATTGTGTCACGTGAGTAACTAATTAGAGACTCCTGGTTCTCCCAGAACCTTCAGTTACATTAACTCAAAGTGCGACCTGTTTATTTTGCAAGGTCAGGAAGAAGCCTTACCTCCTAGAAAGCCAATGTGGCAATTAAATTAGAGTCACCGGAGTTTGCCTGGGGTAACGTAGGAAAAGAGGGCTTTGTAAACTGTACAAACACAGAAGTGACCCCTGGGTGGCTGTCCCCACTGCCCCCAATTAAGGTGGCACAATTGGCTGTCCCTAGTGGGAAGCTGTAGGTGAGGGCTGGCCTAGGTAGGGAGTTGCCCTGGTGTCCTGGAAAGGGCCGTCCTTTTAATATTAAACTAACTGACCACTACCACATAGGCGACCAAGGGAATGCCATCATCTCTGAGTGTCTCCCATTACCGCATGCATGGCGCTCTATTCCTAAGGCCGTGGGATGGGGGCAAGGGAGAGGAAGACTCTTTTCCTTCATTTTCACTGTAACACTCAGAAATGCCTGGTTTTATCTACGATCAGCCCTGAAGATAGAGCGGCGGACAGGCCTACTCAAGGAGCTTATAGATGAATGCGGAAACCAGTCCTTTGAGGAATGGGGCTCCCCAGACAGTTAAGGGGAACGTCAGCGTAGGAGACAGGAGCATTTAAGAAAGAGGGTTTGAATCTCTGAAGGGCTGTCGGAAAAAGAACTCAGAGTAGACTTTGGAGAACTGAGCACTCATCTTTTCTCCTCCCAAACCCCGAAACCTGTGACCAGCAGACCAAGGAGCGGCTTGCCTTGGCCACCTGGGCCCTCAGTCCTGAAGCAGAGGGGGTTTGGCTTTTCCAGGCAATCAGGGTGGGTAGATCAGCACACGCATTTCTGTAGAGCAGGGATAGGGAACCTTTTCTCTACCAAGAGCCATTGGGTATTTATAGCATCATTTGAGGGTCATACCGATCAAACATTTAACGAACTCACCCCTAATGTGATGGCTGGAACTGCTCCTCTTCGGGGAGGTGTGCCATGCTAGCTGGCAGTAATGAGTTCGCAGGCCCGATATGGCCCTCGGGCCGGAAGTTCCCTCCTTTGCTGTAGAGCTTCCCAGTTGATGACTTACATCTGTACCAAGCCTTCTAGTTATTAAGGGATTCCTCTCTACAAGCAAGGGAAAATGCTACCTGAACCTTGGGGCCTCCGTTGAAAAGGGGAAGGGTGGGGGCACATAGCAGGATAACCCATTTGGTGGCCCGAGTGGGCAGTGGCTGTATGTTAATGGTGAAGGAACAGCTCAAAGGGAAAGGAAGAATGGCTTCACAGCCCCCGAATTGAACATGTGGAGATCGTTGGATCAAGTCTGCTTTGCTATGTATATTTTCAACAACCACCACTCCCACCCCCAAAAGAACTCTTTTGGTGGCAAAACTCGACCAGGATGGACGTGAGACTCAGGGTCATTTTTATCCTACTCCATGCCAACATCCACTGCTGGAATGATGATGCAATTGACGACGACGGCATGCCATCCCAGCACTGTCTGGGAGCCTTGGGATGAATTTCCTGCAAAGCACTCTATTACCTTTCTTTCTTTAAAAAAAAAAATCATTTTATTGGGGGCTCTTAAAGCTCGTCTAACAATCCATACATCCATTGTATCAAGCACATTTGTACATGTGTTGCCATCATCATTTTCAAAACATTTTCTTTCTACTTGAGCCCTTGGTATCAGCTCTTCTTTTATTCCCTCCCTACCACACCCTCCCACCCTCCTGACCCCTTGATACATTATACATTATGATTATTTTCATATCTCACACCATCTGCTGTCACCTGTCACCCACGTTTCTGTTATCCGTTATTGTGTGTGTGTGTGGGGGTGCTATATATCAATCATTTCATTCGGTTCCCCCTTCTCCCCACCGTCCCCCTACCCTCATGGTATTGCTACTCCCATTACTGTCCCTGACAGGTTTATCTGTCCTGGATTCTGTGTGTCTAGAACTCTTATCTGGAATACGGAATTCACAAACATTCCAATCCCAAGGAGTTCATGTAAGTCATTTTTGACCCAATCAATGAACTTATTTTATAGGATTTTTCCTGGATATATATGCCCTTCACCTCTCAGCATCTGAAAACCACAAATATTCCGAATGCCACCATGAGTGAGTGAGAACAGAAACAACTGATGTCTCACTGCCAAAGGTTAGAGACTCCACCAGTCAACAACGCTGGTACAATCAGAACCCACTGTCTTTTGACCCAAGGGGGTTGTGAGGGGTGGTGAATGAAATTGTTGAGAAATTTCACACAACCTCCAAGTCCCTTACCTGGGAACCTAATACCTGCCCGCTCAAGTATCTGCAGCGGGCATGGAACGATGAAATTCAGAGCAGGGGAAACAACCCAAGACAAACCAACTCACTGCTCCTGAGTCGATTCTGACTCACAGGGACCCTCTAGCACCGAGTAGAACTGCCCCCTCATTGTTTCTGAGACTGGAACTCTTTACAGGGAGTAGAAAGCTTTGTCTGTCTCCCTGGGAGCAGCTAGTAGTTTTGAACTCCTAACTCTGCAATTGGCAGCCCCATGTGTGAACCACTACGCCACCAGGGCTCCTATTCACAGTGAAAGGAGACAAAAATCCCACCGGAAACACCCTTGCCA
>NW_022105611.1:15062808-15064897 GCF_000313985.2 Echinops telfairi | reverse complement strand
GAAAACAGTGGTTTGAGTTGGAGTCCAGAACTTGCTTTTTGTGAGCAACGGGCCAAGTCCTTGACCCTCACCCAGCTTCGTTTCCGGAACGGTTTCCGGAAGTGGAGATAAACTGGAACTCGACCACGATCATGTATATTCGGAAAAGCCACATCGGCAGGAGGATCTTATTGGATAGACATTCTCTCACCTACTCCCTCTGCTACCCATACTGCTAGTATCTGACAGCCACCTCGGACCCCCTTAAATATGGAACCCTAAGATTGAAAAAGGAACCCTGATGGTGCAGTGGGTTACTTATGGGCTTCAAACTACAAGGCCAGCCGTTCAAATCCTCTAGCCTCTCTGAGAGAGAAAGATGAGGCTGTTTATTCTGTAAAGAACAGTCTCGGAAACCCACAAGGGCGGTTCTACTCGGTCCTGATCACGGTCCCTATGGGCTGGAATCGACTCGATGGCAGCGAGTTTAAGATTCGAAGTTTGACTTCAGCACTTCACAAACCATTTCCTATTTTATCCGAAAAGTTTCTGTAGGGTAGAGATAAGCACCTCCTTAATCCTAGCCATTTCCCGAGCCTTTCAACTGTGACTAGTTGCTACTTTATTGAAATCTTCCTTTAAATATATCAACGATTCCTGGATGATTATCTTTGGGGGAGGATTAGCATTTTGGTAACAAAAAGAGCAACTTCTCTCGTTTTTCTTTTCCACAGGGACCATGAGCAACACCCCAGGCGTAATCTCTGCACTTTACATGGGGATTTTAGCAGGGCGGCGGTGAGGCTTCCCAGGCCTGGGAGCTCAGCCAGGGGCTGGAGTTGACACAGCTGTAGGTGGAGGGCCTCTGGAGGGTGGCAAAAGAGCACAGCCCAGCTCCTGGGAATGCGGGTTCTGAGCGCCCACCACTGGCAGCTCCTTCCTTGAGGAGCCAGAGAAGGAGTCTTGGTGGTGCAGTGGTTAAGTGCTCAACTGCTAACCAGGGGGTTGATGGTTCAAACCCACTAGCCACTCCATAGGGGAAGAATATAGTTGCCTGAATCCTTGAGATTATGGCCTTGGAAGCTCTATGGAGCAGTTCTACTCAGTTCTATAGGCTCACTGTGAGTCTCTACCACCAACTGCAACAGGCTTTATGTATTTATGTATGTATTGATTGATTGACTGATTGGGGGTTGTGGAATCTAAAGACCAGAGTGGCCACTTTTGTCATTTAAGGGACACTATCAATACATCTCCAGGGAAGCAGGCCTTTCAAGGAACTAATGCAATGCATCTATTTAGGGTGATCTCTCGAGCCCTTAATTGGTGAAAAGGAATAAGGGGTAGGGGGCTAGGGAAGAAGCAAGCCGGAAGCTCAACACCAGGGCCATTTTAAAACTCTGCCCCTCTCCCTTCTCCAGGTTTGCCCTGTTTCACAGGTGGAGGTTACTGTAGATCCTCCAGCTAGGGGGACTTGGCCAGGGTCATACATCTGGGATTCAATTGTCCAAAGCGCGCTCTCTCTCTCTCTCTCTCTCTGTGACACTGTGGCCCTTACGTAGTTGGTGTTGCTTGCTCAGGAATTCACCCAGTCACTCACGGAGTGAGTATTTCCTACATAAGGGCACATCTGAGGCCACTCCCAGAGTGTCGGGAGTGGTTTTCTCTGGGAAGATGACAGGGGCTTCACCGCCAACCTTTCTGTCAGTGGCGCTTCTCCGTCTGTGATGCCTCAGAATGTCCTGCAATCATCACTGCGTACAATGTTCAAAGGGGGACTCAGAGGGGCTTCGATGGCAGCAAGCACTGTAACTTTTAGAGTTGACCAAAACAATACAGTGACTCCCAGGAAAAAAATAATTTTCTACATCTTTAATGAGGTAAAAAAAAAATCAACCTAAACCCTGCAGGCACTCACTGGCCCCATGGTGTGGCAGAGCCTGGGGATCCCTGGAATTCCAGGGATACCTCCTCTGGCATTTCAGGGACAAGAGGCAGGGTCGCAGGGTGGATGACACTGCCTTGCGCTCGCTCGTGACCTCTCAGACCCCCAACGTGGCAGACTAGTAAGGACCCGGGCTCTCCCATCAGGCCGGAGTCACAGCGATCA
>NW_022105611.1:15052512-15062132 GCF_000313985.2 Echinops telfairi | reverse complement strand
TTCTGACTCACAGAGACCCTGTAGGGCGGAACAGAACGGCCCCTCTGGGTTTCCAAGGCTATTAATCTCCACGGGAGCAGAAAGCCTCATCTCGATTCCATGGCGTGGCTGGTGGGTTTTAAATTACAGGCCTTGTGGTTAGCAGCCCAACATGTAACTCACTATGCCGCCGGGGTCCTTGCATGGGGACAGGGCAGCTAAGATGCAGAGAAGCAGTTATAGGGAGCCACCCAAAAGAGGGTGCCAGCCTCCGGATACGGAGAGAAAAGGCTCTAGAAGATGATGGTATGTTTTATTTGTATTTTGGGAAACCCCCCCCTGGGATCCCCCACCCTCACCCCAGATAATGCAGGGCCTATAAGCCTTTTCGAAGGGAATGCCATTCAGGCTACAGATCTCCTCTCTGATTTTTGGAGAGAGAACGAGTTTGGAGATCAGCAGCCTGGCAGCCCCGGTTATCCCTCACTGTGTGTGGGAGGGGAGAGGACAGTGACGGAGGACCTACCTCGACCTAGAAGAGCCCAGGTCACTTTACCATGTGGCCTTATTTCCATAGCCCAAACCCAAACCATGCCAGCTTACAGTGACCCTTTAAGATATGGCAGAACTGTCCTATGGGGTGTCTAAGGTTATAAATCTTTACAGAAGCAGAATGCCTCATCTTTCTCCTGTGGAGTGATTGGTGGTTTTGAACCAGTAACCTCCCAGTTAGCAGCGTGCCTCCAGAGTCCACAAACCCAGGCTTGTACCTCTCTGAGTCTATCTCCTTCTCCAGAGCCTCATCTGGAATTCAGCACCACAGAGGCACTGAGGGAACACATGGCAAATCGACACCAATCTGCAGCACTACCTGCGGGAAAACAGCATCATTCCTCTCCCCCTAGAACTAAGAAATCTACCTCATTGCTCACCATTGCCCCTCCTGGAGGCTTGAATCCCCGACCCCAGGGCACCCCTACAAAGAAGCCAGCCAGCATCTTGCACTAGGTTACACAGCACCTGCTCAGGGCTAAACCAGGGTTCGGTCCGCTGGCTCCTGTGCACTGTGGAGCTATTTCACCATAAGAGAGCTAGGGTAGGGCTTGAACGCCACCTGGGCAGAATCACGTGTACCCCAGGGTCCCCCTCAGCTGCCCGGGCGTCAGGACAGCCCACGAGCGCTGGGCAATGCAAAACTCACGAACTTGCAAAAGCGGCGCTCGTTTTCTCAGCGTCAATAGGGCCACTTTATTACCTGTCTCTCAGGCAAGGCTCAGAGGAGCCAAAGGCAGCAGCAACTGATAGCGCCTGGCACAGCCCCCTGGCACGCAGTAGGTGCTGTTTACTCATTTTCAACTCTGCCAGTTGTTTTTCTCCGATGCATACCTCTGTATCTCTGTCTCTGTCTCTACCTGCAGCTTCTGTCTTTGTGCATCTGTGTGCCATGGGAATGGGGGCAGGGGGCTCGTCCCCTTAGGCAGCACCCACCCCAACCCTTGCCCGGCCCAGCGGTGCAGCCCAGCAGGGGCAGAGCTGCCCCAGCACCGCAACCCCCAGGAGCCCACCATGCACCAGGCCCCTCCTCCCGCTGCAAGCGGCCCAAGCAGGCAGATCCATCAGCATTGCCAACGAAACGGAAAAATCAGAACACCCCCCGCCCCCACCCCCACCCCCACCCACGAAAGTTAGGAAGAGAGTAGGACTTACCGTTCGCCGCGACCCCCAGGCTGGCGGAGCCACTTTTAACTAAGAATGAATTAGGGACAAACTCTTCCTCAGAGTCTGAGTCCGGGGTTGGCTGGGCCACACCGTTGCCTAGCAACCGCCTCTGGCTCTCATTGGCCGGAGGGGAGGGGGGCGGGGAGGGGGACTGCTCAATAGGGGTTGATGAAGCGGATGAACAATGCAAGGGAGCACCTGCGGACCACAAAGACAAACACAGACAGAAAAAAATAATGAAAATTGATTTCGAGGCACACGGGGAGGAGGGAGGAGCAAAATAAAACACTCATCAACGGGGGAGCGGGGCTTACGCGGGGCGATTTACTGCACACGTGGTCTGGGGGCGGGTCTGATGCCTCTGGGCAAAGAAAGTTCCTACAAACTCTCCCTGAAGCTTTGGGGCTTCAGCAACACAGGGGACAGCACGCCTACTACGCCCGTGGTCTGAAAATCTGGTGTACACTCTGTCTGATGGAGCCCTGCGGACGCAATGGTTACGTGCGGGGCTGCAAACTGGAAGGGCGGGGCCGTACCCCACCGGCTACTCTGGGAGCAGAGACCACCAAGCAGCGCCTGTAAGCCTATCCCCGAGGAAGCTCCCAAGCAGCCCACGCTAGTCGTCCCTCAGGGTGGCTTGGCATCCAGTCTGCTCTGCACCCCTGACTGAGCCTGAGAGCGAAAAGCAGCTGCTCCTCCCCAATTAAAGGCAGGGGGCTCACGGGTAAAAGGAGCAGCCGGCATTGGGTGATCGCTGAGCCCCTGTAAGCTGACCATTCTGTGATGTCAGCGAACTGAAATAATGTCCTTATTAATACAATTTGGGTCTGACAGGCCTGGAACAGGCTCTGGGTCTCCTAAACGGTAGAAAGCCAGAGTAAATGGCCCAGAGCCCTCCCCCCCCTACCCCCTGTAGAAAATGATAGGATTTCAATACACGAATGTTCTACTTTCCTAAGGATCTTGCACTCTAAGATTGTTCATTTCGGGCATTCTCTGCCAACTCCTTAAACGCAAGACCTGTAGCCATCTTGTTCAGTTCTGTCTCCTCAGAATCTAAGCTAGGGCCTGGCATGTAGTAGACACCACTAAATAAATATTTGCCGATTCCAGTGATCGGCCATACTAAGAGTCTTGAGTTCTAATTGTCTCAGATGAAAACATTCTAGACTCTGGGCCACTAACATTCTGTGAGCCCTAAGTCGGAATACATCGGATACCATGCCGAGGCTCTAAGTGTTGAGCGTTGCGTGGCTCTCGGCTTTGTATAATAGTTCTAGAAATAAACGCCCAGCTCCTCAGAAGGCGAAGGGGATGGACCGGGACAAGACCACTGAGCACGGGCAGTTTGCGGTCTTATCTGGGCCTGGCTTTCACATGTGCAGTACATCGCCCACAGGAGAGGGAACATAAGCACAGACATATAAAAGTTTACAGTACAAGACAATGGGTCCGCTCAGCAGCACAGAGCTGTGGGCTTTCTCCTGCCCATGTCGATAGGGTTTATAACAGGATCCATCCAGCTTCTCGAAGAGACCGAACCCGTTGGGAACACAATGTAGCCCAGACATGCCTTCCTAGGGTTCGGCCGGGCTCTAAGCAGGAGGTGGTGCAGAGAGCGGCTACACCAAACTCACAAAGCGTGTGCTTTGTCCACTCACTGCCCAGCCCGGCAGGATTTCGCAAGGCCCATGACTCTTCAGTCAGCTCGCAAACCCAAACACCTTGACAGCATTTTATAAGAAGGCCATTCGGCGGGTTCATAGCACACATTCAGTAAGAGTAATGGAGGCAGCAGGGGACAAGGAACAGCCTCTGGGTGGTTTCTCTCCCTGGGTTTTAGTTTCCTTACTGAAAACTTCAAGATTCCTCTCAAAATCATCCTGGGGGCCCTCTCTGCCACCACGTACCATCAGTGTTTTAGGTCGTGTTCTTGTCGAACTTTTTCTTTGGTTCTGGTACCATGCTTGCCCTGCTAGCTTTGATTTTCGTATATTCTTAGGGTGCGGTGCCTTTTGAGGGAAGCCTTGGAGCTCAACAACCCAGGATATGAATCAAAGCCTCGCCTCCAATTAGCCCTATGTCCTTGGGAAAAGCTCTCTAAGCTTCACGTCCTGCATCAGTAAATTGGGCACCTGCTTCAATCCCTTTTATATAGTTGTGAGGATCAGAGAGACACGCTACGTGAACACAGAGCCTGCTTCAGCAAAGAGCCCACAGCCAGCGCTCACCAAGTGTTTCTTAATTGGAATGAAACCTCCCCAGGAAGAACCCCATTCACGATTCTTTCCCCTTGGTCCCAGTTTAGGAAAGGTTTTGTATTCCAGGCTGCACTTATGAACCAAACACCCATCATTTCCTCATTGCTTATTAACCAAAGACATGAGCCCCACTCAGAGCTTCCGGGGAATCTGAGATAACCAGTCCCAAACCCTGCTGAGAGGTGACATTTTCCAACCACAGTTAAGAAACGTGGTGCTTGGGGCCAGGTGTCGGGGGCTCTTCCTGGGTAAACGTGTCAGTTTATTGTGGAATCAATCGCTTCAGCATGATCTCCATCACAAGCCGCAGGGACCCCAGGTTCAGAAGAGCACCAGGCCCTCCCAGCCCTGTCCTTCCACCCAATCTCCAGGCCTCTCTGCAGCCCACCAAGGTCGTTTTGAACACTCACAGAGGGACACGTGATGACCCCAACAAGGCTCTCCGTAGGTGCAGTCACTGAAGGTGTTTCTGCGAAATACACTGACTACCATCCACAGGTAATTTCCTTCCCTGTGCAAGTGGCACCCAACAAAGCACAAGCCTGTTGCCTTTGAGTGATTCGACTCATGTTGACCCCTGTGTGTGACTCATGTGTATGTCACAGTAGAGCCGTGCTCCAGGGGCCTCTGGATGGTTGATTTTCCAGGCATAGATCATCAGAACTTTCCCCCCAAGGCACCTTGGGCGCACTTTAGCTGCCAACTTCTCAGTTAGACCTGAGTGTCTAAGTGAAACGCCATTTGTCCATGGTTATTGTGAAGTGCCATCAAGCCAGTTTTGACTCCTAGAGGCTGCAAGTGACAGAGCAGAGCTGCTCCCAGGGCTGTGACCTTATAGGGGTAGACAGCCAGGCCTTTCTTCCACGGAGCAGTTGGCTGGGTCTGAACCGCAACCTTAGAGTCGCAGCAATAACAATGCCTTCGGCATTAGGACCACTCAAGGGACTTTCTCTCTTTGTTTCCCAGCAGCTTTTAATTCAAGCAGTGTCCAAGGGAGGATAGACAGAACAAATTCAGGGGGGTAGAAGGACATATTTACTTGTTACTATTCCTCTTCACAGGCAATGTGCTGCTGACCAATTCAGCACCGACAGCAGCAGGGTGGGGTCTCATGAGGAGCACGGACTCAGACTCCCACTCTCACTACCTGCTAGCTTAGTGACCCTGGGCAAGACACTTCACACCCTGTGCCTCAATTCCTCATCTGCATAGTGGAGATTTTTAAAAAACAGTACCTACTTCACAAGGTCGCTGGGAGGGTTGAAGACACTTAAACATGTAAAGTGTTGGGAACAGCGTGTGGCAAGCATAAACAACTGAAGGCGTTTGAAAGCACTTGGTGTCAATATATGTGTGTGCGCGCGTGCGCAGGTGGAGATGAAACATAAGTGTGTGTGTTAGAGACAAGGGGAACTTACTGTGGTTTTCTTTTTTCTTTTTTTAATTGAGAGTAGTTCATGATTGCAAACAGGTGACAGATTCTCTTTTATTCCACAAAAATTCCCTGAAGACCCACTGATTAGGGCCAAAGGTGAGAGGATACAAACCCCCAAGGAGCTGCTGGGAGGGGAATCATAGAGTTCTGTGTGTCCTTAGCTCTGAGGGGCCCCAGTGAGCTAGTAGGTTATGCACTGGGCTGCAAACCACAAGGTCAGCAGTTTGAAAGGACAATGTGGGAGGAAGAGGAAGCTCTGGAAACCTTCAAGGGCAGTTCTAGTCTTTCGTGTGGGGTCACTGTTCGTCAGAATTGATTTGATGGTGGCTTGTTTGACTTTTCTGGAGAAGTCATGGGAGAAGTACGGCCAGAGTGCTCTTCAAAGAGAAGGATGGCAAGACTTTGTCTTACAGACTTTGGCATGTTGTCAGGAGAGACCAGTACCTGGAGAAGGGCATCCTGCTTGGTAAAGTGGAGGGACAGCAAAACAGAGGAAGTCCCTCAAGGAGATGGACTGTCACCATAGCTTCAACCCTAGGCTCAGGCATCAGAACAAGCGTGAGGATGGTGCAGGCCGGGCAGTGTTTCGTTCTATGGTGCATAGGGCCACTGTGGCTCGGAACTGACTCCATGGTTCCTAACACCCACATGGAGACAGAAGAAGGTCGGATAAGTAAGAGCAAAATAGTGTAATGGAGGGAAGAGGTGGAGGGGGTGGGGGAGCAGGGTTCAATGAACCTAGAGTAAGTGAGAAAGTCTCCCTGGAGCCAGAGACGCTTCCCGTAGGAAGAGATGAGGCTTCAACACCAGGGCAGAAGGAAGAATCTTCTGGTCTAAACCCAAATCTTTCAAATGACTTCTAGCAACCTGTCGGACCTCCCCTTACTTCTCAAATACATATATATATATAACTAGCGGTTAAAACATATATATTTTAAACACACACACATTATATATATACATGTTTTAACCACTAGTTTCTTAGCAAAGGATCCCAGGTGGGGTAGTAGGTTACGTGCTGGGCTGCTAACCACCAGGTCAGTTGTTCAAATCTACCAGCTATTCCTAAGGAGAAGGATGAGGCGTTCTGCTCCCCAGAAGATTAGGGGAAAAGAAAGGGGACGATGCTTCTCGTAAGAACGGACTCAATGGCAGTGAAGGAACTGTGATGAGCCGAGTCGATGGCAAGCAGACACCCCTGGGTGAAGGAAGGGAGGGAGCCCAATCTATCAATCCTGTCACAGCCTGATGACACCTCCTTAGGGGTGAGGTCTTTTGTCTCTGAGAGTGAGAGAGTGGTCCTAGGGAGAACCCAGTTCTCCCTGACCCTTGGCTTTCTGCGGGAGCCAGATCCTGCATCCGGTTGCTTCATCTCCTATTTCTTTGCCTGTCAGCAGACTACTGATGGTGGATTCCTTTGGGCAGCCTCACATTCACTTACCTCTGCACCCACCAGCATGTGACGCATGCCCACCCCTGCTTCATCATCCCGCTTCTCTTCATCAGCTTCCAAGCCTACCAGAGTCACGAGAAGCCTGACTTGAACCCGACTGGTTCTACAACTACTTCTATAACCATGTCTCGATACAGGGCTCTTTCCATACCCGGACACCTGCAGGCATGGCTAGTTTGGCTTCTCTAGAGAATCTTGCCGAATGCATTTCATCTACTGCACTCTAACAGTGACAGCCTGCTCTCATCTGCATGGATTCACCACGCTTGCCTAAGTTTGTGCAGCTTCAGGGCACCGTGCGCACCCAAACATGGAGGCTGGCACCTCCTGGAGGGCAGGAGGTCTGCCTCTAATTTTTGGCCCTCACCCTTCTCCTCCACGAAACGTCTCCATTCCTCTCTGTTCCTCCTCATCACCACTGCCCTGTGTGCCTCACTACTACTCACTCATCCTGAGACCGTCACCGGATGGGCACCTCCCCCAGGAAGGCGGCCCTGGTGCCTCAAGCCCCAGGTTTAGCAGCCCTTGTGGGTGCTCCAGGGCTCTCTGTCCTTTCCGAGCAACAGCACTTCTCACCCTGCAGAGAATCAGTGCCCCAGTCTGCCTGCTGGCCGTGACTACCTCCTCCAGCGCCCAACACAGTGTCAGCTCCCCAGAAGGCAGGAGCAAACGTTGGTTCAGTGAAAAAGCGGGTGAAAGGCTGGGAGGGAAGAAGGAAGGAGGGTCCCGTGATCATGACACAAAAGGTCCACACAGAGGTGCAAGTGAGACACGCAGTTCTGAACAGCAGCCTCGGGCCTTCCGTACTAGAAAAAGGAAAACAGAACTTTGCTGGGAGGCTGCGTAAGCGCTTTTAAAGCTGGAAGATGATAAGACCAGGACAAAGAATTTGCTCTTTGAACTTCAGGCATCTGCTCAGTCAGCTACATCTCCTTTCCAATCAGCTCAGCTCAGTGGGGCGGTTGCCAACCCCCATGATCTGGGCCCCCATGCACATTCATGCAGACAAATCAGGATGCCTAGTGCCATGGTGTTCCTGGGTCATGATGATCAGCTGCAGGGAGCCCGGAATGAGACACTCTCCCATTGCATCCAGGGTCAAATGAGGTACGATGGCTGGGCAGTGCGTTTCCACATCCCGCCTCAGTCATTGAGTGGCGTGGGCGGTGGGGGTGGGGGCAGAGAAGGGTGGAGAGGACCCTTTCATGTTTGTTTCTTCTTCTTCTCTGGCTTCGAGGAGGAAGCAAACACAGTCCGAGAGTACACACAGCCCTATGACGAGGTCAGGGGGGGAGGGAAGCCTTCGGAGAACTTCTCTTGGAGACCTGGAACGGAGCCAGGTGCTTTGAACGCTCTTTTCCTCACAGTGCCCCACAATACCCGTGGGCAAACACGTACCCATTTTCAAAGTCAAGGAATGGAGATTCAGAGAACCGAAGTACAGTGAACCCTCGCCACTTCACGCTTCGACTTCCGCAGCTTCACTCTATCGCGGTTTTTGCTTAACAGCGCATGCTCTGTCATTACTGCCATTGGCTCATACTGTACATGCTTGATGCCATAAATAATATAATAAATAATAAATGATAATTGTAACGTCCAAAATGTTTTACTGTATTTCCCCTTTTTCGTTTAATAAATTGGGTAATACGAGTGTAATGGTGACTAAAGGGTGTTTTTTCATGTCCTCTATGCTCTAACTATGAAAATATTTGATTTACAAATAAGGAATCCTACTTCGTGGAATTTCATTTATCACGGTAGGGTCTAGAACCGATTAACTGTGATAAACGAGGGTTCACTGTAATATGTCTGTGGTCACAGGGCCTGCATGAGAACCCACAACCTCAGGGCTCTTCCCACTGAGCGGTGAGAAGTAAATTGATCCAAGTCTCTGTTTGGCTTTTCCATGAGAGCAGGGGCCGGGGACAGCCAGCCCTTGGGCCATATAAGGCCTGCGACATCATCAATGTACTCGTCACCTCACCAAGAGAAGCAGTGCCAGCCTTGACCTTCAAAACTGCAACCCACTGACACAGAGGTGATTCCAACTCATGGAGGCCCACTCGACAGGGTGGAACTGCCCCAGTGGGTTTCCAAGACTGTCACTCTTGACAAGCACAGAAAGCCTCACCTTTCTCCTGAGAATCGACTCATGGTCTCAAGCTGCTGACCTGGTGGCTATCAGCCCCATTTGTAACCATTCTGCCACCAGGGCTCCTTTGCAGCCATCACATGAGGGGTGAGTTAATTAAAATGTTTGACCAGGATGGCCTTCGAACGATTTCATAAATATTTAAATGGCCCTTTCCAGAAAAAAAGGTTCTCCCTTCCTGCACTAGAGCCAGTGAAAGATAGAGACCTCCCTATCAGCTGAAATACAGCTACAGTCGAAAACCCTCAAGCATCTTCTTAGGGAAGCCAGGGCCAAAGCCCAGCTTGGCCACTGGTTGGGGAAAACTTTCCTCCTCTGAGTCTCAGTCTTCTTCTTGGTCACTTGGAGCGACAGCACCTACTGCAAAGTGTTGGGGAGGGGATGGACAGTACTATGTTTGCAAGGAGCCCCGTTGTCTGCTTGCTCTGGGTAAGCACTCAAACAATATTTATATTTACATTAAAAAATCATTTTATTGGGGGCTGGTACAACACTTATCACAATCCATCCATCCATCCATCCATTGTGTCAAGCACATTTGCACATTGGTTGCCATCATCATTCTCAAAACATCTGCTTTCCACTTGAGCCCCTGGCATCAGCTCATTTTTTCCCCTT
>NW_022105611.1:15048871-15050722 GCF_000313985.2 Echinops telfairi | reverse complement strand
GGTCACACACTGTTATGCAATCTTTTCAGAACCTCTAAATAGAAAGCTTGATTAACAGTCTGACCTGGTGGAACGAACTCCAAATGCCCTATGAGTTGACATTTTCATCCATTTGGGAAGTTGACAGACATCCAGAATGAGGTTTGTCATCAATCGATATTTCACCTTTTTTGAAATGAGAAAACCACTTGTACACTTGAGTAACTCCCCTAGCACTGTCCTTGTGAGCTGTGTTGAACATCACAACAGGCATTTTTACCTGAGCAGGAAATAAAATTTCATAGACACATGCTGTTTTCTTAAATCAGCCATCACAAAAAACAAGGCTTGAGTGTAACTGCTTTTACAAAAAAATTCACTGTGACCAGAAAGAACCTTCCCAGGTGATGCCACTGGGTGCACTAACTCAGAGCAAGTCGCTCAATGGTCGCCTAGCGGGAAAAATATATACTATGAAAGCTCCACTCAGCAGAGCTTTTTCCCATTTTTTTGGGGGGGGGTGAGGGGTACCCCCTTGTATTCCTTCCATCCTTTCTCTAGGGGCAGGTCTTTGTAGAGAAAACAGGACAGGTCTGCAAGCCTGCCAACAACAGCTTTATGAATATGTCTTACTTGATAATCTCAACAAGGAGGAAACCTTATAAGGAAAAGGTCTCTGGTTAAGAGAATCCTGCGATCCAAAGAAAGAACAAGTCCAGTTACCCACGCTGTTGTCTGAATTGATAGCCATTTCCCCAGGGGTCCTTGCATTTGAAATCTAACCTCTAAGTAGGGCACGCTAGTTCTCAAGAAAGAGCTTGTTAGCATTCAGAATTCTGACTGTGTCTTTGACTTATACCACAAGACTAAAGCCAAGGGTTGGATGATGGACAAGTGTATTACTCTGTCAAAGAAAGCAAGAATGAACCATTAAAAAATGTACTTTTTTTAACACTTGGCTCAGCAGTCCTGAGAAATCCATCTAAATGCCCAAATGGAATCTTATTGATCTATATTAAAACCCTATCTCGTCTGTGCAGGTTCTGAGAACTCCCAGCCTGCTGGCCCAGTGGGAAGGGCCAAGTCCCTCTGTGAAACCAGGCTGTTGTCTGGGTGCTGCAGCGAGGGCCCTTTCTTGCCCCACAAGTCCCTGGATAAGTAGACGGGTCGCCTAATTGGCAGTCCTGTAATTTTAAAAGCTTGCATGTAAAAGCTTAGCCTAGTGGCCAAAGCACAGCAGATCTAAAAACAAACCCAAGATAAAGATACATAAAGTGTGTATGTGGGGGGATGTATATACATATGTGAGTATGTATGTATTTATGTATGTATACATGGAGGCCTACCTGGGTACCTCATTGAAATGGGAAACTGAACAGATAGACACATCCACCTGATGCACATTTGCTATGCTTCATCTCCTCAGTCTTCCTTCTTGAAACTCTCCAGCCCCACCCCCCACCTACCGCCTACACTCAAATGCATCTTTTTCTTTGTTTCGGGCCAACCTCCTATCCATTTTCTCTTAACAGGGCAGTCGGTTGCTTCACCGATTAAAGAGACTCCTCCTCCGTTCTGATGGGGAAGAAAGGTGGCGTCACCGGCTGATGTGAATGGGAAGCCAGGCCCTGCTCTGCCCTGGTTCCCGTGCCCTGCTTGCACAGCCGACTGCGACCAGGGCTGTGTGCTGCTGCTCTCAGTTGCCTGGCCTGGTCTCAGCCCAGTCAAGGCTTGTAGGACCGTTCCCATATGATTGGAAACAGTCAAAACCTATTCCTGACAAGCAGTGCAGAGTTGGAATTTTGGGTTCTGTGTGTGCCTTTGGAAGAGGATATGAGACAACAGTGAAGGGTGAGAAGATGGGCAAGTTTC
>NW_022105611.1:15045971-15048164 GCF_000313985.2 Echinops telfairi | reverse complement strand
GAGGGAAGGGGGAGCGGAAAAATGAGGAGCTGATGCCAAGGGCTTAGGTGGAGAGCAAATGTTTTGAGAATGATGAGGGCAATGAATGTACAAATGTGCTTTACACAGTTGACGTATGTATGGATTGTGATAAGAGTTGTATGAGCCCCTAATAAAATGATTAAAAAAAAGAAATGCATTTCAACAATAAGTATCACTGTTTTGAGCAATTTTTAATTGTTAAATATGCAACTGTGCCTACAATGAACACATACAGTAGTTTTTCTATTTTTTAAAGTCTTTTTTTTTGAAACCAGGAGAAACAAATAATAGAGCTTAGAGCATGTGGCCCCCAGTAGAGGTTAAAGTGCAAGGTTGGCGGCACAGGGAGACAGGGTCTCACGGCCTGACGGTGGTAGCAGAATTGGTCTAAGTGGAGTCTTTAGCTTGAAACCTTTCCACTGAGCAGTTCTACTTCTATGAACCTACCAATGGTCATGACTTGTGAGGAAAACATGTGTTCAAGGATATTCATCACACTATCATTTATAATACTAAAGAAACAAAACAAACCTCTTGAACAGAAAAAAAAACAAACCCTTACTGCTAGAAAGTGACCGATTGTGTAAATAGAATTCTGATGATGCTGGCAGGCAAGTGTGTGACTGCTACGTTAGAGTGGGCAGTTCAAACTCACCAGCCACTCTGAGGGGGAAAAGATGAGGCTGATTGCTCCTGGAAAGAGGTACAGCCTCGGACCCCCTACTTTAGGGCCATGATGAGTTGGAATCCACTCGTGCTAGTGGGTTTTTTACCCTGTAATTTAAGGCAGAGTCATACAAGGCCAGTCATATTGCATGTCTCTCGGTGCCATGTCGGTGAAGAATGGTTAGTGATGTAGGAAAGAGGGTGTGTGTGTGTGTGTGTGTGTGTGTGTGTGTGTGTGTGTATAAAGCAAGATGCAAAACTGTATTCTGAATAACCCCAAGTTTTACTAAAACATGTGTCTATATGTCTGTGATCTGCACCCACACGTTAATAAGTTACCGTATGGCAGAAGAATTATGGAAGGATTTCCGTTTTTCGAGGAATAAGTGTGATAAGGAAAAGCAACGTTATTTTAAAGAGAAGAAAACTCCCACAGAAAGGCAGGAGAAAGAACAGTTTCCGGGTTCAGGCTTGCCGTTTCCAGTCTATCAAATCCTGTGAGCTTTCCTCCTAGGCGGGCAGCTCCCACTAAGTCCACTCTGCGTGACAGTGGTCATTTCCAGAAGCGGGGCCGGGGCCATCTGTCTCTGTGACTTATGCTGGGAAAACAGGGCACAGTCACTTTCTCAGGCACGGCTTGTTTGCTCCTCAGCTCGCCTCCTCACAGGTTCTCAGGGTCTTTATTGTTTTAAAAAACATGCGCGGAGAAAGGCCCTCTGTTCTCACCTGAGGAAGCATGAACCCTGGTGCAGCTCCCTCTCATGTTGACAGAGAAGGCCGGTTCCCCCGTCTTTCTTTCTGGTTGTCCTAGACGGAGTTGTCCCCCCACCGCTATCCGCCCACCCCTACCCCAAACACGTGTCATGTCTGGGTCACGGATTCTTAGTTGTTTGACACTATCTGCAATGACCGATCACACCTGGCAGTTTGGCAATGATATCGTCATTTCCTCCTGGTGTGATCTGATGCGATCAGTCCTGATCTACTGTCAGGGGGCTCAGGAGGGTGAGATGCAATACCTTTATTCCGGTCACAGCCCTGAGCTGACACAAGTGGAGTTTTCCTGGGGTGTGATTGGCATTGCTTTTGAACTGAGAAGAGATCAGAGAAGAGAGCAGCAGAGGGACAATGGCCTGACTACTGCCCACAAAGAGGAGACGGGAGTGGACTGAGTCCTTGGGACCCTGGGTCCCTGGAATGAGAAACTCCTAGAGCCAGGCAGGAAGAAAAAGCCTCCTATCCATTCCCCAGAGAGATTGCACCGATTGACATGACACCCCCCCCCCACCCCCAGCAGGTTATGAGGGCGCAGCTTTCTCCACCTCTTGGGATCAGTTGGGCGTGTTTGATTTGCATTCCTCTGATGCCTAATGAAAGAGCACTCACAGCTGGCTTAGTGGTTGTGCTTTGGGCTGTGATCCCCAAGGTCGGCAGTTTGAAACCACCAGATGCTACATGGGTGGGGGGAAGAAGGGCTTTCTATTTCCATAGACAGTTTCGGTCTCA
>NW_022105611.1:15042079-15045350 GCF_000313985.2 Echinops telfairi | reverse complement strand
GCAGCACATTCATGCCAGGGATGGAGGGATGCCAAGGAAGCTTCTAAGCTGGAGGGGTGTGAGCAAGAGGAGAGCACCAGGGTAGAGGGGCGTAAACGCCGGCAAACCAACAGCCACGAGGCAGATGTCTTTTCATTAGCTGGTCCTTGAGGGCAGGTAGGACTCACTCATGTCCACGTATCAAAGGCCCACACAGTGGTTTCACGTGGAGTGGGTCCCCGTTACATCTGAGCGTCTACTACTTCAATCGATGAACTACTGATAGAAACAACCTCCACCTGTGAATCGTACGGACTGCTGCTTATGCCATATTTTCACACCTGTGACCTCCTTTGTTCCTTCCCACATCTGAGTGAGGAACGACCCATCCTTCCATGTCACAGATAGAGAGTTTAAGACTGGGAGAGGTGGTGTGAGATGTGCAGAGACACACAGCTAGACAGGGGCTAAGTGGGACTCCAAGCAAGGGCAGGGACAGCCAATTAGAGCTGGACTGAAAACTGGTTGAAATGTCAAGCAGGTTGCTTAGTCTTTTAGATCCTTAAGATCTGGCCCCAACTGTCAGGTGGCTTATTGGGTGACACGGAGGGCTACTGACCACAAGGTCAGCAGTTTGAATCCACCAGCCACTCGACAGGGAAAAGGCGTGACTTCCTACTCCTGTAAAGAGTTACCATCTTGGAAGCCCACTAGGGCGTTCTAGCCGGTACTACGGGGTCACCAGGAGTCGGAATCCACTCCATGGCAGTGAGTGTGAGCTGAGCGAGGAATAAGTGAATGAGATCCTCTTCCCATGGTGCCTAGAAATGGCCTGGCATAACAGCGAGCGTGCCTCCTTTATTACCAACCACACAGCCCACGGAGGCAGCCTGGCTTCGGTGTCAGGCTACAAGAATGGCATGCGGGCAGCTTCTAACTTCCTTTGATTTCACAGGAAAAGGGAAGAATCAAACCCCGTATGAGCCCAAGGTCGATTCCTATGAGGCAGAGGCTCCATCAACATGCCTTTGCCCTCCAAGCTCTTTACCAGCTCTGGAAAACTATCCTCCCAGGGCTCTCTGCTTCTCTGCTGGCCACTACCATCTGGTGCAATTACAGTCCCTGCTCAGGATTGCGGAGTTTATTAGAAAAACTAACAGGATATAATTCAGGGTCAGGTCAGGAGTGTCTTTTCTCAGCTAAGGCTGAAGGAGGCCAAAACGCATTATTTTAATGCCAGGGAGTCAGGGCTATCAGGAGAAGGACGAAGGAAAGGCTGGTCGGGGAGGCGAATGGGATGCCTGCAGAGCTCCAGTTTTCAACTGGCCCCCAGGCTTCTTCAGGGTCTTCTAGCGGATCGCCCAGCTGCTACCTCAACGTGGCGGCCTACCAAGGCTTCCAGAGGTTAAATTAGGGTCCGACAGAGAGACCACCTTTCATGGGAACAAAGGAGCGGGAGGGCCCAGGAAGCTGTATTATCTCCTGTGTCCAAATCTGCTGGCAAACAAGGCCAAGGAGCCACTGAAATTTACAGCAGGTCTCGAACCATCTGGTGGCAGAGTGCGCAGCTCAACAGGAGGCTCGGGCTTGACCCTTCTGCACTGAGATTTGAGTCAGAAAACTCTTCCAGACAGTTGTTTGCAAAGTCATTTATTACTTTCTGAGGTCTCGCTCTCGCGCTCTCTCTCTCTCTCTCTCTCTCTCACACACACACACACACACATAATTACATGTGTGTGTGTATACATATATTAAAAGTTATATCAAATATATATAACTTCCCTTCCTATTCCACACCCACTCAATTTACACAGCTGCAAAATTCCAGGCCCCAAGACAAAGGAAGAGCCTACTGGATTGCCCAGCCCTGCTTTTACGGGAGGGAAGGTGGCGGTAGGAGAAAGGTGCCAGAGACTGCTATGGAGGGGACAGAGCCCAGTTTCTTAAGGGAGAGGGAGTGTGAGTGTGTGTGTACGCTGATGATGATTGAGCACTTACCATGTGTCCAGCTCTGTGGAAGGCCTTTTATCGAAATCATTTCCATCACTCCATCCTTACACTCCCTGCCAAGGTGCTAAGGTCTCCCCAGCTGACAGATGCAGAAGGTGAGACTCAAAGAAACCATCAGCTGCTCAAGGGCGCACAGCTGGCAGGTGCGAGGCAGGGTTCCGCGCCCGGACCTGTTGCATCCTACCCACACGGTGACTCAGTGATACGAAGGAAGAGTAGGAAGAGCCCCAGGGATTTGCATTTGACATTCATGGGTTCACTTCCATGCTCTCTCATCGGTCACGGGGCAGGGAAATCAGCAAATTGCCCCCAGCCACAGCTGTGGTGAGGTGGGGGCAGTGCCTGGTGGCATCATGGCTGAGCGCTTACTTCAGTGCTAGCCCCAAAGTGGGTGATCTGACCCCCTCCGGCAGCTCCGTGGGAGAGGGTCCCAAGTCATCTGCTTCCACCAGGAACCCCTGGGGGCCATTCTCCCCTGTCACACGGGGCTGCGATGAGGAGTCAGAGTCGACTCGGAAAGCTGACAAGTGAGGGGTAGCGCTGGGTTTTGAACCCAGACCCCCTGAGCCCCCGGCTGCAGCTCTTTCCAGGGAACCTCTGGGTCTTGCACAGATTCTCTCAGGGGTCAGAGGAGTGTAATCCATGCGACAGACCCCAAACAAGACAGAACACACAGCAGGCATTTCTTTCCCATAGCTTTCTGTGGTGAATGCCCGGATGCTAAACAGCATTGGCCCACCGGGTCCCCGCCTCTTGCTGCCAGTACATTTCTCCTAGGCTTTTTAAAACTTATTTTTGGGCCCTCCACTCCGGCTCCCACCAATTTTGAGAAATCCAGCAAAGCTCTCAGGAAAAGATGTGGCTGCTAAAATAGACCCCCTGGTGACTGAGTTTGGCTCTGGCTGAGCACTTCCCCCAAAGGGCACTGCGGGAGGGCAGACTTGTTTTAATCCCCAATCAGAGCCTGTAGAGAAAGGCGCCCTCTAGGAGGAGAGAAGGAGTAGGAGTAGATGCCAATGACCTCCTGCATGTCTGACACCGGGTGGAACCTGGACACCAATGTCACCCATTTACTCCCAACGTATTTGGAGGGGCACCCTGTGCCAGGCTTCTGGGACCTAACAGGGAGCAGAAGCAAGTACAATCCAATCCTGTCTTTGTGGAGCTGAACCAGCACAGTGGGCAATGCCGGGAGGGACACGAGGCACCCCTGGCTGCCGTGAGTCCGCGCCAGCTCACAGAGATCCTGTGCAGGTCTCCGCAGCCTTCTCCCTCGGAAAAA
>NW_022105611.1:15039470-15040732 GCF_000313985.2 Echinops telfairi | reverse complement strand
GGTGGGGGTAGAGGGGAGAAGGCCAAATTCCTTCTGGGACATCCTGCTGCCCGGGTGCTGCCCACTCGGTTCTCAGTGGATCCACAGGGGACTCTAGCCAGTACCACAGTGGGGCTGTGGGCAGGTGGGGGAGCAGGCTGGCGCCCTGCTTGCCTCCGAGCAGTTCCCACTTGAGTGGCTGAATAAACCCCTGGCAGGAAATTGCCCCACTGTGGCATCAGAGCGGGAAGGACCAGGCTTAGGCCCTGCATTAATGAAGCCTTGAGGCTTAGTGGCACCTCCCTGGCATCAGGGATGTTGACCCAGAGGCCTGAAGGGGAGCGAAAAGCCAGTCAGACAAAGGAGGCATTGTGAGCAAGTGCAAGGGTGTGTGGGACAGTGTGTTTATGTGTGCATACGGGGTGGGCTGGTTAGAGTCTCCCAGGAAGAGGAAACTGCATGGGCAGAGGTCAGAAGTTAGGCAATAGGAGGAGGCTTCAAAAAGCATTTGGACAAATGGAGTTGAAAAGTAACAACGTTCCCAAGAGCTTCTAGAACACCCTCCCTCTACCCCCTTCATCGCATGATCCTGCTGGGGATGAACAAGAGTTGAGTCTTCTGGAGTAGAGCCCTGGTGGCGAAATGGGTTATGCATTGGGCTGCTAACCGCGAGGACAGGAGTTCAAATCCAATCCTGTCTTTGAAGCTGGTCCCAGGCTTGACCCCACCCACATCCTGAGCACCTAGTTGCACCTAGAGAGAGAGATGAGCTGTCTGCTCTATTTAAGAGGTGCAGACTTGAATCTACTTTGTCCATGAGTCCAGATTAAACTCGATGGTAGTGGGTTGGGGTTTAGTGATTTGTCTGGGAGGTCGGGGAAGTGACAAAAGAGATGCGTGGGGAGAGAGGAAGGGTTCAGCTCGCATGAAAGCCTCCAGCACATCCCAGGGCCTGCCCTTCTCCCTGGGCTCTGGACTGAGCACGAATCACTGCCACCTGATTAAGTAACGGAACGTCTCTGGGTCTCTTCTACTGAATATCACCATGGTTACACCAGTTACCTCCTAAGCCCTTGTAGAGCTTTAATAATAAAACCCAGCAAGCCTGATTTATGTTATTTCAGTCAATCTTCATAGCAGCTCTCTCAGTAACTCTTTATTACTCCCATTTAGCAGATGAGAAGAGAGGAGTTCAAAGAAGGTTAAGTGACTGTGTTCTGAGCCTGTGGTTTTCTGGACAAAATTACCCTCAGGCTTTCTGCTTGAATGGACTGGGTCTTGCT
>NW_022105611.1:15036471-15037698 GCF_000313985.2 Echinops telfairi | reverse complement strand
TTGGAGGGAGGGGGTAGAGTTAATTATACTATTTTCCATTTGTAGCAGCCAGTAGCCAACTACCACCCGCCACCCTTGCTAATAGAATCCTGACTTTGTTCAGTGTTTGTCTCTCGGGGGAAGTTAGAAGGAACCCCAACCCCAAGAAGCCAGGTTAGGGTGCACAGTGGTCCTGAGGCTGCTGCCTCATGTTAATGGAAAAACAAGACCTGCCTGGTGACTGGTGGATGGAGGGGAGGACGGGTCCAGGCAGCCTCCCTCCCAGGAAGTGCCACTTTCCTCAATCAATCAGTAACAACCCCTGGATTTTCTGGTGCCAGACAACTCCCACTCATGAGCCACGGAGACCCAGGGGTGAACCAGGGAAAGGCCCCTCCCTGTCTAGTAAGACAGACCTGCTGGTGGCCTTGTCCCAAGTTGGACTAAGGCCACCAAGGCTTGTGGCCTTTTCTGAAAGCCAGTGCCAGGGAGTTACCCTCTTCCTCCGGGATGAGACCAGGCTCTGAGGTCCTGCCTGCCGGGCGCCTGTTTTCCATCTGCTCCTGTAATGGTGAAGGAGATGAGGTCCCAGCTACTGGCTCTAGCTTCATGGCCAGAGGCCCTGGCAGCAGGGGCCACTGGGCTTCACGTGGACAAGCTGGCCCTCCTCCTTCAGGCCTCACAGCTCCTCAGGGCTTGTAGCTTCAGGATGTGGTCACACTCCATGGGGACCGGTCTACCTCTGACTGCCACTTTTCCACCCGGCTGCCATGCCCCACAATCCAGGCAGGCCTGACCTGCACAGCCCTGGGCTAGGCTTAGCCACAGTGCACCGGTGGCTCTCCACCTCAGAAACCACTTCCTGGTGCCCAGCTGAGGTTCACAGGCTGGGTGGTGAACACTGGTGTAGCCTCCCTGTTTCCTCTGCTCTTCGGAAGCTTGCTCTCCTCGGAGAGGCTGGGGCAGTCTCCAGACTCAGGCCCTTTAAAAACAGCTCTGTGGATTGTCCTTGTTAGTCCCTTCTTAAGAGTCCCCACAGCGGAGCGGGACACCCCCACCCCCCTCCCCCAGTGTCCCTGCATCGGTCTGCCTGCTAGCCTGAGTCTGAGGGCCTAGCTCCCTGGACCCTTACGGGACAGCTATTGGCCCTTTCCCAGCCTTGGGCTGCCCCGCCTACCCACAGTGCGCTTTCCTCTATCTGCTCTGGAAGGGCCATTTCAAATGCGGCATCCTTGGGAGAACTCACAT
>NW_022105611.1:15024112-15035268 GCF_000313985.2 Echinops telfairi | reverse complement strand
GAGAGTGTCTATGGGCCCACGAAATGAATCAGAGTCAGCGTCAGCCCTGCTCAGGTTGTAGAAGTGGCTCGCTGCATCAGACACCGGAGGGCCCGGCTCCTCTGCTGTGTGATTTCCTGTCCACATGCTGGTGCTGGGGAGGCTGCGAGGAAACGAGAGAGCCTGTCTGGGCCGATGGGCCTGCAAAAGGATGACGCAGCTGCTGGGGAGGGCAGTTTGGGGCTCCTCAACACGTTAGGCGGAGAGTGACTCTGTGGCCCAGGCCTGGGTGTCTGCCCAAAAAGCATCACAAGTAGGTCCTCAAACAGACATGTGCCCACTGCCCCAGCATCATTCACAATAGGCAAACGGTGGCAACGAGCCAAGTGCCCATCAAGAGATAGATAAAGAGACACAATGTGGTCTACTCACACAATGGAATACTGTTCAGTAATAAAGAGAAATGAAGTTCTCATACTTGCTACAACATGGATGAACCTTGCAAACATCCTGGTTCAGTGCAGGACATACCAAGGACAAGTGTTGTGTGGTCCCATTTATAGAACAAGATCTGGTATAAGCAAATGCACGGGCAAAAGCTTATAGGTGAATGCCCTTGATAGACACACGTTTCTTCAAACTTGAGTAGTTTCGCATGTTAAATACATTGCTAGGTCAAAGCACACGATTCTTCAGCGCTTTTAAGAAGATATTGGATCATGCTCCGGAACAGATTCTATACAATGCTGTAGGACCATGTATTCCCATCAGTCAAGCAACACAGGAGGCTTAGCTTCTTAATCCTTGCTTATCTAATAGATGCAAAGTATCCTGCAATCATTTTAATATCCATTCCTTTAACTACTATTGAGTCTGAGTGCTTTCCCTACGTGTCCTTGATACTTCTATATACTCATCCTGCGAACCCCTATATATGCCCTTTGCATCTATTAAGATATGCGTGTGTGTGTGTGTGCCCTTTTTCATATTGAGTTGTTTGTTTTCTTAAATTTTTTGATTTTCAGGAATTTCTGTATATTAGGGAATTTATATTTTATATAATGCAAATATTTCCCAGTTTTCTTCGGCATCGCTGATTTTTTTTTAACCATGCAGAGATGCATAATGTTTCTTCCTCAGTCTCTCTCTCACGTCCTCTCTCGTGGTTTCTGAAGGCCAGCCAACGTCTTGGATTGCTTTCCGGTCACCAGGTCTCCCCAGGCTCCTTTGGGGTCAAGAAGCACATGCAGACGAAGGGAGGGCGCCACTCCTGACTCTCCTTCGCTCCCATGTTTACTCAGAAAGCCCTTGGCATTTGATGAACCCCCTTTCTTTCATTTCAAAGTGCTGGTCTCCCTCCAGGGTCCAGCAGGAAAAGGACCTTGATTTTCATCGTGGAAACACTGGGAGGCAGTCCCTCTCTTTGGCTGGGGCCCTGCTTCCCTGAGCTTCCTGGCTTCCCCCAGGACGCACTTTCGGGCTGTGTTCATGCTGCGAAGGCGCAGGGCTCTGTGGTCTTAGCCTTTCTCCTACAGGCCTGAGGAACGTGAAATTTCGAACCGAAATACAAATGTGCCATGGGTTGTTGATAAAGTAGCCTGATTGGAGACCCAGGACCTATCAGCAACTCAGCTGTGTTTGACACCAACTCATTTCATTAGGATGTGGAGTCTTAATGTCAACCTTTGCCTGTTTTGTCATCATTGAGAACTTGACACTTGGTCAGAACTTAGTGTCTAAAGACTGGGGGAGTATTACAGGACTTGAGAAAGTACCTCGACCTATTTCTGGCCTCGTCCTTCTCCCTCTAGGCAGATGTTTTCAGCGATGTTCAATTATATCCAGACTTTGAGGCTGACATTCTTATCTTTTGGTAACAATTTCAGCGTTCCAACTTAAAAAAAATTGTCATGATCAAATGAGTCTCTTTCTATCCCATACAAATTTCAACTGCTTTCATGTAAGCTCGTTTCCTTTTGCTTCATCCTCTGAGAACACGAGGGACAAGTACTAAGATCTTTCCTCAGGTAGTCACATTGTCACCGAGAGTAATTAAATCAGAGCCGAGCCCTGTCATCTGCAGGTTAAGCAGCCCCAGTCCCTCTGCACTATCCTCACAGGGCCCCTAGCATTCTCTCCCCGTGAAGGCCCTCCCTGCAGGCTGCCGCTCTCCTCGGCTGCACTGCAATGGCCGTGTGCACAGGACGACACTGATGCTGTGCATCTTGCTTGTGTCACAACAGTATTTCAGAACGGATTTTCCCAAGCACAGACTCTGAGATACGTACATGGTGCAAGAGTCATTTTGTTCCATCCCTATCCAGGGAACAATGGCCCAAAGAGGGCTTTCTCGAGGCCACCCAGTGACCCAGGCATTCTCTTCTCCAGTTCTATGCTGGTCTAGCTTCTCGGTCTGTGCTTGGGGTCACGTGGGCGTGCCTTCCCACCAGTGCTCAATGTCTAGCTGCTTCTTTCCACTGACAACAACAGGAACTGGGAGCTGGTCCAACCACTGCTGCACTGCCTGTCACACTGAACAAGTGGACCCAACTGGAGTCCAATAGTTCACAGACTCCCCAAACTATTCAAAAGACCAACGGAGCTCTGAATGTGCTGCCCGAGAGTAGCCTTCAAGATAAATTAAGTGGATAAAGGGGGGGGGGTGGAATAAGTTACAGAGCAGTAACTAGAGTACACGATTCCACACATCATTCTGTATAGAAAGTCCTAGAACTATAGATATAAATGTACATGACAAGGTGGGGTATATTTAAAATAGTGTTAAGAACTTTCATATTTGTCAGTGTTCGTCTATATTGTTTGACTTTTTTTCTCTCAAGTAGCATGTATTACTTATGTTCTTAGGAGAAACATTTTAAAAAACCCAAAGCATATTTTAACAGAATTCCCTCATCTGCATGTAGTTTTATCTTTGAGACACAGAGCACAAGGTGATATATTCTGCACCAGTGATGTCACATGATGGTGGTTTTAGGTGGAGATGTGTATGTGTATGTGTATGTGCATGTGTATGTGCATGTGCATGTGGGTGGTATGCGTGCTGGGTGTGTCTACAGTTGTATAGGTTTGGTTTTTAGTTGGCCCAATGACTACAGTGGCTGCTGTTGGCATTTAGTGCCCCAGATCCAGGGATGCTAAATGCCCCACTCCAAATGTCAAAGGTGCCCTGCTAAGAAACACCCATTGGAATGTGGTGGTGGTGGTGGGTGCAGTTAATTCCGACTCCTAGCGGCTCCATGGGACAGAGTCCGACTGCGCCTTGAGGTTTTTATGGAAGCAAGCAGCCAGGTCTTTCTCCCTGCAGAGCCAGGGGGTGGGCTTGAACCTGCAGACCGGTGGTTGGCAGCCTATATTTGTGGCATTGGGGCTCCTCCCCGGATCTTCTTCCTTACCCATGATCTCCAGCTAGTCCTACATTTGACCTTCACTGCCACTTTCGGATGTCTGAAATTGTGTTCATTAGAGATAGAGCTAGGAAGCCTCTGGGTTGTAGGTAACCATTGCAGAGGGAGAATCCCCAAAGACCGAAAGAGGCAGAGGGTGCTTGGCATGTGCCCAGTCCCCAGGAACAAGAACATGTGCTGAGAGCTCCCTGGTACACGCACTGTGCCAGGGCCGCTGCCACAGTTAATAGGGCAGCGTTATCCCTATTTTACAGATGAGTAAATGGAAGCCTTGCTGATTAGACTCAGCGCCCACCCCCACCTCCACCCCCCCGCCACCCGCCTGGGGCCCTGGCCGGTAAGCCGCATGGCTGAGACCCTGGTCTGTACTGTCATAGGCCCCTGTTCTTTGCATTTCCCCCATGGCCTCCCTCACAGCCATGTGGCAGGCCAAGTGGCACCTGGAAACAATTTCTCCTCTGGTTTCCCCCCAGGACCCATGCTACTTTGGGAGGGAATTCACGGTGGGAAATTAACCTCTGTCTGCACGGGCCAATTATACAGTCTAGAAGGAAAAAGAGCAAGGGAAGCCCCGGCCCGGCAGAACACTGGCTCCTTCTCCCCGAGCCCTGCCTGTGGAGGCCGCTGGGGAGGGGGCCGGGGAGGAAATCCAGCTCTATTTTGAGAAAATAGTTATGTTTGATTATCCAATAATACCCAACGATAAAGCTGAGCCCAACAATGGATTTTCCCTAAATTTGAAAAATTGGAAGCCATTAACTCCTCACTCGTAAGGTAGATTTACCCCAAAGAAATGTAATTCCCTGCACTGTGTGGTGAGCAAGAATCAGAGTCACTGCAAACTTCTCCTTGGAAAGGGACAGAAATTCAGACCTGAAAAGCCCGCAGGAAAGAAAGGCAGGAGCGAACGAATAGCTTCCGAGAGGATTTCTTCCCACCCCGACTCTAGCTGCCCTGCCACTGTGTTCCCCCCAAAACCCACAGCAAGCCACTGCCATCAAGTTAACAACAACGTGTAATTGCCTTCTACCAAGTTACTGAGACCGTACACCTTCACTGGGACAGACAGCCTCACCTTTCTCCCGTGGAACAGCTGGTGGGGTTGAAGCGCTGACTTTGTGGTTAGCAGTCCAGCACCTGACCTCCTTGTGTCCTCTAATGCTGGTGCAATGCCTTTTAAAGCATTGGGCTGCTAACCCAAAGGCCGGTGGTTTGCATCCACCGGCAGCTCCATGAGAGAAAGAGAAGGTAGTCTACCCTGATAATGGTTCTGAGTTGGGCTGCAAGCTGCAAGGCCAGCAGTTTGAACCCAGCAGCTGCTCTGTGGGAGAAAGATGAGGCTTTCTGCTCCTGTAAAGAGTTACTCACAGGGGCAGCTCCACCTGTCTTATAGGATCACTGTGAGTCGCATCGACTCGATGGCAGCGAGTTAGTGAGTACACCTGTGAAGATTCACAGCCTTATCGACTTGAAGGTGACCTTCTACTCCTCTTGTCCCACAGGGTTGAAGGTGACGTTCTACTCCTCTTGTCCCACAGGGTTGCTATGACTCAGAATCAACTCGACGGCAGTGGGTTTCAACTCAGTTTCATATTTGGGCCAGCCAGTGACATGTCCTTATGATTCATCTCAAGATACCACCTCTTCCATGAAGCTTTCTCCTTGGCTACCCAGGCTGGCTGGTGGTTAGGTGCCCTCAAGTGGGTCTGACCGCTAGCGACCCCATGTCCACCAGGAGGAAACACTGCCCAGACCCGCAACATCCTCCGGTGATCGCTGTGCTTGAGCCCATCATGGTAGACACAGCGTCGGTCTGTGTCCTTGAAGGGCTTTCTCTTTTCCCCGGCCTTCTACTTTACCGAGCAGGGTGCCCCTTTTCAGGGCCCGGTCTCTCCTGATAACATGTCTAAAGTACGTGAGACCAAGGCTGGCCATTCTTGTTTCCAAGGAGTATTCTGCCTGAACGAGCAGCTTCCACGAGTGATCCGTCTGTTCTTTTGGCAGTGTCCAGGACTCGCACTGTTGTTGGTCAGCAATATAATTCACATCTCACTTGCGTATGAGGCCATCTGAAATGGTTTCGGTCAGGCACACCATAGTCCTCCATGCGACAGCCTTGCTCTTCAGCACTTCAAAGAGGTCTTGTGCAGCAGATTTGCCCAAATGCACGATGTCGTTTGATTTCTTGACTGCCAACTTCCAGGAGCACTGACTGTGGATCCAAGCAAAACAAAACCCTTGACAGCTTCGATCTTCTCTCCCTTTATCACGATGCTGCCCCTTGGTCCGGTCGTGAGGCTTTGTCATCCATTCTGTAGGATTTCTGTCCTTGATCTGTTTTCGGCAGGGGCTTCCAGTCCTCTTTGCTTGCAGCAAGCACAGTTGTGTCATCTGCCTCTTGCAGTTTGCTAATGAGTCGTCCTCCCAGCCTGATGCCTTCTAAGTTCCCAGCACTGTCATCTCTCCTCTACTTATTATCCTTGTCACAAGAACGTTTCTCCAACTGGACCGTGTCCTTCTGCAGGACAGAAAGCATATCTCAATTGTCTCAGTGTCCCCATGGCTTAGAAGAGGTGGGCACTCAGTTAGGGCTCCATCTTCTGGATTCACGGTGGTGTGTAAACTCACTTTTCGTTTACATCCGTATTTTGCTGTGAGCAGGCAGGCATCACACTTGCTCTTCAACACAGTCTGACAAAACCAAAGGCCTGCTTGGGTTCCTCTGAGCTACTGGGAAGCGACAAGGCATCATCCTGCCTCTAGGCAGCATGGCAGTAGAGGCTCTACTGTATACTGCACACCAGGAGGTCAAGTGCACAATGACACACATCTCAGTCCCTGGTCCCACTGCCTGACTGGCTTTACGATCCCAGGCAATTCATTTTTCTTCTCCAAGATGTAAGCCACTCCTTTGTAAAACGAAGATACAAATATCCCCTTCACAAGACGACGGTAAGTAACGATGCTTAAAACGAGGTGATGTATTTGCAGAGGGGCAGATAGTAAGTGCTACTAGGGTCTGTCAAATCAATAACACATGGAGAAGCATCTAGCCCTGAGAGCCTAGGTGTCTGTTTTCCCTCCTCCTCCTCCATTTCCTTGTCCTTTAAATGGGTAGAATCAATTTACTAATAAAAGAAAACATTTGAATGTTATAAAGCTCAGCACATAGTCCGCAGTCCATAAGCATGTCACCTTCTCTGTTACCACATCTGGAAAAGGGAGCTAATAAAGATTGATCTCAAGGGCCGGCTTTATGGGCATGGGACTTGTGCTACGGAGGGCCCCATGCAAGGCTTAATGATTTGCGATCACTTTTTTGAATGGCTTAGGAATTTTAAAAATTGTTTTAGTCATCTAGTGAGTGCTGCTATCACACAAACAGAAACTTGTTTCCTTGGAGTGTAGGTGTCTAGAAGTACAAATTCAGGCGCCGGCTCTTGGAGAACGCTCTCTCAGTTCCTTAGTGAGTGAGATCCTTGTTCTCTTTCGGCTTCTTTCCCCTGGTTTCTTGCTGGAACCCACTGGCACCCGTTTCTGCCCAAGTGCCTCCTTCTCTGTGCTCTCTGTAGAGCTCACACGTACCACGCCCGTACATGGAGCCAGAAACACAGCAAATACATCTTTGTTCCCAAGGGGTAAAAGTCACAGGTGGAGGGGTTAGGATTTAGGTGGCCGGGTGGGGGTGGGGGCACAATGAATCCATCACAGAAATGGACCCTACTTCTTCACCTAGTGCTGGGCCTCGAAAGTCAGGCAGCTGCTTGTCTCTGGTTTTGGAGCCCGGATTGGGGGTTCCACGTTGGGCTGCTAACCACAGGACCAGCGGTTGGAAACCAGCAGCGGCTCTGCTGGAGACAGACGGCACTGTCTACTCCATCCAGGAGTCAGTCTTAGAAACTCACAGGGGTAGGTCTACTCTGTCCCAGAGGGTCACGGGGCTTGTGTCTTGTTTTGTTAGGAGGCCAGAGGGAGGCACCTGGGTCATGCACAGGCAGCTCTTCCAGGTTAGAGGGAGGCACCTGGGTCATGCACAGGCAGCTCTTCCAGGTTAGTTCCTATCGTCGCCCTCTCTTGTCTGCATCTCCTTCCTCACACCCAGCTGCTGCCAGGTGTGCTAACCCTATCTCTGAATGTTCTTGAGCCTGGAGCTGGGTCTTTTCTCTCCATCACCCCATCTTCTCTCCCGGAGGTTCTTGAAGGAGGAAAAGGTGCAGTCATGTAGAACAGCAAGAGGTATCAAGAATCATCTCAAGATGCATATCCTTTTGTTAGTCATCTTATCACGACAATTCCTTCCTTAGTGAGGGAGTTCAAAAGAAGAAAACAAATTGTGTGCAGAAGAAAAATTCCCACCATGCTATTTATAACTGTAAATAATCAGAAACAATACAGATGACCGATGGCATGCCAATGGTTGATAGCCATTGTAGGGCATCAACCTGAATGACCACGATTTACCCTTTTCAAAATAATTATGAAGAAAAACATGACTTGGCATGTAATATTAAATTGAAAAATACAGAAAAATTCGATTACTTTTTTTTTCTAATTTGCTTTTCACAAACTCCGTGAAGCTGTTTTCACATCTATAACATAACAGGTACTTAGAACAAAATGAAAACTGGAGCTTCACTTAAGAGCTGGGACTGTGGAATTAGACCGATACAGGTTCAAATCCTACATGGCCTCTTTCAGAGATCTGTGAGCCTTCGCTTCCTTATCTGGAGATGGACATAATTCTAACCACTTTACCTAGCATAGTCATAAGGAGCAAGAGAATGTGTTTAAGCTGCTTAGCACAACAGGTGGCCCCTAATAACTATCCTGTATTGTTATATTAATTATTTAGAAGCCAGCCTACCATGCAGGAGACGCAGGTTCGATTTCCAGCCAATGCACCTCATGTGCAACCACCGCCGATCTATCAGTGGATGCTTGCCTGTGGATATGATGCTGAACAGGTGTGGTAGTTACATACTCTGTTGTCAATTTGAGACTTAAGAGTGAAGGGGTGGAGTTTAGCCTGTAATCAGGTCGCAGCTTGATGACCTCATTTGGAGGCATGAAGGGGATAAATAGCTCACTGGAGGCGGGACACACACTCACTCCCTGGGAGACACTGCTGTTGACAAGCCACATGGAGAGAGGCTGAGGGAGCCAGAGCCTTGGAGCTGAGGAGTCATGTGGAGACCCACGCCAGCGCTGAGATGCTTCCACCACCACTGACCGACCCACAAAACTTTCCACCCACTGGCCTGTGATCTTCCTGCATTCGGCGTCACTGCATGGGTTGTGTGAGTCTGAAGAAGAATTTATAGACTGGTAACAGGCATATGGGCTAATATCGGATTTATGGACTTGACCTAGACTGGGCTGGGATGTTTTCTCAATATTCAATTGCTCTGGTATATAAAGCTCTTTTTTATACACATATGGGTGTCAATGAATTTGTTTCTCTAGTCTACCTGGGCTAACACAACAGGGTTCAAAGGCACTTCTGGAGAAGAAAGATGGAATGAAAAAGCAAGGCCTGGTGATCTACTGAAAATCTGCCAGTGGAGCCCTGAGGACCACAGGGGGCTGGCCCCATTTTGCATAAAGTCTCTATGAATGGGGGCCTACTTGATGACCGTGAATAATCTTAATTACTGAGTGTTTAACATTCCAGAACTTGCTCCAAGTTATTGAAGAAGGTCAAAGTAGCCCCAAACTAGCCTCCCTTCTTTATTCAAGTAATCTGATCTTGATAAATGTGATAATTGACACAGTGGTAAGTGAATTGGTATGCCACATTCAATGTAACCCAACTAATATCTGATAGGAGCTCCAGTGAAATACTGTGTTGATGTTGACGATAAAGACTGGTCTCTTAAGTACTGAAACCCTCCTTCCTTACCATCAGAGCCTCCCAGGTTCCTTTACAACAGTGGCTCTCAACCTGCCGAATGCCACAACCCTTTCATACAGTTCCTCATGTTGTGGTCACCCCCCAACCATAACATTATTCTAGTTGCTACTTCATCACTGTCATTTTGCTACTGTTACGAATCGGGTGACTCCTGTGAACAGGTCGTTCGACCCCCAAAGGGGTCACGACCCACAGGTTGAGAACCTGGCGTTAGAAAGCCTGCATGGAGCTAGTCCCTCTGAGGAGCAGCAGAGAAAAGACACGTCCGCTGGACCAGTGAAGGCCAGTTGCCATCAAGTGGATTCTGGTGTACACAGACCTCTCACACGTCTCAGACAGAACGATGCTCTGCAAGCTGTCGATGCTGATTTTTCAAAAGCAGACAGTCAGGCCTTTCTTACAGGGTGCTTCTGGGTGGACCTTTAACCATCTGCCAAGAGCATTTGTGCCACAAAGGGACAAGAAAGAGTTGGCACCCAAGTGCACCTAGACCGCTTTAGAGGCCTGTGCATCATGGTCTAGGAAGCTTCAAAGAGGAAATGATATTTGATTGGGATCTTGGTCAAAGTACTAGACTTCCCAAGGTGTATAAGAGAGGGTATGATAGGTGGAAGGAGTAACATGAGAAAAAGCCCGGAGGTGTGAACACCCATGGTTAAGAAATGTACTGTGAATAGGAAGTGGAGAAAAAGAGTCAACAACACTGCTTTTAAAATGCCCCTGGAGAGGAATCCAGGCAACATCATTTACTATCTGTGTGACCAGAGGCAAGTTACTTTAACCAACTGCTGTTCCTCTCCTCACGACAGGACTTCAATTAGGTGTGTGAATAAGAGATTGCCTCAGACTGTGCCCGGCATTCAGGAAGCACTCAGTAAGTTAGTGTGTTAAATATTACAGTCACACCCACCCATCCCCATCACATAGACATAAGCTCACTGCATTGAGTTAATTATGACTCATAACGCATGACCCTGTTATGGTGAAAGGGGAGGTGCAATTGCTTTGTGGGATTTTCTAGGCCATTCTGATTCTTAGCAATCGTCTGTTTGAAGTTCAGAATGGGATATCCAACCTGTGGTATTCTGATTTTTATTGATTCATTTTCTTCCTTTCCTCTCCTCTCATTTACTTCTACAAATATTGCCACCGAGAAACTATTATTAGCAGAGGGCTGCAATGTGGTGTGAGAGCCTCAAAGATAAAGGCATCTACAAAGCTGAAGATGTAGCAGGGGAGAGGAGACCTAGCCACGCAGAGCCGCAGGAGAGCTGAAGAAGGTGTGCAGTCCAGAGGAAGAGTGGGGGTTACGGACAAGGAGACCAGGAAAGAAGGGATGTGTGTTGCTCTCTAGTTGTTCGCAAAGGTTGGACCATTGTGCATCCGCACCAGCAAGAGACAAGGACTCCAGTTGTCCCACATCCTCAGCCACGTTTTAAAGACAATTTTAATTCTTAGCCTTGCTGGTGTTGTGGATGACATTTGGGGCTGTTAGCCTCAAGGTCAGCAGTTCAAAACCACCAGCCGGTCCAAGGAAATAAGATGAGTCTTTCTACTCCCACAAAGATGTACAACCTCAGAAACTCACAGGGTCAGCTCTACCATGTCCCACAGAGTCACAATGAATCAGAATCAACTGGCAGTAAGTTTGTTTTGTGTTTTTTCTTTTTTTGAACCCAAATCATCGGTAGGCAACTGGACATCTCCTTACTGAAGGGTTGTGGGGAGGAGATGAGCCAGTCAGGGTGCAGTATAGCAATGATGAAACATATAACTTCTTCCTCTAGTTTTTAAATGCTTCCTTTCCCCGACTATCATGATCCCAATTCTACCTTACAAAT
>NW_022105611.1:15008964-15023646 GCF_000313985.2 Echinops telfairi | reverse complement strand
AAAAAAAATATTGCCAGATACTGACAAACAAATTCTATTTGGTCTATGTCTTGCCAACAGAGACCCAGAAAATCAGAAAAATGCAGTAGGTAGCAACGTGTTTCAGAGAGCTGGAATGTAGGCGAAAATCATTACATTTTAGAGTTAGAACAGCCCTTGAAAAGTATTTCATTCTTTACCAAGTTTGACCGATCGCACTGCAGGTCAAGGAGGATCAGGGAGACGGGAGGCACGGGGGGATGGCAGCAGAGGTCTCTGGGCTTTGGACTGAGTCAGGGCTGAGTTTGACTCCTGGGTTGCACTTAGGGACCATGACTTTGGACAAATCACTTACGCTGAAAAAACAAACAAACAGAAGTAGCCATTTCAGCACTGTGGAAACTGACCGATGGCATGCAACAACATGACATGCTTGTATTTGGACAAGTAACAACAACGGGATTCCGCGTTGCACTCGCACTGGGTTCTCTCTCTCCACAGGGACTCTGTCGCAGAGGTTCGCAGAGGCGCATTCTTCCAGGAGGCTCTGCCGCCCTCTTGGTCACTCAGTTCGGAGCAATGGGTGACACGCACACTCAGTGGGAGTGATGCCCCCAGTCACCAACAAAGGAGGAGGGTCACTGGCTCCACCCGCATAAGGCCGCAGGAAGGGTGGAGGACGCATGGAGGGTGGAGACCTGAGAGGATGCAGGCTAGGCAGACAGGCCAGGGGCACCCTGGAGGTGCCTGCATGGCGGAGATGCACAAGGATGAAGTAAACAGCCAAAACTTGAGGGGTCTTCCTCTCCGCCAGAGAGCCGGTTCGGACTTGAGTGACCCTACAGGACAGGGTAGAACTGCCCCGTGGGTTTCCGAGACTGTAACTCTTTATGGGGAGGCGAAGGTCTCGTCTTTCTCAAGGAAGGCAACTTTAGAATGCCCTAACCTTTATGCACTTCTCCCCACATGCAGGTTCACTGGCAGAACACCTGGCTGGAGGTGTCTGCGCCCAACCCCTCTCTAATCATTGGCTGTATAAACTACACAGACCGAATATTTAAAGGAAGAATAAGAAATAACACAGCAGAGGTATCAGCAGCCCCAAGGGTGGAAGAATGATTTCATAGCTCTCACCTATACAAACAAAAAGAAATCAGGAAGCAAGGTGTAATAACAGTAATATTCGTGGAGGGAGGGCAGAACCAGAGCCCAGAATTGCTACGATGATTAACTAGAATGGCCAATATTCCACAGCAACAGCAAAACGTATGGGACATGGAAGGAAATAGGAAAGTATGACCATGCTCAGGAAGAAACAAAAAAGGGAAAAGCACTCTCCAGAAAGGGAGCGAGCATGTCACTAAATGTGGATTTAGCAGGCAGATTTCAAAGCAGCTATTATAACTAGGCCCAAATGACTCAATCAAAAGGCAGGTACTATCAGGCTGGATAAGAAGGCAAGATCCATTTATATGCCATTGAAAGAAACATGCCTTCGATTGTGAGATATAAAAAGGCAAAGAATGGAAAAGAAATACCAGACAAATAGTAGCCATAAGAGAGCGGGAGGGCTATTGTAACGGCAGATAAAGCAGACGTAGGACAAGAAACATTTCTAGAAATTAAAAGGGGCATTTCATAAGGATAAAAGGCACCTATGCCAATTCCACATGTATATGGACCTTATAATAGAGTCTCAAAATTCAGGAATCAAAAACGGACAGAACCAAAAGGAACGACAGGCAATTCAATAATATGGCCAGTCCAACATTCTCCTCTCGACAGCTGACAGGCACAACAAGCGAGCAGAGAGAGGACTTGAAGAACCCCGTCAACCCACTAAAAGAAACTGTTATCTACAGAACCCACTGCCCAAGGGCTGCAGAATGTAATTCTTTTCAAGCCAACACGGAACATCCTCTAGGAAAGACTATATGCCAGGCCCAAACCAAACAGTGATACATGTAAATGCACTGATATAAAATGTGTTCTTTAGCCACGACATAATTAGACACTCCTAACAAAAAGGAACCGGGGTACTATCATGCACTGGGGAGTCTTTATTACTCTTCTGGTTCAGCAAAACGTGCAATGGTGACTGGGGACGGACCAGTCACCTCTCTCCTGGGCAGGGAGCACTTCGTGCGGCAGTCAGAATACTCTCCTCGCTGCTTCTCCTTTCGCCTCTTGCATCAGGACCTCTCTTTCTACATCGTTAAAAATTGCAATCCCAGGAAAATGGGGGGGGGGGTGTCTATACCTAATGTTGGAATTCGAATGGGGTAGTGGCCTACAAGGTTAGTGGTTCAAACCCACCAGCCACTCTGCAGGAGAAAGATGAGGCTACCTGCTCTCATGAAGATTCACAACTTCAGACACCCACAGGGGCCATTCTCCTCGGTCCTGTTGGCTCGCTGTGCGTTGGACTCAACTCAATGGTAATGAGTTGTTTCTGATGCATCTTGGGGGAATCTCTAGGTGGTGCAATGTTTAATATGTTTGGCTGCTAACAGAGAGGTTGGTGGTTTCGAGTTCACCTAGAGCAGGGGTTCTCAACCTGTGAGTTGTGACCCCTTTGGGGGTTGAACGAACCTTTCACAGGGGTCGCCCGATTCATAACAGTAGCAAAATGACACAGTGATGAAGTAGCAACGAAATAATGTTATGGTTGGGGGGTCACCACAACATGAGGAACTGTATGAAAGGGTCGTGGCCGGAGGAAGGTGGAGAACCACTGGGCCAGAGGCCCCTCACACTAAAGGCCTGGTGATCTACTTCTGAAAAAGTATCCATCCCAAGTCCTATGGAGCCAGTTCTTCTCCGACACACACGAGGGCCCCACGAGGTATCAACGTGATGGCAATTTTGATTTTCTTCTTATTGGGAGACCCCTAATTTGGCAGACAGCAACTCTCAAAATGCCTACAAGCACGTGTCGTTTACTCCTTAAACACACATTCGGCAGCCACGGTTCACAGAGACCATGTGGTGCTGTTGGCTCTGACCCACACTCTGACCATGGAGGAGAGAGCAGAACTGCCCCATAGTTTCCAAGGCTGATTTTTTTAAGTTTGATTGAGATATTAATTATATATCATACAGTTCCATAGTTCAGTTGTATTAAAGAGGGTGCTCATCACTACAATCAGTTCTAGAAAATGTCTTCCTTCTTGTATTCATTATTAGCTCCCCATTTTTGCCTAGCCTCCTTCCTATATCCCCAGTGAGCCATTACTCTAGTTACTCTATTGATTTACCTCTCTTGGATTTCATACACTTGAAACATACAAAAAACAGTATATGCCAAGCAACAACGATGTCAAACTAAACCAGAGAAAAAGCTCTATCGAGAAAAAAAAGCAGGAAATGTTAAAAAACGAGAACAAATTTGCAAGGGGTTAAAAGGGAGATCAAATGATCAGGTACCACATTTTAACCTAATTACGTCTGCCATAATTAAGTTTACAGTACTCTGTCTGATAGCAAGACTATGCACATCCCTCGACTGTGGTCAGAGGGACTTCACCAGAGCCTTAATCCATGTGAGGACCCTGCAAATGGACTGTCGGGCTCCACTGTCCTCCACAGCTTTCTGCAAACAGGGAGTTCACAATTTAAGCTCTGGTACCATTCCCTCCTTCGGATTTGGATGTTATTATTTATCATCCTTGGTTCCTACAGGCTAGTGTGCTTCTTCCATGTGGACAGAGTTGATGCCTCACTTGCTTGGACACAAGCCTTTGAGACCCCATAGGTTATTCTTTTTGATAGCTGGGCACCACCTGCTTTCTTCACACTTTGCTATAGCACGCATACCTTTAGCGATCTCTGTGTGAGGGTGAACATCGAGCAGGGCAAGGCTGAGACCTTGATGGAAACAGATGGCACAGCCTTCTCATGAAGAGTGGCTGGTGGGTTTGAAATGCGGATCCTTACGTTGGCAGCTGAGGAACGAACCAGGGGGAGACAGGTACACGTCTAGTATCCTCATTTAACAGATGAGGCACCCGGAGCTGAAAGGCCGTGGCAGTGGCTGCCCGGTGTGGGCAAGGCGCTTAAGTCAGCGTCGGTCGAGAATGAGGCTCGCTGATGCCTGGCCGGTGCAGAAAAAGCCACGGTAGTTATGTGAGGCACTGGGCTCTAATCATGGAGGAGTAATGTGTGCAGACAGAGGGGTCCGGGCCCCAGTGTAGCCCATCTGGCCACTGCTGGAGGGGCTGCTGCAACCCCTCGACGAGGCTGGGCCAGCTGGAGATGCCCCCAGAGGGCGGAAGGGGACTGGATCCTACCCCATTCTGGGGCTTCATTCCCACCCCAAATAAAGCAAAGAACTGAAGTATGCATCGGGGGGGGGGGGGGGGGGGTGTGTTCCAAGGGCCGGTCCTTCCCCCACTCAGCCCTTCTGGCACCCCTCTCCGTCTCAAAGGACAGCCATCTTCCGTCATGCTTGGCCAAATCCACTGATCATGCCTGGAAGCACAGAGAGGAGTGGTTTCTAGTGTAACTGCACACTGTACTCTCTGGGTTGCCTGTTTCTTTCTTTCTTTCTTTTTTTATTAGTTCCACCCCAGATCCCAGTCCTGGCTTGCTGTGGGGAGTTCCACCGGGCCAGGCGTCAGCTAGCACTGGGTTTAAAACAGCAGGGGGCCCGAGAGTTTCAGACCTGCATCTCTTGTTCAGTGAATGGGATTTTTATGAGGCCGCCACAATCAGTCTTGCATATAGGGTGCTAAAAATTTTTATGGCTGGCTGGGGTTCGTTGGAAGCGCCAAGCTGGAACTTGATGGAGTTCCCCATTAGAAAATGTCCCCAGGAAAGCGGGCTTGCATGGTTCCCTGGTACTCCGAGGTGTCAGGGAGCTGGTTTTATGGAAAGCAATTTCCGCCGTAAAGAAAAAATATGCTCCAGAGACAGAGCGATTTCAGCACAGGGGCTCTGTCCCCCCTCCCCCCGCCCCCCGGGTTTCATGGGCTTCCCTGGCAGGCGGTCCCTGGCGACTGCTAAGACAAACAGTTCCTACCCGTTCTGGTTGCTAGCAACCTTTTCTTCCATTCTTTCTATAAAAACATATCTTTTTAACAAAATAATGAAAAAGTTTTGGGAAGTAAAAAGGAGAGAAAATGAGCTTTCATGACATCACCCATACAAGACTATTGTTCACATTTTGTTGTATAAGCACACAGATGTTTTGACATACTTTGGGTACTGCAATACAGCTTCATACCTTGAAGTTAACATTTCATAAACAGCATTTTAAAAAGGCATGAAAACCCTGTGTCGACCTCGTTTGATGGAACTTTATAATGTTCCACTAGGTAGGTAAACCATGGAACGGCGGTGGTGTTTCCCTTTCTGTTGGCAATGGAGGCGGCTTCTCTGCTCTCAATGATTATAAGTAATGACAACACGGACACCTAGGAGCCCAGAACGTTGTTCACGTTGCTAGTGAGTTCCTTGGAGTAGATTCCCGGAAGTAGAATTCCTGGTAAAAGAGTGTCTACTTTCTAAAGCGTCCCAGTAGTTTCTTGCCAACTTGCATTCCTTAAAGGTTCCATCAGTGTACAACTCCCTCGGCCCCACAGCAGACTATCCACAGGACTTCCCCTTTGCCAGTGCTGAGATCTCAGCTTTGAACTTTTGCCAAGGACAAAATGCCGCCGAGTGTTTGACTTTGTGGTTTGGGGTCAATGGCAGAATGGAACATTTTATTCAGGTGGGAGACCACCAGTTTGCATTTCTTCCATTTTGTTGGGATCTTCATGTTTTTCCTACTTGCCTAGAAAGGATTGCCTGCCGTATTTCTCAATAATATTTTTACCAAAATCTTATTCCTAGAAAACTTCCCAAGCAAAGCCTAAGTTGGACACACAGGTTTCTAGTTAGTCATGCGTACAAGGGTCACCTCTAGGATGCCACAGGCTCTGGCTTCTGTGATGTCATTTTGGTGCTCACATGTTGGTAGGCAGGTAGGGGAGCCAGGTTGGATTCATATTTAACTGTAGACCTCCAACCTTATCTCCAGTATAAGGAGAAAAGTAAGCATGAATCCTTAATGAGCTTGCAGTCTACTTAGAAATAGATATTGGGCTGCTAACCACAAGGTCACCAGTTCAAAACCACCAGCCACTCTGACTGAGGAAGATGGAGCTTTCTACTCCCATACAGAGTTGCCATCTCAGAAACCTTCCAGGGCAGTTCTATCCCGCCCTATGTTGTTGCTATGAGTTGGATTTGACTCGATGGCAGTGAGTTGAGTATACAAGGTACTGCTGTTGTGGTTAGGGGCCCTTGAGTGGGGTCCCAACTCAAAGGGGCCTGTGTACAACAGGACACAACACTGTGCCATCTTCACAATCCTTACGATGTTCAAGCTCGTTGCTTTAGCCACCATGTCATTGAGTCTTCTTTTCCCTGACCCTGTATTTTGCCAAGAACGCTCAATACAATGTCCAAAGTAGGCGAGAAGACGTCTCACCAGCCTTACTGCCAAGGAGCCTTCTGGATGGTATGCCTCCTTCAAGGCAAATGTGTTCGTTCTTCTGGCAGTCCACGGTTTAGTCAATATTATTTGACACCGCCATCATTCACAGGTATCGATTCTCCTAGCGTGTTTCTTAATCACTGGTGAGCTCTCACATGTCTATGAGTGAAAAGATCACGGCTGGCACCCGGCATACGTCAGTCCTCAAAGCGATAGCTTTGCTATTGAGCACTTTGGAGAGGTCCCATGCAACAGACTTGCCAATGCACTACATCATTTGATTGCTTGCCTGCTGCTGGGAGCACTGCTGCTGGATCTAAGTCAAATGAAATCCTTGACAACGTCCATCTTTTCTCCATTTATCATGGTGTTGCTTACTGGTTCTGTTGTGGGGATTTTTGTTTTCTTTCTACTGAAGTGGAATCCGTACTGAAGGCTGTATTCTTGAATCTTCATCAGGAGTGTGCTAACTCCTCTTTGCTTTCAGCATGCAAAGTGGTGTCATCTGCAGATAGAGGTGGTTAATGAGTCTTCCTCTAATTCTGATGCCATGTTCTTCTTCATGCAGTCCAGCATCTCATTTCTCAGGAGACACATTAAATGATTATGGTGAAAGGATGTGACTCTGACATACACTTTTCCTGATTTTAAACCACGCAGTATCCTCTTGTTCCACTTGAATGACTACCTCTTGGCCGACCTACAGGTACGAGGTAGGGACATGGCCCCAGCACGTGAAACTAGAATTTTAATTTCTTGAGGGGATTCGAATTGGTTCTCTAGAAGTTAGAACTTTTGGCTTTGGGGGCCACACGATCACACGATGCTGTTGGTTAAGTGGCCTGGGTAAACACTTAATTGAACCTCCACTACTTTACCCTCACATAAAGTAAGTCCAAGAGAGGACAGTAATTAGGCTCTTGCAAGGCAGATCCAGAAATCCATTCTCCCTCTTTCCAGCGTAGACTCTATCTTGAGAAGATCATTTTCATTAGACAGGTATCTCCCAGTTCTTTAAAGTTCACCTCATACAATTTTACTTTTGTGAACAACCTATATTCGTACCCATTGTTGCTGATGGGTACAAATTTGAAGGAGATTTTAGCCTTCTCAGAAAGCAAAACTGTTATTCCATGTTCGGGTTGCAGCACGCCAGTCAAGAGGCGGGGTGCATCCTGACCACATCAGGTAGTGTCGCCCAGCTCCTTCCTGAGCGTGTACACTCAGCTTCTCGGGCGTACACACAACCTTGAATGTGCCGTTGTTTTATTTTAGGTTCTCTGTGTAATCCGACACACATGGTGGGCTATCTTGGGGACTTGGGATGCTCCAATATCTTCCCCATATAAATTAATGGGAACTCTTCTTTGCTTTACTCCACGTGGGCTTATGGAAGTTTTCACAGAAACACTCTACGTTTAGATTTTGGGGGATGCCTGTATGTTATTCTTTCCTGCTTCCCTCTTTCCTACCTACTTACCTTTATGGATTACCTTTAATGTACTACGCAGTTAAATTTTACAGGGGCGAGGGGTTGAAAATGATATGGTTTCTGCCCCAGAGGAACTCCCAAGACAGTGGGAAGAGGGAGCTGGAGCATAACTCATCAGAGAACTCTGAGTCACGGGGCTGGGAGGAGGCTTGGGGAGGTTGGGGTAGCAGTTTCCACTTAGCTCACAATTCCCTGGGTACCAGGGAGAGCAGAACAGGAAGAAGAACACCGCCCCAGCAGCAAGGGCATTTCAGTTTATGCCTACCATTGTTGGGGAGAAAGTACAGCCGAGGCGCTACCCAAGCAGCTCAAGGTGGTACAGACTGCACAGGGCAACACTGGCAGAAAGGGTGGCACCACAATGATGGTCTACGTCATTCTTGTACAGTGTTTCGGCAGAAACTTATTCTGTTTTATAAAAACATCTCCGAGGTTAGTGATGAGAAAAAGAATTTTTTTGGAAGCCCAGCGTACCTGTATCATGAACGCACCTACAAGGCTGGAATTCTATGCTAATGTATCTTTGAATCTTCTGGAAGGCTCCGGTCAGAGCTGTCGCTGCTACCCAATGACGGGCGTGCTGATCCCGTTTCCCTTGGCTGCACTGGGAGCGCGCGCTGCTTTTCCGTCCTTACTGGGGTTTCATAGTTGCTGATGATTTTGTCAAATTTTCTGGTGTTGAAGCTACAATTGTGTGGTAATTTGTATTTGCAAACTGGTGTAAGTATTTTTTTTTTTTTTGGAATGAAACAGTAATTCAGGGAAAAGGAAAAGAAAACTCAAGAAAGGTTTCCTCTGTTATTGACCTTATAATTCAATATAGAAAGATTTTACAAAATGCTGTTGTTTTGTATTCGCATAATCTAAGGGATATGGGCTCAAACATAACAACAATTGGGGGGATGGCGCAAGGCCTGGCGGTGTTTCCTTCCGTTGTACCAAGGCTCTCTGGGCGTCAGAACCAACTTGGTGGCATCGAACAACGATAATACGAAATCTTACAGTAATCAATTTATAACCGGATCCATCATCTATTGTGGTATGATTAGAACGTCCGGTAAACATTCCTCAGGATCTTGTGTGGTTTGGAATGGGAGGAGGTCCACGGGAGGGGCAGTGGTGGTACAACCACGAATTACCACGCTTGGTGGCACCACCCCTAATGACCTCCCTGAGTGAGTCCTGACAGGCTCTGCCCTTACCAGCTGTGAGCACTTACATCACGCCCGGGGCCTTGCTTCACTGGTCCCTAGAACGGCCACCAGGTAGTCCCTGAGGAATAAAGCAAGCACGCCGTAGAGCATCTGACCACCGTAGACATGGACACACACTAGGCATGCTCCCTTCTCTGCCCTTTACCTGTTACCCTCATCATCATCATCATCGTCATTTAAAATTAATAAATCATTTTTTGGGGGGCTCTTCATTATCACTTTTTAAAGATGTCAATATTCTCTTATTTAAAAAAATCTCCTGGACCTAGAACAAGCGACAGTGAAGAAGACCTCCTTTTCTGCCCCGGCCTGGCAGAACTCGCCACAGATGGACCCAGTTGGCAACTCAGCTCCGCCCTGCCCCTCAGAGGAAGCTTGCTCTGCCCGCCTGCTCTTCTGACTGGGCACCATCGGATTCCAGCGCTGCATTATGCTGGCCCCTGGCCACTGGCTCATTCCTTCCGTCGGAATCACAGCACTGCTTGTGGCCTTCTTCTTGCTAAAGCGCCTTGCACAGTGGAGTTGCAGACCCCCAGTTCCCAAGTCCAAGGGTCTTGGTTGTATTCCTAGGTGTGGTCATCTGCCTGGATCCTAAAACCCTCCCCAAGTCTAGTCCTGTCTGCCTGCTTCTGAGTCTCTCTTGTAAGACCAACTTCCTGAAACCCTTGGCCGGTGTGCCTAGCTGCTCAGACCCTCTGCCCTGTGCCCCTCCCTCTTCCTCAGCGCCCAGCCTCTGGCCACCACCCAGACTGGACTTTGCACTTTGCTCTCTGCACTCCCAGGCCAGTCTCGGCGGCAGGTGGGTCTGGAGCCCAATGCCAACCCCTGCTCACTACCCTGGCTACTGAGAAAACATTCCATGACCAGAAAGGAATACCATTTAGAAGAAAGTCACAAAGAAATCCCAGCAGCACTGGGGCTGAGCAGCAGAACAGGCGATTTCCATAGAAAGGGTATTTGGCTCATTTTTTAAATTGTCTTTTCAAAAATCCAATGACTCCTCCAACTGTCACTGTGATTTAGGAGCTCAAACTCCCATCAAAGGGCCTCCCTGAGTTCTGTTGGGTGGAGCCCATTGCCCCTTCAGAGCGGTCCCCAACCTATCTCTCACATCCATGTGTTTTTGTATAAAATTTGGCATGCAGGAGCCAAATGGCCTGCTGGAGCCCTCTTGCCAGACAGCAATCCAAGCTGCCAGCCATCACAGGACCGAGGAGCAGAAAAGATCCACTCAGGCAAAACCATGAAATGAAAGTGCGCTCAGTCCCTGGAGACGCGCCCCCAGCTCTAACAGCACCATTTCTGGGCCTTTGATTCCAAACGACCTAGAGAAGCCACCATGAGGGTCAGCTTTGTCTTTATCCCTCCCCACTCAGCTTTCTCCCAAGGGTGCCACTTTTGCAAGAAGTCTCATGTCCCTGTGGCGGGATAAGGTTTCCCAGGTCAGGATCCCCTCAGACGCCCTCAGGAAAAAGCTCCAGAGGGGAGCAGGGATGCTGATGCTTTCAAGGACGGCCATGTGCCAGGCAATTCCCCGCTCTGTCCTGGGAAGCACCCTGCCCGGGAGAGCGTACTTATCATTGTTTCCAGAGAAGGAAATTGAAGCAGAACAGACAGACAAACAAACAAACTAGGTACGAAATAGAACGCATATCAACTCAAACTTATCTCTAGGCTTTTCAGAAATTTGTTTTTTGGTAAAACGTGAAGAACTGCCGCTCTTATTTTCAATTTCTTGTATTGCACTGAACTGGGAAACAGGGGCCAGAGCATGGCTTACTGAGCTGATGGCGTAGTCAGACAGCCCATCAAAATATGAGGCCTCTTATCCAGAACGGTGGCAAAAAGGTATAGCTTGTGGTTCCTCGGCTAGGGACTACATTTCCCAGCTCTCCTTGTACTTGTGGTTCCTCGGCTAGGGACTACATTTCCCAGCTCTCCTTGTACTTGTGGGGCCCTGGGCGTAGATCTCATTGATGGAATTCCAGTGTGATGATGGAAGGGAGTGTGATCCCTCCTGGCACAGGTGGTTAAGATATCAGTATGTCTTTTTCACCTTTTTCCTCTTTTGCAAATAATTCCAGAGTTCCAGGGGATGGCAGAGCCAGAGATGGAAGGAACCAGGGTACCTGCAGCATGAGCCAATGTTGCCGTCAAGCAGGAACCCTGTCCTGGGACTGGCATATGAATGAGCTTGATGGAAGTAGCTGGCCAGGACTGTCCCCTGTGGAGTGGGTTCCAACCACCCCCTTTTAGGCTAGCGCAAAAACTCAGGGCCACGGAGTCGATTCTGACTCATAAGAACTGTTTAGGGCAGAATAGAATGGCCCCTTTGGATTTACAGGAGTCTAAGTCTTACAGAGGTAGATGGTCTCATCTTTTCTCCACAGCGCAGCTGGTGGGTTCGAACCAAGGACCTTGTGTTTATTAGCAGCTCAGTGAGGAGCCCACTACATCACCAGAATTCCTTTCTGCTAGTGTCTGATAAAGGGCTTGTGCCATCCGGGGGCCTTAAGCAATATTTGCTTTAGCCTCTGAAAAAAAATGGGGCTTGTTCCTGCAACCGAGATTAGCCTAACTGAAACACTGGATGTGGCTTAGGTGCTGTGTGCCATTCAGAGTAGAGTCCACCAAACGTTGCTGAGCGACAAGAGCCCTGTGAAGTGGCCCCCGACACTGACTCCATGGGAGGTCCCCCCCAAACCGGCCGTGCCCGAGTCTCTGCCACAGTTCTCGGGTCTCTCCACCTTCCTCGTGACGTCTCTTCAGCCTAATCTGCTCTTTTCACATGGAGAATATCCTGTGGATTTTGGGGTGCCCTCCCATGTCACCCTCTCTGGGAAGCGTTCCCTGCCCATACCCGGGCAGGATTCAGCACCCATTCTAGCAGGGCATTTGTCAGACTTGTACCTTGGTCAGTTTTGGGATGCCTCCTTCCCATCGGCCTTCCCTCAGGGGGCTCGATGGGCCAGACCCCAAGCATGATACCCTTGTATATGCCCACCCTGGTGGTGTAGGCCTGGCACACAGGACCTGCTCAGTCATGGGGTAGAGTGTGGTGCTTCTGGGCACTTACAGATGGAGCTGGAGGGCTTGTGACACTTTCCCAAGCAGGGATGGGGCCAGGCCAGATCCAGAGTCCTAGAGGCTCAAGGGCACCAAAGGTGTGAGGGCCAAGAAGAAGGCCACCTGAAGGCACTAACAAGGCAGACACTGTCCTAATCAACAAACTCTATCCTGAGTTTTTTTCCCGATCCTTACTTCCCCAATCAATCCTATAATTATGAGTACGATCTGTGAGTTCTGTGTGGCCGTTGCAATGAGTTACTGAACCCAACAGAGGAGTAGAGTGTGATATGGGAGGGTTGGCTGATGTCTGAAAATGGTCAAAAGGTTGGACCGAGGAGGCATTCTGACCTCTGCCTCCTAGCTATCAGCCTTGGGCGGTTGGTCTTAATCCTCCTTCCCTGAAACTAGAGCAAGTCCAACACCTCCATCATGCCATTCTTATAAGCACCAAATTGGAGGAGTGGGCGGGGCTCCTGGAAGGCTGGGTGATTAAGATTCCAGGCCAAATCAGGCCAGTGCTGTGACCAGTTATATACGTCTGCCAAGGGTTCAGGAGGAGACAGTAGCTGGAGGCGTGCCGTGGGTCTGCCCTGCAGATGAAATAGGCACTGCTCAATGACAGATGAGGCAACACCTAAAGCCTGTTGAAGCCCTTCCAATGGCCCTTCTCTCAAGCCCAGTCAAAGCCCAAGCGCTGACAGTGGTCCCAAAGGCCCCACACGCCAAGCAGGGCGGTGGCCCTTCTGGTTTCCTCCCTCCTGCTCTCCGCTAGGCCGCCGCAGCTCCCGCCACCCTGGCCCCATGCTCTGCAGCTGTGTCCTCTGCAGGCAGCATGCTTCTCTTCAAAGGCACACTCATGGCGCTTGCTTGATTCGTTTGGCTCAAATGTCACTTCCTCAGTGAGAATTTTCTAACCATTCGAAAATTGCTACCTCCCTTCCTGATGAGCACCCCACACACACACTCATAATGTCAAGAAAACTTTCGTTTTCTCCATTGTCTTTTCTTTAAGGATCAGTAGTAATGCAGTAAGAAACCCTGGTGGTGCAATGGGTTAAGTGTTGGCTGCTAATCACAAGGTCAGTGGTTAGAAACCACCAGCTGCTCCCTGGGAGAAAAGTGAGGCTCTCGGCTCAGCATAGATTTACATGGGTCTCAGGAACCCTAAGGAGTAGTTCTGCTCCATCAGAAGTAACTCGGTGGCAGTGGTTTTGGCATTGGGTTTGGGGTGTTGTGATGGTTAAGTGCGTGGCTGTTAACTGAAAGTCAGTGGATTTGACCCACTTGGGCTCCAGAGGAGAAATTTGCAATCTCTCTCCTTTCCGTAAAGACCATGGCTAGGAGGGCCAGTGAGGCCACTTCGCTTTGCCCCAGAGGGCCTCTGAGTTAGAACTCACTCGGCGGCACACGGAAACAGCCAGGCAGTCTTCTGGTTTCTTTTGTTACTGCCTGTCCACAGACGTTCCTATTTATTCTGTTACTGCTTGTGAGGGCAGGGGCTTTGATAGCTCACCCCCGCAGAGGCTGGTAGTCTTTGGCACACGGCAGACAGTCCACAGAACCGGCAGCAAGGACGTGAAGGACGTGAGCGTACCTAGGACTTGTGCTCTGTGCCATTTTCAATAGAATGACCAGCTGTCCTTTGCCCCTGCATCTGACGTAAATGGTATCTATAGGCTGTCCATGCAAAGAGACCCTTATGCCTTCCCCAGCGACCCTGGGCCTTCTTCCCCACAGCTCACTAGCTGTGCTCGAGGAAGCTTCTATCTCTGGGCTGGGTAGGGGTGGGGGAGGCCACAGGAATCGTGGAATCCATTTATCTATTAATTTATTATCTAATTAAGGCCCACGATGACAGCACTATTTGTTCTAAAATGCCCATGAACCAAACCAATACAAGATATGAGCATTCCAATCCATTAAAATGGCCCACTCACATCTCCTGTCAGCAGCCAGCAACTGCTGCACCTGCAGGACCCTAGGCAGGGAAGTACCTTTTTCATTGGACTAGGACCCATGGGTCTGATTGTGGCCCAGTGGCCCCCGGGCTTTGAAGTTTAACATGATGGATAGCCAGTGCATGGGCAAGGCTCTTTCCCAAGGGAGCAGCCGTTCTTTTGCTCACTGTTTGCAAATAACACAGGTGTAATCACAGAGGAGATGGGCGAAGAGAGACAAGAGGGTAAGAATGCAAAGGCAAGAAAGTCTCAGTCCATTCGCTGTCTTTTGCAACCAGGAAGGCCAGTGGATTGCAGATAACCTACGTGGGGTGAACAGCTACTTTTCTAGGGTTCTACTGTATTCTGGGACATCTCTTGAATACCACACTTATTCCACTGCCTGTCACTAGAATAGTTGCATGGTAGTCCCAAGAAGTTCTGGGACCCTTTAGGATTGATTACTATTTTTATTTCTAGGGCCCAGCTCAGGCCTTGGCAGAAGGACAC
>NW_022105611.1:15006088-15008202 GCF_000313985.2 Echinops telfairi | reverse complement strand
CATTAACTATATCTGTGCGATCCGTGGACGGAGGCAGACAAGTCCTCACAGTAATACATCTGTCTCACTCTCGTTAGCATGCCTTCTAAAGAGGTCCAATCCAATCAGCAGTTTCCAGGGGGATCTGCTGGGCTGGCTAAATTCCAGGCCAACAGGTCTGTTCCGAAGGTTGTGGCAGCTTTCTTTTGGGAGTCCCACGGCAGTGTCATGATACAATTTCTCAAAGGGCTTATGATGAAGGAGCAGCAAGAAAATTGAAAACGACATTGGTGAGAAAAAGGCCAGGGACGTTGTGCTGAAGAACTTTTCCCCATCGTGACAATGGGCCTCCTCATCTTTCAAGGAAAGCAAGGGTGATCCTACAAGCCAACAGGCTTGTTGGGAAGTCTTACCCCATCCACCCTGCAGCCCTCGCCTCGCCCTGTGGAGTTTGGTTGGTTTCCAACATGCAAAGAGCTTTGAAAAGGAACACAAGTTTCCATCGCTGATGCTGGTTTGATGAGGCTGAAGTCGAAGTGTGTGCAATTCTTTGGGTTCGAGAGACCAAACACCATCTTCAGAAGTGGATGGACCCCGATGGAGGATATGTTGAGAAACGATAGTTGCATAGATTAATATTTTTGCTTCATGAAGGTTTTGATGATTTCACAGTGGTGCTTTTTGACTTACCCTCATCTATGTGGTGGGGGAGGGGTTTCAAAAAGTTCATGGGAAAAATGGAATAGAAAGATCACGGAAAAGTTGCACGGCTGATTCCATCACTAAAAAGTCCCTTGCTGCTTGTGTGTCTTTTAGGAGACATCATTATTGTTCAACCTGCCCACAGAGCAAAATCCCCTCAATTAGAAACAGCTGATAAGAAAAAAATGCAAACGATCATTTTCTAATATGGTCAATTAGATGAAAGGCATAGAGAAAACAGGGAGAGAAAGAATGTGTTCATTCATTTATTCATGTATTCTGTCCACAATCCTTGGGACTCTGTGTCTGGAGCAGGCCTTAGTGCCAGATGCCCTGGTGAACAAAAGCAACATGATTTCCTGGAATCATGCAAGTCATCGTCGCTGAAGAGATGGCCGATCAACATAAACACACAGCGTCATCAATGTTATGACAGGTGTAATAGACAGAAATTAACTGGAGTGCTTGAGAGAAAACACTAGTCACTAATTCAGAAAAGGTCTTCCCTGCAAAGGTGGCAATTTAATTGGCGGATGAAAGGCGCACAAAATGCCAAGAGAAGATGGAAGTGCATTCCCAGAAGGGGAACAACATGGGTGAAGGTGAAAGGCAAGGGCAAGTTCCACATGCTCAATGGATGAGATGTGTGGCTGGGGTGGGGGTGGGTAGGTAGGGTAAGTGGAGTGATGAGATCACAGGTCATGGGGTCTTGCAGACTCTGGTCAATATTATAGATTTTATTTTAATAGTAAAGGGAAGTCATAGAAGGTTTTAAGCAAAGATGTAACCATACTTCAGGTTACATTTTTCAAAGGTCTGATGTATAGGAGACAAGAATGAAATCAGGGAGAAGAGTAAACAGTTTATCTCTGTCATTCTGATAGGAGGTTCTGGGAATTTGAATTCAGGTTATGAACAGCAATAGCAAGGATTCAGAAAACATTCTGGATGTGGGACCACTTGGACTTGGTGATGTGACATGAAGCTGACAGCAGAGTAGGAATCAACGGTGACTCACTTGGACTAATTAGCAGCCCCTTTAATTGACTGAGGTGGGAACGCCCAAGAGGAGTCATTGGATTTGGAGTGCTGATCACCTGATGTGACTTAGTTACCTTTGAGGGACTCCAAGTCCACAGATGGCGAAGTCACATGTTTGGAGTCTGGGAAAGAGATCTGGCCTCATGATAGTTTGGTTGGCCTTTAAAGTATGGAGATGAATGAGTTAGCTGCTGTGTTAGTCCAGGTTGACTAGAGAAACAAATTCATAGACACTCATATGTGTAGAAGAGGGAGTTTTATATCAAAGAGTAATTTTACATTAAGAAAATATCCTAGCTCAGTCCACATCAAATTCATAACTCTGATATTAGCCCATTTATCTGATACCAATCTAAATTCCTCTTCAGATTCATGCAACACATTTAATGACG
>NW_022105611.1:15001558-15005988 GCF_000313985.2 Echinops telfairi | reverse complement strand
AGATGGAAGTGCATTCCCAGAAGGGGAACAACATGGGTGAAGGTGAAAGGCAAGGGCAAGTTCCACATGCTCAATGGATGAGATGTGTGGCTGGGGTGGGGGTGGGTAGGTAGGGTAAGTGGAGTGATGAGATCACAGGTCATGGGGTCTTGCAGACTCTGGTCAATATTATAGATTTTATTTTAATAGTAAAGGGAAGTCATAGAAGGTTTTAAGCAAAGATGTAACCATACTTCAGGTTACATTTTTCAAAGGTCTGATGTATAGGAGACAAGAATGAAATCAGGGAGAAGAGTAAACAGTTTATCTCTGTCATTCTGATAGGAGGTTCTGGGAATTTGAATTCAGGTTATGAACAGCAATAGCAAGGATTCAGAAAACATTCTGGATGTGGGACCACTTGGACTTGGTGATGTGACATGAAGCTGACAGCAGAGTAGGAATCAACGGTGACTCACTTGGACTAATTAGCAGCCCCTTTAATTGACTGAGGTGGGAACGCCCAAGAGGAGTCATTGGATTTGGAGTGCTGATCACCTGATGTGACTTAGTTACCTTTGAGGGACTCCAAGTCCACAGATGGCGAAGTCACATGTTTGGAGTCTGGGAAAGAGATCTGGCCTCATGATAGTTTGGTTGGCCTTTAAAGTATGGAGATGAATGAGTTAGCTGCTGTGTTAGTCCAGGTTGACTAGAGAAACAAATTCATAGACACTCATATGTGTAGAAGAGGGAGTTTTATATCAAAGAGTAATTTTACATTAAGAAAATATCCTAGCTCAGTCCACATCAAATTCATAACTCTGATATTAGCCCATTTATCTGATACCAATCTAAATTCCTCTTCAGATTCATGCAACACATTTAATGACGCCGAACCAGGAAGATCACAGGCCATTGGATGGAAAGTCTTGTGGATCCAGTGGTGGTGTAAGCGTGTCAGTGCTGGCAGGGGTCTCCACTTGGCTCCTTCAGCTCCAGGGCTCTAGTGTAGCTCCATGTGTCTTGTCAACAGGAATACCAAGCAGAGAGCCTGTGTGCCCGCCTCCAGTGAGCTAGTTATTGCTTTAGCTCCTCCAAATGAGGCCATCAAGCTGCGACTTGATTGACAGGCTAAACGCCATCCCCTTCACTCTTAATTGTCTCAAATTGACAACAGATTAGTAACTACCACTGCTGCCTTCAAGTTGGCCTCCACTCATGGGCATCTCAGACAGAACAGAACCTGAAATGCTGTCTGACCCTGGGGCCTCCCCACATTTGGTTGTGGATTAAGCTGATACAGTGCCTAGGTTGGGACCATCAAACAGTAGGGCAGACAGTAAAAGAGATGGTATTCCTCATGCCCAAGAAAAATGTCGCATTCATTCATAATGAATATCATGTATAGACGAGGAAGGGGACACAGTCAACTATCAGCCCCATATTGCTGTCACAAGTGACTGGAAGAACCCAGTTCGGAGTTTGGATCCTTGCTGCAACATCCACTCGCGTGCTACTCTGAGCCTCCGAGGCCTCCTCTGTAAAGTAATGGCAACATGATCTCCTGACCGAATGCTGGTGAGGGCCAACGTGATGCTGGGGGCTACTGAGCCTGGTTCCTGGCAGAGTGAATTCTCATGGAAGGTATTACTATTAAGCTGGATCTATTGGGGTCTGGTGGCTATAATGATGGAGGAGATCAATTTCTTTCCGCTCTGAGCAGAGCAGAGCCCCTGTTAGATCAGTTGGACAAGCCGGGGCTCACACACGCAGAAAATTACAGCTAGACGAGAGCTGCCTTGAAACTGCACGCCATGAACCTGGGCCGAAGGACAGTCTGAGTCCAAGAAGCAGACTGGTGGCGGGGGAGTGGGTGGGGAAGTGGGCTGGGTTTGCATGTCTCTGAGGGGCTTTGGCAGGGAAGCAGCATCGGCCTCCTTTTGTGCGGCCCAAAGTCAGCACAGATTATTGGGAAACAAACCACTATTGGATGTCAGGAAGAACATTCTAATCCAAGGCACAGAAGATGGATTCCGTATGAAATTTCTAAATCTTCAAAACAAGGAGAAAGATTAGACTATTTATTTATGTTGGCTTATAGTTTCATGTGGCAGGGTGGGTTGGGGTGGGAAGAGGCTAGGCGTTGGGCTAACTGCCAGGCCAATATTTCAAACCCTCCAGCTGTTCAGTGGGAGAAAGATAAAGTCGTCCTCCCAGGAAAGCCCGGCAGTCTCAGAAAGCCAACAGAGGAGTTCCACACTGCTCAATGGGTCGTTCTGCGTCAGCTGTGGCTCAGTGACACTGGGTTTCGTGGTTATGTTTGCTGAAAGCACTCCTGACAAAGTACACAGGAAACTAAAGCAGTGACCTATTGGGAGCCTGTCGAGGGTGCTGGGAAGTAGGTGGGAGATGAGGGTGGGAATGGAATTTTTCCATAAATGATTTTATGTAGTTTGAATTTTCAATAAAGTCCATAGAGCATACATTCATAAAGTGGATGAAAAATGGAACGCAAGCAAGCAAGGAAGGAGCCGACAGGTGGAAAAGTCTACCCTGCCCTAGAGCTCTTGATAGATGGGGTGGGGCTGCCTGGACGCAGGACTGGCTTCAGGCCCAGAGAGGGCTCCACTTGGTTTCCTGCTCTGCTGTCACGGTCCTGAGAGTCTTCATCATCGTTGAACACGCAGCACTGGGCCCGCGGATTATATGTTGGCATGAGTCAGAGTCAATGCCATGGCAGTGAGTTTGATTTTTTCTTTTATTTGGGTTGGGGGGGGAGGTAGCTTTCATGCTTGAGTGGAGGCAGGAAAACCACTTGCCTGCATGTTGTGGGACAGTTTTAATAATGGGAGGGAGGGACTATATGACTTTAAAATAAAGTCTTGTTGCCTGACTGAGCGATGGACCCTTCTATCACCGGTGTTTCCTATCCAATGTCCTTATGCTGGGATGAACATATAGATCTATGTCCCAGTTCTCCTGAGATGATTCTGCTTTATGCCTATTGGCACCATGCCGTTATTAACTATGGTCCCTTTCACTTTAAGAAGGCCCCCAATTTGGATAAGTTATATACCTATATAGCCACCCTACCCAAGGCTCACTTAGTCTAATGGCTAGGGGTCACACCTCATTCAGCCCCTGCCCAACACACACACACACACACACACACACACACACACACACACACACACACACACACACACACCCTGGTCAAGCTCATCAGTAAGTTGATTATTTATAACGCAGCAGAAGAGAGTAATAAGAGAAGAGAATGGAACTCAGGTCCGATCGAGAGAGAGAGATGGCGTACAGTGTACTGACTTGCTTCCCAGAGATCTCCCTTCTCCCCTTCTTTCCAGAACAGGGTTAATACGGGAAACGTAATTCATGTAGGCAGTGGGCATGGAATGGAGGTGAGTCACTCTAACCAAATGGATCTGTGGGCGCCTCTTAAACAAGTTTTAGCCAAACTGTCCAATCCAAAGTCTGAATGGCAGGGTGGATCGGATTTTTGGAATGAGTTAGGGAAGCATCCTCATTCCACACAGGGGAAACTGAGGCCCAGAGAGAGAAACTTGCCTCTTCCAGCCTAGAACCCAGGTCCCTGATGGGTCTTCCGAATCCTCTGGAATGTCTCCCGTGGGACTCCAGATACTGAAGTCGCAGTGTGACGGTCAAACAGACACAAAACACACAGACCTACTTTCTGGACAATTTACTTAACCTATACAGCTCTTTGCCCCTGTGACTACCACTGCCTTCGCCTGAAGTGTCACTGCCTGAGCGTCCCCGAATGGGACAGTGGATGCCCTCAGCTAACGCCAAGGTTGGCTGCCGACCCAAAGGAACCTCGGAGAAAGACCTGGAGACCCACTTCTGAAATACCACCCATCGAAGTGCCCACGAACCACGTTCTGCTCCCACACCCACAGCGTCGCCGTGAAGCAGAGCTGACCCTAGCAGTGGCTTGTGCTGAAGCCAGCAAACTTCTCCAAGGCCTAGTGGCTGCGTCCTAGCGGCCAGAGCGGAGCCTGGTGGCGAAGAGCAGGAAGCAAGAGTAGAGGAGCTGACCACATTACTTAAGCATCTGACTTCTTTGAGGAGCCAGGAAGGAGAGAGAGGAGATCAGCGGAGGGAGGCCACAGCGTGGAGGGGCCACTCCTCCCAAAGCCTAACGCTTGTCCCTCTTGAACCACTCAGGACACCGCTTCTCCTAAGTTAGGTGTAACATCTGCTTCTATCACAAAGAGGCTGAAAGTAATAACTGTGAAGTTCCTGCGACACACCTCATCCAGAAAGCCCTCAGGCAGGTCTTTTTTTTTCTTTTTAAAACAGCTTTATTACCATATAACTCACATATACAATTCAATAGTTCAATCACATCAAGAAGAGTTGCACAATCATTGCCACAACCAGTTTTAGAACATTTGCTTCATTCTTGTATC
>NW_022105611.1:14992525-14999782 GCF_000313985.2 Echinops telfairi | reverse complement strand
TCATCACTTCTTGGTTCAGCAGAAGAGATAAACCAGGGGCCCACCCCGTCCCCCTCTTAGGATAAAAGGAAGCAGCTTGCCTGCCGGGCACAGGTGTTGCTACTGATGCAAGAGGATTCAAAGAGACCCTTTCTTAGAGAGGGCGGCAACTGGGGTTGGCCTCTTAGAGAGCCTCCACCATCAATTAACACCGCAGCCCACTGACATCGAGCACTAATTTTGCGGGCATAAAAAGTACGAGGCGAAATTTATTTCCAAATGCTGAGCTCATGTTGCTCGTCTTCTTTTAATATTAACTATCACATTTGGTAATTCCATTTCAATAATGAAAAGGTTATCTCCACTGTAAGAGAAATAATGCGGAAGACTTGCTGGCTTCAACTTAATCGCTTGAATTTATGTGTCACTGGAGCTCTATCCTCAGTGATGACCCCAACAAACTGGTTAAATACCAGCCAAGCGTGGACAGCTCGCAGCTCAGATTCTGCCCCCCCCTCAAAGAAGCTTTTAAACCTTGACATATCAATGTCGCCTTTTCCTGGTATTAAACACACACACACACACACACACACACACACATTCTTGTATTTTTGGCACTGCTGTCTAGTGTTCCTGACAAGGTCCAGACCACTTGTGTCTTATTTCTGCTCTGAGATCAATATTCTAAAGGGAAACATGATTTGCAGTAGAGGAAAGGAATCCTGGGATCAGAGGCCAGTTCAATTCAGTCAACATCTTTGGGGGACCCCCTCTCCGACACACCCAGAGCTAGGCCTCACACCAGCAAGATGACCCCACAGCAACAGACAACCACTCTTACCGAGCACCTGCCTTGCTCTGCTGAGCTCCCACGGCACCTTCTGTGGGTGCACACCTCACAACCGCAGACACTGCACACGGTTGGAACGACTTTGCTTCAAGAACAGAGGAGATGTCTGATTCATCTTGGCATCCCTGCTGGGCCAGTCCAGAGCCAGGCTCACAAGAGACCCTTAAGAAATGTTTCCTGAACTTCAATAATTTTTACATGCATTTCACTGAATCCTCACAGCAACCCAGAAAGTGACCCTCTCTTCCACACAACCCTCATCGTGCTGAACATGAGTGCCTCTGTGTTTTGCTCTCTCCCCGAGAATGTAAGCATTTTGAAGGCAAGGGAAACATGATTCACCGTGGGCCTGTGGGAAACCCGTGTGGATGGACCGGTCGCCCTTACAGCGAGGACCAGGGCTAGTTCTCCGTGGTCTGGGTTTCCCAGGCACAGACCCTGCATGAAGTATCCAGATGTGGGATCCGGGACTAAAAGAAGCCCAGGGGAGGGAGTGGGCTAGGAAACAGGGAAGTCAAAATGGACTGTGTTCTCAGATTCTCCTACTGAGCTGGGGGGGGCGCTCAGGCCGGTCCAGGGAACATGTCTATAACTATGAGCCAGTGTTGTAAAACAAGCTGTTTAAGGGGTGGACAGCTCACAAGAAGGGGCCACCCTGCACAGCAGGACATCGTTCAGAGGTAGAATGGGGCTGGAGGGAGCCACATTGTTTATTTATCCAGCAATGTCTGTCCATCATTGCTTGAAGGCTGCTCGCAGGAGCTCATCTGGGATGCCCCGTGTGTGAGAAAAAAGGAGCTGCAAAGTCCATAATAAAACCCCAGGGCGCCCAAAGAACCCCACCCAGTTGTACGCTGACCTGGCTGTACTGCAATGAGGCACTCACCACAGTGGCTGCAGATGAGGAATTATGATCTCCCTGAGCACCCAAAGGCGACTGTGGACTTGGCGCACTCTCGGAGCAGGCTGTCAGACTAGAGGCTACCTGCAGCTCCCTATCATACTAACATTCTGGAATGCCATGACTCCACGGGCCACTTTGGGTTTCAAAGTACACACCATCTTCAGCAGAGTTATTTTGACCATGGTTTGAGCAAGTCAAAGACCCCAGGCAAGGTATGCGACAGAGTAGGGGTGGGGTGGTGGGTGGGGCAGCTCCAGGCACTTGGCTCAGTCATTCTTCTATGAAAGCAGGGCTATAGGGAAATTGAAGGGGCACGCTGACTGGCAAGCTGATTTTTCAACAGTGATGGAAAGACAGGTGGGTTAGTGTTTTAACATCACATCTTGGGGTGGTCCAACCACTTGCTGGCCTCCACCAGGTCATCTGACATTTCATCAACTCTGTAGTGTGTGCCAGGCACCGTGCCGCACTCTTTACACACAGTTCCTGTGTTAGATGCTGGCTTATGAGTTGGCTCAGTCTCGCAGCAACTTTATGCACAGCAGAGAGATAGGCTTCCTGGTCCTGCGCCATCGTCCATGATTGCTGTTAGATTTGAGGCCATTGTGTGCCTATTAACTAGTCTTCCAGCGCTGTATCAGTCAATGTTCTGTTATGACCCATGGATGTTCAGTAGTTCATTTTCAGAAGTAGGTCTTCCTAGTCGGTATGAGTCTCAGTAATGGAAACTCTGCTGAAATCAGTCCACCAGGGGTGAACGTGCTCATCTTTGAAAAGCGGGTGGCGTAACTTTTAGCAGCACAGCAACATGCAGGCCACCGTAGTGTGGCAAACTGTCAGACGGGTGATGGTTACAGACAGTAACCTAGATCACGTAGTCTTCACAGCCACGCTGAGAAATGCTACAAAAATACTATTTTGCGGATGAAGAAAGTGCGGCGCAGAGAGGCCAAATGGTAAACGTGACAGCACGGGGGTGTGAGTCTGACCCTCGTGCCAGGACTCCACGATGCCCTTCTTTCTGGCTGCCTATCCACGGACCGCCAAAGTCGGTGCCTTGAGCCCAGCTGTCGTAAATAGGCAGCCCCGCAAACGATCTTGCTGCTGTTTTGTGATTAAAGACACACAAGATAATCAGCCCCAGGAGGGGGGGGGTGGAGACCAGTCCTCCTGCTTACACATTCCTCCGTTCGCTGGCCCTGGGAACCTTCCCACGCAGCAGTAGCTGCAGCCATTACGGTTATGCTCGTGTATAAGCCAAATTCTTCAGCACATTTTAATGCGGCTTTTGTGGTAACATTAGGTGCCTCGGCTGCTATTCGGGTCGGCGTAGACTCCAGTCTATATGGTGCTCTGCAGAGTGTGGAATACAGGGCTCTGTCTGGAAATGGAATGATGGCAAAATAAAACCTTTTTAAAAGCCTCACAAAGAAGGCATCGTGTGTTATTTTCCTGAAACCGACAGTATACATCAGGACAAAGATTAGCCTCCATGGTGACGGTGGTGATGACCATGATGAAGGGACAGTGGTGGTGAGGATGATGGAGCTGATGACCATCTCTGGGCCAGTTATAGGGGTATGCTCTTTTTATACATCATCTTTGACTTACATGTCACCCTGCAAGTGAGAAGTGGTCTGTGCATTTAACGGATGGGCAACTGAACCTCAGACAAGAGCAGCAACCTGCTTGGGGTCACAGCTGACCCATGGAAAGGGATTGGCCGATGCTGTTGCTTGGATTTTACTCCAATCTTGAGTTCTTTGGCAGTAATCGGTTTCAAGCATTTACTGTTTAATTTGTTCTTTTTTTTTTTCATTTATTCATCCGTTAAGTATTTACTTAGTCCCAGGTGAACCTAAAATAGCTAGCTGCTAGACTATGTCAAGAAAAATCACTCCATCATATACAAGGGACAAATGAAAAGGAGAGGGAGTTACATTCAAATCAAGACTTACAATGACTGTGCCTCTGACCAGTGTGAACATAACTATTAATGGTTTTTCTGCTCCCATAAGCTAATATCAATTATCCGCTCCACTGTTAAGTAACATGGCAACATAAAAGCAGCTCATTGATTGGTTGATAAAGGGAGGGGTTGTTTTGCTTTTCACCAATGCCTGTGCTGTTCCGTAGACTGGGAGGGGCCTCAGAAAATAGGATGGGGAGTCATTAGGAAGAGCTTGTAAAGGCTCCCAAGTGCCACAGACATTTGGGGGTCTAATGTGGCTGAGATGTGGGCAGTAAGTATGTACTGAATTGCTCTTCTCTTGGATGGCTTGGTGGACAATCAAACCCAGGACACCCAGCTGTAGAGGGCAGATACATCGAAGCAGGTCTGAGGGGTCCAGAGAACCTGCCACTTACTGAGTGTCACAAGTGGAAACAAGCGGGGAGCCTTCACTGCCGCCATTTCACAGGTCTGAGAAGTTAAACAGCTTTCCTACGACTGTTCAGTTAGTGAGCAGGGGGATTAAAGATTTCATCATCTCTGTCTGTGAGGCCTATAAATTACCTAAGAGTTGCCATAGAGACGCCTCCCCCACGTAGTGAGAGGATTAAAATAACACCGGACTTGGAAAAGACCCAGGGCAGGCCTGGGGACTGGTGCATCTGGGGTGCGGGCCCCATGGCGATCACTGATGTCATAGACGGGACATGCCTGAGCACTCTGCTCTCTGCGCCTCAGGCTCCTCCCCTACCAATAGTTGGTCTGGGGTGGGAGTGGGGTGGGGTTCAGGTCCCTCTCACCCATCCCCTATTTCTAAGTCTCTAGCTTGCAGACTGCTCACCTGTTCCCTTCCTCATCTGATCTCCCCAACAACCATCTACCCCGAGGGAAAGAGGGAGGGTGTGCTCTGCCCCTAGTTGAAAGAGAAAGACTTCAGAGACGAGAAAAGTGTCCACGCCCAAGGAAACGCAGCCCTGGGATAAACATAACTCGATGGAAAAATCAGGTTCGACACACAGAACACTGTTAGACATCCTAAGCTCAAATGCATGCTCCGATCCTCTGATTTCCTGCAGAGAAATCCATGTCAGTCTTTCTCCCCAGGAAGAAGGGAAGCACGCTGAGACCAGGGATTGTGTCCTCGACTTCCTTTGCAGCCCTCTAGGCAGGGGAAAAAACCTAAACAAACCCTCACCGTCATTGAGTTGATGCTGACTCATAGCCATCCTACAGGACAGGGCAGACCTGCTCCTGGGGGTTTCCGAGACTAACTGTTTACGGGCACAGAAAACCCCACCTTTCTCCCCTGGAAGGAATGGCTAGTGGTTTGGAACCGTTGACCTTGTGGATCTCAGCCCACTCAGTCACCGGGGCTTCTATACTAAGAATACTACTCCCATTTTCTACTGGGTCTGCAGCTTCAAATAGCAGTGTTTCTTGGTTTCTGAAGGTCAATAATAACAATTATTATCTCCTTAACACTGTGAACTTTTATAAGCAAACTTTCAGGACAAGCGTTATCATCTCTGTTGGGGACATTTTCCCAAAGTCCCAGAGGCAAAGTAAGTACCTACCGTTTACTGAGCTTGAGCCAAGTCCTTTGCTGGTACTTTCTTATTCGATCTTTGGCAACGACCCTCTAGCTAGATATTATTACCCCCATTTTTCAGATGGAGAAACTGAGGTCCAGAAGGTAAATGGCTTAAGGTCCCAGGATAAATACTTTCATTTAAACTAAACTGATCAAGCTCCCAAAATGAAATATGCCCTCTGCAGTGCAGAGCTGCCTTGATCAGCACTCTGGACCTTGGAGTTGGATGCCCTCATGAGGTGCTGTCAGCTGACCACCCGCACAGCTGAATGAAGGCTAAGTGGGGATTTGACAGGAACAACAGAACATCTGATCTCTCAGTTACTTAGAACATGACTCTACATGTGTGTTCCATGTGACTCTGGGTCACAGGCACCAAGCTTGTTACATGTATGTGTGTAGGAGTGTATGTGTCTACTTGGTTATCTTGAGGCCAAAATACAATGGACCCATTCAGGATTCTACTCTCAAACATTGTTCCATGTTATGAACCTTCAATTCCCGATGGTGTAAGGTCAGGGAATAATGGTCACATCGTCTATCAGGGCAGTGTTAGCAGTGTGACTTGGGCAGGCGTGTGCCCTAGCACGGACAGAGACTACAGCGAGCAGGCATGATTATTATTTTGTTTAGCAGTGTCATGAAAGGTATTCCATCAGCCCTGCAGGCCCTGGGTGTGAAAGCATCACAGTGCTTGTCATCAAACGAGAATAAGGGACTTCCTGCCCAGACATTGCTGTCTTAGGGAAGGTCCATGAGCTCATGTTTGCAGGTAGAATTCATGGCAGAGGCCTTTCTGACACTGTTCAGGGCGTAGGGAACTAAAAGGCTCATTGGGTAAGTGGACCGGTGGAAGGAAGGTTTACAAAGAGCACCACACCATGGACATACTGCATACGTATGGCTGCTTTCTACCACAGAATCGGGAAGACCAGAAATCGAATACACATCCATGCTTCTGGAACTTCAGCAACAGCACAGGACAGCTATGGTCGTCACTGCGGGGGTCGCCAATGAGCAGTCTCGATTAGCCACGAGAGTCTCCATCACCAGCTGTGAGAGACCACTCAGCAATTTAAAACGCATTACCACAGAAGCTATGTTCTATAGGCACACTACCGATCCCCTGTTCTACTGGAAATAGAGTGCTTTTTACAATGGCCTACTTTGAGTCAGGCACAATTAGGTTCTTTCTATGAATCATTTCATCAACTCCTTGCAAAAAAAAAAAATCAGGAGAGATGAGGATTATTACTCAGCTTTACAGAAAAAAAGGATTTTAATGACTCCTTCCTAGGCTGGTTAAAAAGTGGAGCCTGTCTGATGCCCAGACCCTATGAAGTGGCTAGGGAATTCCTCGAAAAACATGAATTAATCAGCATGATTGTATGGGCAGAACGGAAGACATCCTTGGCCTGGGATCAGAGAGCCATGCAAAAGGGACTTCTCGAGAGCCTTCCCTCCAAGCCACCAGCATATTTTTCACCTTGAACAGAGCCGTCTACTCTGGAGATTTAATGGTAGCTTTGTGGGCAGGAGTGTGTGAGCACGTGAGTGTGTGTGTAGGGGCCATATGTGTGTGTGGAGAGGAAAGGAGAGGGAGCCACATAGATATTGACTGGGCAGGGGGGGCGTTGAGATCGGTAAATCTAAAACCTCTGTATACATATATTCTGGTGTGGCAGTTACAGACTCACCTGTCAACTTGCTAGGGGGTGGAGTCTAGACTGCCAATCAGGTCATACCCAATGGTGCCTCTACGCGGGCATGGCTTTCTTGGGGAACGCCTGTCTTCCTCACTGGAGGCCAAACACACTCTCTCTCTGCTACACATTCCTGTTGACAAGCCACATGGAGCTACGCTGATGGAGCGAGAGCCTTGGAGCTGGAAGAGCCACGTGGAGACCCATGCCAGTGCTGAGATGCTTCCATTGCCACTTGACTAGACTTTCCACCCACTGGCCTGCAATCTTCCTGCATTC
>NW_022105611.1:14984502-14991726 GCF_000313985.2 Echinops telfairi | reverse complement strand
AATTCTCCCACGTGTAACACAGAACATGTAAGCGATGAGTGAGGCAGCCTAGAAAAGGTACAATAAATAAGAAACTTGAACATGGCATGAACCAGACATTAACGTTCTAAAAGAGAACCTTGGGGGAAGAGGTTATGGCTGAAAATGCTTCCAACGGTAGGTTTGTGGTATCCTTCTGCAAACCAAGGGGAGCTAAGCAATTCTCTCCCAATTAAAGCAAACCCCAGAGACACGTGCAGTCACCACGTTTCTGAGCCGCAAGGGGCCCAGAGATCCTGAGCATTGTTTCCCACGTCCATTTACAAGTGTGAAACACGAGGCCAAGATCCGGGACGATCACTTTCCGGGATCACACAGCTAATGAGCAGTAGCCCCTAAACAAGACGCACGTCAGGTCAAACTCTAATAGTTTGGGTTGATTACGTGAGTCGGAGGACCACATCTTACCGGTCCCCTTGACTTTGCTCTGCCACGGAGCCTTCAAAGACTCAGAAACTGGGATCCTCAGCTTCCCCTTCAGCTTCGGAGCTGATGTTCCTCCTTCCCCACAGCAGCAGGTTTGTGCAGTGCCGCTAGCTTCTCCCTTTCCTTAGTCTTGCCCCATACACGACCTCCTCTTACACCCATACCTCTCATTTCCTCCATCATTTACTATACGACCTTTGAACCTCTGCCAGGTCAGGGCTTCCTGAAGGACAGCCCACTGTCTTCATGCATTCACTGAAAAGTGCTTCCTGAGTCTCCATCGTGGCCACGTGCCACTGAGGTTCAGTGGGTGTTTCCTAGACCTCAAGCTTGTTAGATGCTGTCTATAAACTGATCCTTATAGTCCTATAAGGTACTATTGACATCATTATACTGATTAGTAAACTGAGGCTCACTTGCGTGAAGATCACATAGCCAGCGCATGGAAGAGCTTAGATTTAACCCCGAGAAGTATTAAAGTGTGATGGTGGAAAGTCTATTAGAGTCAGGTGTGTGGATTTGAATCTGCTTAGTGACCATGAGCACGTCTCTAGGCTTTTCTGAGCCACAGGACCCTTACTTGTGAAATGGGGCTAATAATACTGTTGTTGTAAAGGCTTAAGGAGGTCTGGAGGTACAGTGATTAAGAACTTGGCTGCTAATGGAATGGTCAATGGGTTGAACCCACTAGCCACACGGTGGGAGAACATTGTGGCAGACTGCTACTGTAAAGATGACAGCCGTGGAAATCCTAGGGCAGTGGTTCTCAACATTCTTAATGCCGCGACCCTTTAATACAGTTCCTCATGTTGTGGCGACCCCCCAACCATAACATTATTTTCATTGCTACTTCATCACTGTAATCTTGATACTGTTATGAATCAGGCGGCCCACTTTCAGAAGGCCCACTAGCAGAACAATTAAGCTAGGCCCACATCCCTTCCATAGCCGGTGCGCTAGTGGAGCTGTCTCCGCAGCATGTGGGGCACTGGTGACCATGCAGCTCCCTGAAGCCCACCTTAGAACAACCATCAATCATCTCTGGGCCCGGGCTAACTTCAACAGGTGCCTGGTAATATGCGTGTGCCTTAAATTCCAGGCGCAGTCACTTACACAGCCTTGCACAACTGGCCTGAAGTGTTCAGCTACAGGTTTGACATTTCCTTAAAGTCTCATGTTTCATTAGAAGCATTCATCCTAATTTGTAGCCTCTGCCATCAAGCATGCACCTTTGTTTTGAAACAAAAACAAATGTTTCTCCTTCGTATTTTCAGAAAGGTGGGCCACGATTATCTTCCCAGACAACCTCCACACAAGCCCAACGACAGGCATCCCAATTTGAGAAACCTGGCGCCTCGCTTTGTGTTTTCACTGATTGCCGAGGACACACACGTATAAAGACCCACCTCTGCCCTCAAGGCGCTCAAAGTCCAGCAGAGAACTAATGCTACGGTGTCTTCCAGAACCGCCATCTTTCCCTTGGCCTCCCCCTCTGCCTGCTGGACTCCACTGCTCTCAAGTGTGCATGAAAGCAATGGAGCCTCTTATGGAGTCAGCAAACTGATTTTGCCTGGGACCACCACGTCCCTCCACCCTCAATCAATCTCGTTCTGTCCAAGGGCAGCGCATGGCTGGCTTGGCTTCTCCTCTGTCCATGTTCTCTGGGTTCTGGATCATTAAATTGTTCTCGTCCAAATACAGCAATCCATTTCATCTTAGAGGTTTGGCTATCTCGGACATCCAAGAGGCCCTGGGGTGCTGGAAGGCCCAAAAGAACGGAGTGATTTAGAACTCCTCAAATCCAGGCCTCAACTTTTCTCTGTTTCAACCCCGGAGGGCCCTTTGCAGTTAGAATCTTAATTCTGAAAGTACTTCTCCAGTTGAAGGGAAAAAGCAAGAGGGGGAGGGGGTAAAATGAGACAAGAGTGATTTGGTATTTGTGACCAGCGGCCTTCTCTATCCAGGTGGGCTCTTTTCCAGGAAGCCCTATTAATAACATCGTTCACTTTGGCAACAGCTTTCGTTTGGAGAAATCCCCCCATCCTTTATAGGGAGAAATCATCATACCCAGCAATGACCTTGATCCTGAACAGAGCGAGGCAACAGCTGCTCAGCAGCTGCATGACTCCGGCTGAGGGAGATGGGGGCCTTGAAAGTGTTGGAAGACCCTGAAGAAAGGGCATAAGCAGAGTGCCACCTCTGTAACGGAGGCAGTCCGAATCCATCTCATCTGCCCAACCTACTCTGATGCGGCAACGAGGCAGCCGGCCAGAGGAATCAAGGGAGCAGCTGGGAGAGGCACACCCTCCTCACCGGGACTGTGCCACGGGAGCCCTTCACATACGTTGGTTGATTGGTTCCTCATACCCATCACATGGTTTAGGCTCTACTATCATCTGCGTTTTACAGAAAGAGAAGCAGAGAAACAGGATCTCAAAGAAAGTTAAGGAACGTTTCTCAAGTTTGCCTAGTGAGTAGGTAGATTGAGCTCCCATGTCCTCACTCTAAGTCAGAGTGTCTCAGAATCTTCCCTCAGAACCTTGGTCGCTAGATTCAGAGTTACCTTGGGATGGAAGCCCTGGTGGTGTAGGGGTTACACTTTGGGCTGTGATGTGCCAGGTCAGCAGTTTGGGAACCGCCAGCTGCTCCACACGACAGAGACCGGGCTTTCTGTTACCATACACAAAGAGTGACCGTCTCAGAAACTCACAGGGGCAGTTCTAGTCGGTCCTGTAGGGTTGCTGTGAATCAGCATCGACTCCACGGCAGTGCGTCTGGTTCTTTGGCTTGGGTGTGTGGGAAACTGCACTTCTTCCCCACATCTAAGGAGCAGTCTCAAGCCAGACAGACCACCAAACAACACTCCACAGCTGCTTTCCTTCCGGAAGGGAGGAGGAAGGACTCCACACGGGTGTCCAACAGCCTGTTCTTTGCGTCCCTGTACATTTATAGGCATTTCCTTGAGTGGCACATCCAGTAACGGGCCATGTGTCGCTTGGTCTGGGCTCTCATGGGATGATTTACGGACCTCATAACCCTGAACCACCCCCAAGAAGGTGTGATTCAGCTAACTTAGGAGCTGGCCTGGCCACCTCCTGCCTCACAGCCTCAGTAGACCTTTTAACAGGGAGAGAGCTGAGGGGCAGGTATCTGACCAAGATCCAGCATCCGAGCACAGAACCCTGGTGGGTACAAACAGGGATGGGTGAGAAGCATGACTGGCGAGTCAGAGAGGCACAGGAGACCGAGGAGCAAGGCAGGCAGGCAGGCAGGCAGGCAAATAAAAGATGGAGAAAGACGCCAAAGGAGGACAGATGCATTCACATGAGTATTTATGCACTGGGTTCAAAATCCAATCATTGAGAACCCTCTGGATCACTGACCTACTCTGACACACAAGGGGCCACCACTCCACAACCACTTGTCCTCTGGACCACAAATACCATTCAAGCCACGTCAAACTCCGAAGCTCATGGCTGCCAACGGAAAGGTTTGCAGTTTGAACCGATCCAATAGATCTGCAGAAGCAAACCCTGGTGATCTGTTTCCATCAGTACTAGGGCCCCAACCCCACTGTGGGGCAGCTCTATCCTGTCATGTGGTGTCATGAAGAGTCAGCATCAACACCGTGGATGGGATACCCACCATCCTTTACTGGTTCCTTAAAACAGATGACGGTGGCTTGGGCCTCAGAGGAGGCCTTATGTGATAACAGTCCATTGCATAGCCTGGCATGAGATCCGAGGAGCTCACCAACCGTGACCACAGTTGCACCCAGACAGAAGCTCTATGCCAGCAGCTTCATTTTCCTCTTTAAAAATGAACTCAGATCGCAGAATTGGACCCCAAACCCAACTCTCTGCTGTCATGTTGATGTGACTCACAGTGACCCTAGAGGTCAGCATAGAACTGGCCCTGCGAGTTTCAGAGACCGTAACTGTTTAAGGGAGTAGAAAGCCTCGTCTTTCTCCTGCAGAGAGGCTGGACAGTGGTTTTGAACTGCTGACCTTGTAGTTATCAGCCCAACTTGTAGCCCCTACGCTACCTGGGCCCATAAAGTCATCTGTTCCCACGGTCACTGTCCTCCTTCAATGAGTGAGGAAGCTGAAGTCCAAGGATGAAATTACTTATTTGGGGTCACATGGCCAATGAGAGGTCGACCAAGCCCAGAACCTACCCACTGAACTGAGAGCCCAGAGCTCTTTCTATGACAATGAGCCTCTGGGGACTTAAGTTTCAAAAAGGTTGTCTCCTACAATGAGAAGTGTGTGACATATGGCAGGGCTTTGCGGAAGCCTTTCAAATGTCCAGGTAACCAGTTGAAGATGTCCTAAAGGATTCATAGGATACCCAAAGAGCAAGATGACTTTAGAGTAATTAGGGTATTTCTCTATCTGCTATTCCCCCAAAGGAGAGGAGACACTGGGAAGTAAAAAGATTAGCACCAAAAAATGGATATGGAAATTTCTTTCCCATTCCTGCCCTACCACACCCCACCCTCACCCCCCGCCCCCTCCCCGAGACTTATGGTGATGATTCAAAGCTGTTGTTCCCTTGCCTGAGGAGAGCACATTCTCAGTCGGAGAAGTGGGATCACTGAAAGAGTCAGAGCAGTCCAATCTCCTCTCCCCCCAGCCCAGCTACCTGCTCATCTCTGAAGACTGTGCCCGGGTGAACTTTTCTTGCCCCTGATGTTCTCTAAGCACTGCATTTATACTTGATGAGCCTAGTATGTATGACCCTGACATGCTCTACCCCAGCACCCTGAGATGCTAATGAGTATACTTGTTTGGTTATCTGTCTCCTGCTCAGAATACAGTTGGTGCTTGAATACGCATTGATTGATTTGTGGAAGCCAGGTTCCTAGAAGTAATGTAGGGAGAAGCGTTACCCAATGGGAGAAGGTGCAAGGCAGGGGAGGAATGGAGGATGCGTTTGGGGTATGGAAGGCTAAGTACTGTTCTGATAGTCCCAGAAGAAGAAAGATGCAACTATTTTCAGAGCAATATCATGTACACATGGAGCCATGGTGGGGGGTAGGTAGTGAGTTAGACATTGGGCTGCCAGTGGTAAGGTCAGTAGTTCAAACTCACCAGCCATTCCAAAGGAGAAAGATGAGTCTACCTGCTCCCTTGAATACTGATAGCCTTGGCACCCCTTGGGGGCAGTTCTACTCTGTCCTGTAGGGCTGCTAAGAGGCTCTGGCGTGCCACTGTGTTGATGCGGAAGCATACTGACCCTATATAACCAAGTAGAGCTGTCCCCATGTGGCTTGTGGGTTCTAGTCTTTAGGGAGGCGACACCCCTCTCTTCTGTGAAACCACAGGTGGGCTCCCACCAGCAGCCTTTCAGTTAGCAGCCAAGCAGTTAACCATTGCACTGCCAGGGATCCTTAGCTAGGGTCATACGTTGAGGTATTTACTGTCATACGCTTAACCCTCTCAATACGCTTGGAAGTCAAGCCTCATTTCACTGATCAGGAAATGGGTACTTACAACATGGGTCCACTGAGGTAAACTTTAAAAAAGGGGGAGCATGGGAGACAAGCTACTATATACATCCATCCATGGGGTGAGGTCCAGCAACTATGGCAGGGGCCAAACCCAATCCAAGAATACATAGGGCAGCCAACAAAATAAGAGGGGGAAAGAAAGAGGAAAAATAAGACATGGGTGGTGGGGAGCAGGGCACTAACCCACCCAAGGGGAGGGTATTGTTTATATCTTCACAGGAGAGGGAGAGAGAGACCAGGCTTCAACCTGATGCACCAAGATGTGTATACAACATACCAGAATATACCAGGGAACCAGTAGATAGGCTGTGGGGCCAGCTCCGATCCTGACTATGTGGGCAGCACTGAGGCTACAGCTACAAGAGAGGGGCACGTCTGCTAAGAGCACATGGGATAAACAAAAAGGGATGGAGAGGAGAGGACAGGACACCCTGGACCATCAAGCCCCATGGACGATGTTCCTCCTCGGAGCAGACAATGGACGGGGAGGACTGTAGGGCTGGCCCCACCATGGGACATGGCGTTCCACACTGAACCATGATGTTGTGGGGACAGCACTGGAGACACAGTGCGGGAATAGTGCATGGTCTGGCCCCATCACGCTGGGGTGAGGCACTGAGGGCATGCAGCAGAGCAGCAGGGGAGCAGACTGATGAAACCCCTAGGGAATGCCAGAAATAGACTTGGGAGACAGAGAGTGGCACCCCATCAAACTCGACTGGCAAACACTGGTAAAGGCCAACAAACAGACCTTGAACTATTTATAAGTTTTTCTATTTTTGTCAGTGGCCTTCTTTTTGTTATTGTTTTGTTGGTTTTGACTTCCTTTGTTTTATTTGTTGTTTTGACTTCCTTTGTTTTATTTGGCTTTGCCTGTTTTTTTGCACTTATTAATGTATCTGCATGGCTATAGATAAGATAGACAGGATAAATAATTTGGAGATGAAAAGAACGGGGCCAATGGTTCCTGGGGATACAGGAGAAGGGGAGGTGGGAGAAGGGAAGGGGAGGAGGGGACCAACCCAGGAACAAGGGAACAAGTGAACTAAAATAAATGGAAGGAAGGTTGTAGGATGCCTAGTGGGGCTTAATCAAGGGCAATGTAGCAGCGAGGAATTACTAAACCCGAATGAAGGGCAAACAGGATGGTGGGAAACGGTGATAGTAAAAGGAAATAGAGGAAAGAACCAGGAGGCAAAGGACATTTATAGAGGCCTAAATACAGGCATGTACATATGTAAATATAT
>NW_022105611.1:14980482-14983502 GCF_000313985.2 Echinops telfairi | reverse complement strand
GCATATGTGCAAATGTGCTTGACACACTGGATGAATGTATGGATTGTGATAAGAGATGTAAGAGTTCCCAATAAAAGTATTAAAAAAAGAATTAATAACTATAAATGTACCTTGAGAAAAACAAAAAAAGAAAGAAATGGGTCTGTGGAAAGGCTACACAGCGATCATGTGGCAGGGCCAGGATTACGGCGCATCCAACCACAAGCTTCACTGGTCCGCCAAACGGTCTCTTGTTGCATTAATCGTTCAATTCCAATCTTTCAATAAGACCCTGGCAGTGCCTGCTTGGGTAGGCAGGGGTTTGTCCCGTCAGACCTCCCATCGCTGATGTTTTCATATCAAACTCGGGCAATTAATAAAAGGAGCTTCTTTTGCTCTCAGGGACTCAAAGCCAATTTCCTAAGCTAATCGATCAACCAACCTGATTTGATTTGTGGACTTTAGATTTATAAAGCTGCTGGTTTGAAAAGTCTTTCACAAGATACAAATACCCATTCGGCTATGCATTTAACGAATGGACTTCAGTTTTTAAATTACCCAAAATCAGGATTTCCCAGGCACTCTCGGGCTCCCAGTAATCAGTAAGGAGAGGAGGGAATGGAGTGTCCGGGAAACTGTGCTGGATGGTGAGGGAGAGGAGCAGAGAAGGACCACAGCCCAGCCTGCCACTCGCTGGAAGACTGCCCGCCGTCACGGCTACAGAACAGGCATCAGCAATAAGCAGGCCACGTCCTTGGCCCATTTTGATGCTCACACAAGAACACAAACGAAAAGCATTTTTGTGCATTGTGAAACAACACAGAGGGATTTATTAATGTTGTTGTTGAAGATATGTCGGCATTTTAGGCTCATTTGTGAGCCCCGAAGCTTTAATTATGTGCATCCAAAATGTTACAAATAAAAGCCACCACCTTGAGCCCTGTACCACGGTAGGGGTACTTATACCTGCCCACGTCTGAGGTCCACATCTTCCCTTTCCCAGGGCACGTCAGGGCTGGGAAGACCTTGTAATTCGTAGGGTACTTCATGGGACCACAGGTGGTATTCTTGTGCACGTGAAGGGGTGATCCCTGTTAACCTCCAGCCCTCCGAGACACATGTACTGGAGACCCTGCTCTTGTGGTGGTATAATTAACGACATTCTTAGCTCTCTCGACAGTTCTCTAAAGGAGGGGGAGGGAGGGCCACATTCTTGGGAAATCCTAAACCATCAAGCCTCAGAGAAGTCACGTGACCTCTCCCAGCCTCAGCTGCCTCAGTTGTACCATGGCAAACCTTGCAAACCACACTGGCAGACGGTTGTCACACAGCAGAGGCTCAAGAAGTGATGCTTGGGACACATAACACATTCTTTGGCCTCTACTAATTTGCCTTTCTGTCTGTGTCACTCTTATATTATGTGCCACCCACTTGGTTCCGACTCACAGTGACCCTGTGTGAAACAGAGCGGCTAGCCTGTGCCTCTGTCTGAGCCCGTTGTAGCCACCGGGCCAATACAACTCGTTGAAGGGCTTTCTCTTTCTCTGTGGTGGTTAGGGATTCTGTCATCCTCGATGGGGCTTGAGTGGAGGCAGGGGTGGAGTCCTACATGTTCAACTTCATGGCACCTCCTTGGCGGTGCGGCCTTTTGTATAAGAGATCAAGCAAAGACAATTCTTCTTTTGCCCCTTAGCCTTCCTGCTTGCTGGGAGCCTGTGTCTCCTCCAGGCCATGGTAAAGTAGAGGGGAGGGGGAAAACTGTGGGCTTGCTCACCTTGGGAGCCAACCTCTGAGCTGTCTATACCCTGTCAGGTTCCCACCAACCTTGGATCTGTGTGACCCTGCACCCCCTGGCCTGTGATCGCCCCAATTTCCCCTTCACCTTTTGGTGTCCTTGGCCTGCAGCTGTGGGAATCTGAAGAGGGCTCCGGCCGGCATCGGACCCATGGGCTTGATTTGGACTGGGCTGGGACGCTTCTTGATATGAAATTACTTCTCGATGTAAGTTCTTCCTTATACACACATGAGTACCACTGGTTTGGGTTTCTCGAGAAGACCCATTCTACCGCACTTTTCCCCCTCACCTCGACTTTACCTGACACAAAGCCCTTCTCTAGGGATTGATCCTTCCTGATAGCATGCCTGAACAAAGTATGTCAGATGAATTCTCACCATACTTGCTTCTGAGGAGCATCTTGGGTAAACTACTAAGAAATGGTGTGAAGGGAGGTTATTGTGCCAACGTGGACAGTGAGAACACGTGGGATGAGTGAAGTCACAGTTTGACTGGAGGGAAAAGAGACAGATGACTGTGCGAGCCACACCTGTCTCTCTCTTGCTCTCTGGGGATCGGACCAGCTGCTGTAGCTGTTCTCTGCCTCAATTTGTGAGCTACACTACCTGTGGGACCCCCAACCCATGGACCGTGTCACTAGAGCTTGAGGTTCCTTCGAGGCCTGCTTCGCCATGCTGTGGTATATACATCCCTTGAGCTGGGGACTGTCGGATCCTGTCATCCGGTTGACTGTTGGTGACCCACCCTGCTATTTGCTGCCTATGGCCAGACTTCCTGAATTGCTCAAAGGAAGACCCAGCTGTCTGCTTCCTTGACCTTGGACCCAGCAGCCCATGTGAGGTCAAGGACTTATAGTATATTAACTGTTTCACAGAAGTGAGTTGAACCTCTGTACTGCTGTGTGGACTAATTAGCTGTTATATTCCTTTGTGAGATATATATATCTTTGTGAATATATATATATTCACAAGTGTCCTGGTTTTGTTTCTCTAGAGAACCCTGTCTAACACATACGGTTGTTTGTCTCTATCTATAGATACATATGTATGTGTGTAGTCTGAGTTTACTTGAGGAGAAGTCTGACTTAAACCGGACTGGACTTACCTATTTCTACAATGGTATAAGCCATTTCTTGATATAAATTCTCTTTCTATATACAACAACAATGCAAAAGAACTCACTCAATGGCAGTAGGTTTGGTTTGGATTTTTCTAGGAAGGAAATACCCGTGTCATTCTACTGTGTG
>NW_022105611.1:14978075-14980173 GCF_000313985.2 Echinops telfairi | reverse complement strand
ATTTAACAAAATTTCTCATCTTTTATTTTTGTATGATTTACTTTACATATGTTCTATCTCAAAAATAATACTCTCCTGTATTCAAACATTAGGATTCAAGACATACAGATGCAAACTTCACACAGAGGGTAAGTTCCCCTTCGCTGCTTCTTACTCCATTCCACTCATCCTCTGAGGAGACTGTTAAGTGTTGCATTTACAACCATTTTCCTATTTATTTCCAAATTATAGCTGTTGGTGTTCCAAGACAGGCTTTACACCTACTGTTTCAATTCTCAACTCCGGAATCAACTCTTCAATGTGCCTGGCCCAAACACCAAACCTAGCATTGCTTCCTGGAAGTCTTGGAAATCGACTCTCTTGAAAGTCCAGGGCGGTGCTTCGCAGATGCAGTGTGTGCAGGAACTACCCAGGGGTCTTGTTCACAGGCCCATTCTGATTCAGTAGATCTGGAGAGGGGCTGAGAGTCTGCATCCGGAGCAAGTAGCTTGTCCACAGAAGCCCTCCAAGGACCGCGGTCCTAGGGCACACCCCTGCCCGTGCTTCTGAGGCTGATGCTCGGCGTTGATTCTCACTCACGGGGATCCAATTTTCATCTGTGTAGAACTGGTCAGTGGCTGAGTATGTGGAAGGAGATCATCAGCCTTTTCATCCCCGGTGCTTCAGGAGCACAAGAAGCTCCCATCGTTTGATGACAGACCCGAAGCACTAGCCCTTTGCCCCACTTAAGGACACCTACACTTCAGGTAGCCATTCTCTCCCGCTGCACTGTCAGCTTCGCTTCATTGCCAGAATGAAGGCCGGGCACGAGTCCTGCTGGGGACCCCGGGGTAACTCTTGGGATGGCATTCCCTGCAGTTCTCATTCCCACAATGAATGGAAACATTTGGTGATTAGATCTTTCCTACACAGAAGAAATATCCAGAATAAAGACAGACAAACTCCTGAAAAGTCTGGGAAGGGCACTTGGCCAAAAGACATTCAATGGGAGCAGAAATGGAACAGTTTGAATCCCACTGGGGAAGACTACCCCAGGAGACACTGCAAGGTCGAGGTATCCAAATCTCACGGCAGTGGTCAGGTCCTGCCAGGAAACTCAGTGGAGTGGGTGGATGGAGCCTGAGGAGCAGGACGGGAGAGTCAGTGAGAGACTTTCCTCTGGAGAGTCATTCGGAAAAAGGAGACAGGGTTAGGGATACAGGGGATGAATGAGTAGGTCTGCACATCTCCTTAGGGCGAGCAGAGACAACTTAGACAGGGCTGCCTTTATCAGCCAGAGATTACTTCTTCCTGGAAAGTTCCCTTCCTCTTCGTAGAGGGAAGAGCCTAGCCTCACTTCTCTAACTTATGGGGTGTCCTCTTCAGCATCTGTACCTACAAGGGAGCCCACAAACACTTCTAATCCTATCCAACGTGGTTCTTAATCGACAACACAGCTCCTTGGCATTTTGCAAAGACGCAGCACTGATTGGGGTGGTGAGCAGTGCCTTACAAGTTAATGAGACGGCTGACTCCCCTCAGTCTGTTGAGAATTCTCTTTAGCCACTAATGATTAGAATCAAGGAGGTGAAATTGCTGCACAGTTAGTGATAACATAACAAGTGCCTAGAGAGTATATTCCTTACAGTTTTTATAGCTCATCAGACCATATTTTATCTTGTTTACTTTTTGAAGCTGTTGGTTACTAGAGATTAGTTCAACTCCAAACCCTTTTGGGAAAACTTTTCCTTAAAACTAAAAAAAAAAAAAAAATTTTTTTTAAATCAACTAACTTGACCAATCAGCAATCTGATAAATGCAGAAAGGATTGAACTTGTAAAGGATTTCAGTTTACTTGATTCCACACTCCATGCCCGTGGCAGTCATAGTGACGAAATCAAATAATGTAATGCACTGGGCAAAATCTGTTGCAAAAGGACCTCTTTAAGGGGTTAAAAAGCCAAGCTGTCACTGTGAGGACCTAGTGTCACTGGACTCAAGCTGGGACCTTTTATAAAAATCATTTTATTGGGGGCTCGTATAACTCATCGCAATCCATATATACATCCATTGTGTCAAGCACATTTGGACATTTGTTGCCCTCATCATTCTCAAAACA
>NW_022105611.1:14974930-14976387 GCF_000313985.2 Echinops telfairi | reverse complement strand
GGTTGAGAAAAGGCAGGACCTCACCTTCTATCAAGAGCCAAAGTGTCTTTCTGCCTCTCAGTGTCTGATCCTGGAGCTCTGCTGAGTCATGCCGGTGACAGCAGCGAACACACCACAGAATGGAGGCACATCACAGCCCGGGGTTTCTCATGCCCCCCCGAACTGCCAGCCTGGCTCAGAGCGCAGGCGCATTATTGCTCAGGAAGCTGTGAGAAGCAAAAGGGAGCCCAGCTTGAGTTTTAGGCTCTGGAGGCAAGAAAAGTACACAGCTTTTGACTTGCAAACGGAACAAGATGTGGATGCGAAGTCACAGGGCGGGAAGATGTCAGGCTCTGCCCACGATCCTGGCAGCGTTCGTCCCCGGACAGGAAAGGCAGTAGATGCAGGCTCCTGCAAAGGGCGCTGCCGGGAGGCCAGGTCCCTAGAATGTCCAGGCGAAGCTGCTGTGCCATCCTAGCCTTCCAACTGCCCAACCTCCCTACACTTCTTGTGACAAATGCGGGCAGGTGGGAGGGGACACACAGAGACTAGACAAAGAGGTTTCTGCTCTTTGAACAAAATCTCTAGACTGGGCCAACAGAGGCAGCGGCGCCCACCCCCTGCTCTTTCCAGCCCCTGACCCTCCGAACCAGGCAGCTTGCCTAAACCCTCTGCTGAGGGAGCGTGGCTCTGGGGGCCACGTGGACGACCACATGACTCTGTTGTCCCCAGCTCTGCCCAGAGCTGATATGCCTAGGACCCATTCCCTGATCCCACAACAACCCCTTATCCTTGACTCGAGATGGGAACAAAGACGAGGTTAGTCAGTCAGATTTTCTGCTTCACAAATGGAAACAAAAAAGTCGCAAAGGACCCACTATGCGGCCAGAAAAAGCCTACATATTTGGAGCAACACCTAGTCACTTGGAGGCCATGGCTGTCACATACAAAGCTTACCCCTCCCAGCCTCAACCCAGAAATTCCAGCTCGCTCCGCTCCACGACGGCCAAGCAGATCTGGCAGTTGGTCCTGATTTCCAGGTGAGCCTTTTTGTCATTCCGTGTGTAATCCTCGTGCCCGCGCTCTTCAAGTGCCCACTGGAGTGCATCCCTCTTCCTTGTAAGAGCCCGGGGTGGGGGGGGTCTCCCCTCTCTCTGAAAGAAGTGGCGCTCACCTGGCGACAGGAGGCCGTGGAGGGGAGTCATGCGGAGGGAGGGGAAAGAGAATGAGGGAAGGAAGGCCCAAGGAGGGACTATGCCTCACGGGGCGCAGGAACGATGCTCACACCGGAACTCACGCTGACGCCACTTCCCAGAGGAGCCAGCAGGCCCCCCAAATCAGCTCTAGTTGCTCCAAGAATCTCCCAAAGCAGCATGCTGGGAGGAAGCCCTCCCCATGGTAGCTGCTCTGGTAAAGAAAAGCTCTCTGTGCTTCGATGCCTCGTTTTTCGGTAAAATGGGAATGAAGAAATTGACCAA